>NC_040905.2:197698552-197998874 GCF_004126475.2 Phyllostomus discolor
CTAAGCCACTCCCTGGGTGCCCCCCCGCCACCTCTAGTGTTTCTCTGGGGAAAGAGGGGTCAGCAAGGCACCTCCCCAAACTCCTGTGCTGCCCCATTCCTTTCCAACCCCGTTCCTTTCAACAGTGTTTGCTGACACCTTTGAGTGGGGATTCTTCAAACATTTCCAGGAGTGCAAACTTTCCCCCAAATTTGCAGAACATAGTCAATCTGATATGCCTTGAACAAACAGGAAGTGCTTTTTGGGAAGGACGAAGGCACTGGAGCAAGATGGGTTCCAAGGAGGGTAGAGAGGCATTTGTGCCAGTACCTGCTGCGTGACCTTTGGCAACCACTTCCCTCGGTGCCCTCAGTGGTCCCCTCTGGGCATTGGCCTGGTGGTTCTTTCCAGCTCTTCAAGCTTTGCAATTATCACGCAAGCTGAGGACCTGGGGTCATTGGTCTCTGTCAGGAAACCCTGTTCTGAGACATCTGCATAACTGACTGCCTGTGAAACCTGCTGTCTTAAGGGCTAAGTTTGCTACCCTCCTGGGGCGGGAAGAGGCAGGCACAGGCTTGCTGTGCTGTCATTAAGGTGCCTGTGACCTGTGGGTTGCAGGGTGGAGGGTCCCAGCTATGGCAGGGTGAACCCGATGAGGCGGACAGAAGGCGGACCGCATCCCTTCTCCAAGGAATCCATTGCCTTTTTCTTGCTGACTCTTAGCTGACCGCGGTAGGCAGGAGGCTGCTCGGAGCTGGCCTGCATGCTCTCCGCCTTTGCAGAAATAAATGGCCCACTCCCTCTGCTCTCCCAGCCTCTGTCTTTGGCTCCCCACTCCCTTCTTCCTCATTATCTGTCCCTTCTCTTGCTTCATTATCTATCACTGCAGGAAACCTACTTTCTTCTGCCTGGGATAAGTTTTACTGAACTCCCTGCATGGGGCAGCTGCAATGCATCTCATCTAGACTAAATTACAGGTGGTCTTACCTGTGGCCATTGAGGTTCTTAGCTAGTAGGGACAGGCAGATACATATTACTTTGGTTATTCGATCAATTATACATAATAGATGCCTGCTCTGTCAGACACTAGTTTAGGTCCTTTGGGGTCACACAGATGAAGAAAACCTGATTCCTATCCTTACGGAATGCTCCTTTCATTAACCAGATGTGACAAGGGCACCAGAGTGGCAATGTGAGCTTTAAAAGCTGTGCCTGATGGGTCCTAAGAGCACCCCGTGGGGGCCTGGCTGCTCTGTGTTGTCCTCCTTGTGCATGGCATTGGTCAGGGCCACAGGGAGCCTCTGAGGAGAGTGGGCTCCTGCCCGAGCCAGCAGGGATGAGAATGGGGTGCGGTACAGCATGTACTACCCTGTTCTCAGGGCGTGCCCGGGGCTCGATGATGGCAATGCACGGACGAATCCGTCACTCTTTCCTCGGGAGATCACAGTCCAGCGGTGGAGACAGATACGCCAACAGATCCTTCAAAACTAACGTAGCAAGTGATATGGGATATAGAAACACTTACCACTCTGACCTGGGGCGAGGCACCGAGCCACTCTGAGACTCAGCCTTTTCATCAGTGAGGTACATGGATGGATAGGGGTCTTGTGAGAATTAGACTCATGTCAGATGCTTGCAAAGTGGCACGCAAGAAGAGCTCTGTGAATTATTATTATTACAGTTATGTCTAAGTAGGAAGAGTCATCCAGTGGCCTTGCTAATCGAAGCTGAATGCTGCTGCTCTGAGCACACGTGACAACTGCTCCATGTCACTTCCTGTACGAACTGCCGTATTCCAGGGCCCCGGCAGGGCAACTGAGGCTCTGCTCGGGTTCTAAGACTTTTTCCCAGATGTGATGCTGAAGTGCTTGCCACCTGGTCATCTCTACTGGGCAGCTAGACGGGGCCCCGGAGATGCCAGAGTCTTTCTGAGCACCTTAGAAAGGAGCATGGGCAGGTCCTGGAGTCTGGCCGCCCAGGCCTGAGTAGACAGCAAGCTAATTCCAGTTCTGTCTGGTTCCACAGAAACTCCACCCTTATGGCTCTCTCCAGCAGGAGATGGGGCCGGCCAACTCAACCAATGCTACCCAGGATAGAAGCTTTACCTCACCAGGACAGACTCTGATTGGCTGAGCAAACCCAAGGGCGGGACTCTGCTTCTGGCAACTTAACCCTTTCTTGGGCATCCCCTACCACACAGTAACCTCACCTCAACTGGACCCAAAACTGAGGACCAACATGATGG
This sequence comes from Phyllostomus discolor, assembly GCF_004126475.2. Taxonomy (NCBI): domain Eukaryota; kingdom Metazoa; phylum Chordata; class Mammalia; order Chiroptera; family Phyllostomidae; genus Phyllostomus; species Phyllostomus discolor. Next base: position 197,700,777 of record NC_040905.2, read on the forward strand.
GCCTAGGATCATCTGAAGGGAGCGGCCCCACGGGTGTGTGTGGACTGGATCAGAAGGACCGCAGTGGTGCGAGAGGCCCTGTGGGCACGTGCGGACTGACATCAGAGAGTCCCGAGTGGAGAAGACTCAGAAACTTGTTCCCTACAAGGAAGAAAAAGACAAAATAGCATCTGGGCTTCTGGTGATTCCAGCGCCTGCCTTGGGGGCAGCAGAAGAGGTCGGGAGAGGTTGGCCCTGGTGGAGAATCGTGCCCTGACCCTCCACAGCCCGAAGACATCTTCCCCCAGTCACCAATCTGGACTCATTCATTCCTCCATTCAACAGACAGACACGCACAGGCATCTGCTTTACCCCAGGCTCTGTGCTAGGAGCTGGGGACACCGTGGAGAAGGAGCTGGACGTGGTCTCTGTTCTCATCAAGATTTCAGCTCTGGAAGGGGAGTTGCATGAAATAAATGGACATCAACACACGTGTGTACGTGCGCGTGCGCACGCACACTCACATGATCACAAACTGTGATAGTCCATGAAGGAAAAGAACAGATTCCTTTAAGAGAGAATATTACTTAGATTGCCCTCTGTGTGTGTGTGTGTGTGTGTGTGGTGGGGTGGGGTGATGGAGATCATAACTTTTAAGCTGGGACCTGCAGGCTGGAAAGGATTTAGCCAGTCAAGGACTTTGGAAAGACTGTCCCAGGCATAGGGAGCAGCCCACAGAAAGCACCTGAGATGGAAGCTTAGCATTCTGGAGGGACGGGGCCAGGCCAGTGTGGCTGGCACCTAGGGAGGAGGGTGGGGGCTGGATCACACGGGGCTGTGGTGGTTAATGTTTTATTGATTTTATTCTAGACACAATGGCAAGCCAGTGAAGGCTTTTGAGAAAGGGAGTCACAGAGTTTCAGGCATATTTCTAGAAGGTCAGTCTCAGGAGGGGCCCAAGGAGCTGTGAGGAGGTGGGTTAGAGGATCCCTTTAGTCCTCCAGGGTGAAGGGTGGTGATGGCCTGCCTGCCCTGCACGGTGGCTGGGGAGGTGGGGATGTGAACGCCCAGTCCCTGGGATGTGGCAGAGGCTCTGGAGTGAGTAGAGAGAATTTCCTGCTTCTTCATTCCTGCCCCCCATATCCCCTTGCTCTCTCAGGGGATGCAAGTGAAGACTGCATCCAGAGCCCCCTTGCAGAAGGCTCCTTCCAGAGCCCCCTCCTGGCCCGGCCTGAGTAGGGACCAGCGCCGAGATGTGGGACCGCCTCTGGGAGTTGGGGGCAGGGGGTGCTTCTTCTGGCCCAGGTGGGGAAGTTTACAGCCCCCAGACTCAGCAGGGGCTGCCTGTGCTGCCCCTCCATCCTGTGCTGAATGGTCTGACCGGAAGCTGGAACATAGCCCTCTGGAAACTGATTTGGTTTGCTTTCAGTAGAGCTCCTAAGGTCAGGGACCAGGGCAAGGTGTGGCTCAGCACTCGAGGAGACTGTCCTGCCACAAGGCTAAAGAAAGACCTCGGAGGGGTGGCGGGGGGGCAGTGATTAGCCTGCTCCCTGACTGCTGCAACCCCCACTGGAGCCCAGGGCCCAGCAGGTCTCACGCTGTTTCCTAACTGTGAGACCTAGAGCGAGGGAAGCCCAAGGCCACAGGTGTGGGTGACATAGCTTATGTATGAGTGGGATGTGCAGGGTCAGGGTCGCTTGCGTGGGGAGAGGGGGTTAGAGAGGCTGGAGAGGTGGCTGGGGCCAGAAAAGCTCCAGACCCTGGACACGCTGCGCTGTGTCCTGTGAGACCTCCTAAGTATCTTCAGAGAGGGGTCTTGTGCCCTGGTGAGTTTGCTGCACTGCTGTGGCCACCCGAACCCCAAGAAGGGTGGCCCAGGGGAGAATTCGTTCCCCACCTCTCACCCTCCGCCAGTCTAGGGAAGAGGAGGCATGCGGCTTGAGCAGTCTAACAGGGGTGGAAGGTACTGCCCGGGACCAGGCGGTTCCCCTCCCCACAGGGGGGTTGGCTCAGCCCCGAGTGGACCAGTGAGACGTGGTGCCTGTCAACCGGGACCCGGCTGCAGGGCTCACTCCGGGAGGCAGAGCAGCTGGGTCTGCGCAGACAGCGCTGCGGCTGCACTTTGATTTCATTTGATTCCCTTGAAAATGACATTAAGGAGAATCGCCTGTCTGGGAAGACAGCAAGCTTGTCCCTCTGGGACCTGGTGACCAACCTTTGTCCACCAGACAAGTGAAGGGGACAGGAGTTCTGGGCATAGCGAGATGGAGAATCCAAATGCAGCGCCCAGCCCTGGGGTCAAGGCTTTTTCCCCACCTGCCCCAGCAAGCTGCTGACTTGGGCAGACGCTCACGGCAGGGTCTGCGGCCCAGCTGGCGGCTGGGGCAGCGGGCGTCAGCTCCCGGAGGAGCCGTGACTGTGGTGAGCCAGAGGGCCCTTGCTGCTCTGCCTCTCAGATCGATGACACGTTTAATTTGGCTCCACGGGCTCGAGACGATGAGACCTGACCCGCGGCCACTGCTCTTCCGTGCCCTTGTCCACCCCCGCCGTCCAGGAAGATGGACAAGCCATCGAAACTGCATTTGAGAGTCATAATCACGGGAAACACAGCCGAGCCCCTCCCTCCCTCTGCATAAATCACAAGGAGAAGCACACACAATGGTCTCTTTCCTGACGGGCCAATTGTCTCCACTGGGTGTCTCTGGGCCGAGGGGCTGGGAGGATGGGAGCACAAGCATTTATTGTTGAGAAGGCCATCTGTGTGATTTGAATACAAAGTGGTCCTTTCAGTTCCCCCATACGCCCTCCAAAGAACGCCTTCATGCGTTCTTGCGTCTCGGGCTCTGGGTCTTCCGAGACTCTTGGCCTCTCCTGGACGCAGTCACACATGGGGCTCTGCTGGCCCTGGGGCTTTTGGCCCTTTGGGAACTGGAACCTGTTGGAAATAATGACGCTTATTTATGTATGTCTAGTATTTTTAATTCTTTAGTTTTTTTCATAAGTTCTGCCACCTAAATCCTCATTTCTTACACATGTTACCCAGGGGGTCCTGTGAAGTGAAGGTGCAGCTTCACAATGGGAGGGGGGCTCTCCACTGTGAGAGCATGGGCTTCGGAGATGGTGACCCAGGGCCCCAGGCATTGTCCGCCCCAGGCCTCCCAGCAGTCTGGCTTTGTGGATGACAGGGACTAGAGCTCAGAGACGTTCAGTGATTTATCCAAGGTCACACAGTTGGTAAGAGGCCAAGCTATAACCCTTAAGTCTAGGCCTTCGAACCAAATCCACTGCCCTTTCCAATGCCAAGGTCTGCCTTTCAGGGGTGAAAGTGAGAGAGTTCAGTCATCTCCAGGAAGAGGCAGGAGGAAGCTATCCCGCTTGCAGGACTTGTGGCCCTTTGAATTCTCGATGGGATGCTTTAGGACAAATAATTAAGATGCAACATTCTCCACTCAGTGGAGAATAAACTTCCAGAGCTCATGTTTCTGAGGGGTGGCCAAAAGGGTCAGTAGCTCCACACAAAATTGGAAAAGTCTGATATGAAAGAAAAGAAAGATGGAGCTCCTGGAGATAGACTGGGGGTGGGGTAGGGGTGGGCACTGGGACTGCGGAGCCGCTCCCTGTCCTCTTTGGGTCTGGCATTCAACAGGACCAGCAGACACGGCCTTGGGGTGTCCGGCAGCAGTGGGGCGTTGGCCAGAGGCACACAGGGATGGCTTCAGGTTCAGGCCAGGCACACTGAGTCCGAGTCTGGAAGGAGGCCTTCGACCCAAGCCCTGAGGAGGGTGGGAGAGACTGCCAGGTTCTGGGCCTAGATTTTGCTAATGGGCTGGCTTCAAATCTTAACTCTTAGTAAGTGGGAATCAACCGGACTGGATGGCAGATACCTCTCTAAAGAAGCAGACTCTTCCCTAAAATGTTCGTCTGTTTTCCAGTCTCTCCAGGTCCCCTCCCACCTCCTTACTGCTCATCTGGCCGTGGACAGACTGCCTTCTTCGGCATCTTGCCCTTGGACTCAGCCACCTCGCTGTTCTTTTTTTAGCTCTTAACAAAGACAGCACAATCTTATCATCTCTCCTGTCTTGACCTTATCTTCCCTCCAGCCTTTCTCTGCGTAGGGCCGCCACCCTCCAAATTATTCCCAGATCTATGGTTTAAGGGTAGAATAATAACGCGGGGTAATTTGGCGAGCAGGTACACTGTGAGCCTGGCTCAGCGCCAGGCTTTTGACCTACATTGTCTCTTCGGTCCTCACTTCAGCCTCGCGCGGTTCATTATCGCCATCACACGTTGACTCTCACTTTACCCAGCGGATATAGAAAGACCATGTCCCAGAGAAGTTAAGAAACTTGCCCAAGGTCACACAGCTAGTGGGCGTGTGGACCCCAGAGCACCTGCTTTGGATCACTCGGTTCCGTGGTTTTCCAGCAATCGTGGGAAGCAGCATCCAAACTGACAGGGGAAAGGGAGGCTGAGCAGCCACAGTCCTGCTTCAAGGCCAGCGAGGGAGGCCACAGTCTTCGGAGTCAAGCTCAGGTCTCAGCCGGGCCCTCGAGGCTCTCCCTGGTGGCACTGCACCCCGGCTTCGTGCTTGCGCCCTGGCCGCACTGGGCTACTTCCCCTCCTCCAAATTCCCCATGCACGCTTGCGCTCGGGCTGTTTCTTCTGTCAGGCGTTGCCTGCCTTCCCCTGCTGTCTCTGCCGATGCAATCCCCAGCCTTCCAGGCTTGGCACCTCCTTGAGGCGCCTTTCTCTGGCTTGCATCAGAAGTCATGGCTTGCCCCTTTGCATTTCTGCAGTATTTTGTTCATTCTTCGTACAGCGTGGTAGGCCGGTGTGTCTGCCCTGCGAGGCTGGGCTCCTTGGAAGCTCATGGAGGCTGTGTCTTATTTATTTTTGTTACTGCCTGGTCCTTAGGGGATATTGTAGGAGATATTGTTGAATTGGGTCACACAGTTCATACCCTTCACGTTCTAGAATCTAGATGAGGAAATGGAGGCTCACAAGTAGGCAGTGAGCTTGCCCAGGGTTCATGGAACAAGTTAGTGGCAGAGCTGGGATTAGAACTCAGGCCTCCTGACTCTCTTGGCTCTGAGCTTTTTCTGCTGCACCTCAGCTTTGCAAGCCCGGAGCCTGGAACCCCACATGGTTTATTAAGCAACCTGGCTGAGTTCACTTCAGGGTCACGGGTTCCATCATACTCTGTACTGACTTCTGTGCATCCTCCAAGGGAGAGGACACCCGATGGGAGCGACTCCTGTGGTTCCCTTCCCTCTCACTGAGCCCTCGGCCCTCAGAGAAAACTCCAGTTGGGTTCCGAAGATCTTGGTTCAAATCCATTTTTCTGGTAACTCACTGGGTGACTTTGGACAAATTACTTCACCTCTCTTCAACACAAACCCCAAATTGAGTACAATATTTATTTTATAAATATAAAATTTGATGGAACCGTAGACTCTTTGAATGTGAAGCCAAAAAGCTCCCCCCCCCCCCCACCCCCGAGATCAATTGATTAACAAGCTGATTTATAGAAACAAAGACCCAGAGAGGCAAGAACTTGGTCAAGGGCACGTAGTTGGTCCTAGAGCTGGAACTAGGACCCAACCCCCTACCTTCCAAGCCAGTGCTCCTCTTTAGCGACTTTGGAAGAATTTGCCAGGTTGAGAAGGGGGAGGGGACGTGGGTCGTCTTAGATGCTTTGGTTGTCTCTGTTAGCTGTGTTGTCAGGGGAAGTAAGTCACCGCTTTGGGCTATAATGGAAGTAGTGAGACACCGCCCAGCTAAAGGCTCGAGGGGAGGTTGTCTAATTGGCTGGCTTGTCTAGAGATGCCTGGTATGTTCTTGCTGGAGGGGAATGAATGAGGCTGCTGTTTCACCTGGAGGTCAGAGCATGGCAGGACTAGTGGAGGCGCTCCCTGTGGTCGGTTCTAAAAATAGCCGTGAGAGGGAGCTGAGGGGAAGAGGAGGGGTCCCCTCCCGGAGCTGGGTGGGACCTCACCCCCTTCCGCTTCCTGCCAGACCCTTTGTGAGGAAGTGCTGCAGCTTCAGAGAGGTTAGATCTGGGGTGGGTCCTGGAGCTATCCTCCCTCACCTCCCCCTCTCATGCACAAGGGGAGGCCCCGGAGGCTGGGAGAGGGGAAAGGACTGGTCCACAGCCACCAAGCCTAGGGAGAAGGTCGCAGACGGCAGGCTGTCTTCCTCCTGCTGTTTCAGCAGGGTGGCCGCAGGCGGTGAGGTTTTCTTGTGCTGCCTCTGGGCGAACACAGGGCCTGGGAATTCCTGGGGCCGGATGTGGTCGGCCTTCCTGAGAGTCGCCCAGCCGGCGAGAGTCCTCCTCTGGTCTGCCCTGAGCCCTGACCTCGGCCAGCTGGCCGTTCAGTGCCACACCTTCCCTTTGCTGGTGTTCCCATCCTTGCTGATTTGTCCTTCTGTCGCCCCCTGGGCTGCCTGCAGGGAGAGAGGACAGGGCTAACACAGAACTGGTGTGCAGGACAGAGGGTCTAGTGGCCTGGGACCTTTGCTCAGCTCTGCCCCAGGAACAAGCAGAGGCAGCTAAGGTAGAGGCAGGGACCTGGGCTTCAAGGCAGGCAGGCAGGTAGGCCAGGGTTCTAATCCCCGCTGTGCCTCTCACGAGCTGTGGGATGACTGGTGGGTCACCTAGCGTGTGTCAAATGAGACGGGACACCGTTCTCCCTGGGGTCTGTGAGGACGAAAGGGATTAGAAGGCGCTCAGGGAAGGGGGCCGTCACCACTGGGTCAGACGTGAATGCACGGACTCTCTGCGCCCCTTCCTCCCGGCCTCCACCCACGGGGCATGGCAGGCGTTTGTCCCTGGCGTGGTTAACGTTTTTGTGGTGTTGTTGCAAAATTACCCACATTTATCATGAAGAAAACACTCAGAACAGATGAACCAGGAGAAGGAAACGAAGTCCACCCTTAATCCCAACAGCCAGAGATAACCACTGGCCACATTTTGGTGTGTGTCCCCGTCAGGCGGTTGTTTATACAGACATATATCTTATTTGCAGTTTGGGGTTACTAGTGCACGTAGTTCTCTAACTTGCTTTTTCCCCATTTAACAATGCAGTATGTGCATGTTTCCATGTCAATAAATATTCTTCTGCAACATCGTGTTTAGTGCCTGCAGAGTATTTCATTGTGTAGATGAAACAGCCTTTATTGAAATAATCTCCAGAAGTTTAACATGTAGGTTGTTTCCGATTATGCATTGTTACAAAAACCTAATGTTAAAAAAAAAAAAATCCTTGTAGGTATACCTTGGTATCTCCAGCATCCCGTGAATAGGATTGACTCTCCACAAATATTTGTTGAATGAATGAACATTTTGTTAGAGCAAATTCCTGGTAGTAGAATTTCCACATCAAAGGATGCATATTCATAACAGGGGTTCCTGATACCTGTTGCCAAATGACCCTCCAGAAATATCGCACTGTACAGGGCCCGGCACAAATAATGCCCCCATTTTTATTACAAAATCATAAGCATGTAGTATAATTCTGTAATAAACAGTATCACACTCAAGCACACCATATGACATTGTAGGTGAAATGTTCAAATTAAGGCTATATTATTACATGCATATTATTACCGTACCAGTCACACTCGCACAGGCGTCACTTCTGCCGGACCCTGTATAATCCACACTTGAGACTGACCCAGCCACCCTGCTTGGCCCACAACTTTCCCTTTTGAGCACAGGGTGTCTGCTTTGTGGGAAACCCCTGAGCTGCAAACCAGCTGAGACACTGGGTAAGAGAATGCCCACTTCCTCACGCACTCACCAACACTGTGCGTCGTTCCATTTTTCAGTAGGCTCATTTCTTGGATTACTAGAAATGTTTCATATTTATTTACATGCCTTTTTATCACTTGCATCACGTAGGCCTCTTACGTGAGTAGCCTACTCAAGTGTTTTTTGGCTCATTTTTTATTGGGCTGTTTATAGTTTAATCATTAAGTCACAGGAGCTCTTTGTATACTAAGATATTTGTGTTAGGTTTTTATTTTTTTTATCATTTTAAAATTGCAGGTGTTTCTGATTTATAAGGAGTCATAATTATAAATTGTCTTGGTAGCAGTTTTATTGAGCTATTATTCACATACCATGCAATTCATCTCCTAAAAGTATACAGTTCAGTGGGGCTTTTGAGTATGTTTACAGACTTGTGCGACCATTGCCACAGCCGGTTCTGCAGTGGGTTTGTTTGTTATCTCTGAAGGGAACCGCACCCTTAGCTACCACCCACCAGTTCTCTCCTCTCTGCCGGCCACATGCAGCCACTGATCCACTCCTGCCTCCAGAGGGGTGGCTGTTTTACATCAGCAGAATCCCAGGATTGGGTCTTCTGCACCTGGCTTCTTTCCGTTCACGTGGTGTGTTCAAGGCTCATCCATGTCGTAGCCCGTGTCCCTCCTTTCTGTGGCCCGACAGTATTCCACAGCGGGGGTCTACTGCCCCGTGTCTACCCATTCACCTGCTGATGAACAGTTTGGGCTGTTTCCACCTTTTGCCTCTCAGGAACAAGGCTGCTATGAACGTTTGTGTGAAAGGCTTAATGTGGACTGACGTTTTCGTTTCATAGGTGTATACCTAAGCATGGAGTTGCAGGGTCGAATGAGAACTCGGTTTAACTGTCCGAGGAGCTGCTAGACGGTTATCAGAAGTGGCTGCATGATTGTACATGCCCGCCGTCAGTGTGCGAGGGTCCCGATTTCTCCACGTCCTCCCTAACACTTATTATCTTCCCGTTATTTCAATTACGGCCACCCTGCAGGTGTGAAGTAGCTTCTCACTGTGGTTGTGAACTGCATTTTCTGGTGACTAATATCATATCTATAAATTTTTAATAACATTTTTCCCTTTGGTGTTGTGTTAGTCACCTCAGGATTATATAATAGTCATTGTTCCTCCCTTGAACTTCCTGGTTTTATTTTCCAAATTTTAACATTTTAGTCTATATAGACTTTACTTTGGTATGTAGTATGAGGCAGAATGCCTTTTGTTTTTCTCAGTTATTTGTTTCAGTATTTTACATTAAATTAGCATAAGTGTCCTCTTATTACTCTTCTTTAAATTAAAAAAATGTTTATTTTCACATATTTGTCCTTTTAAGTAAAATTTAGTATAATTTTATTCCATCCCTGCCTCCTCCCTGCTTCTCCCAAAAATGTCATTGAGAGTCTGGTCATACTTTTATTAAAAATGTGTATCAGAAAGGAGGGTATTGAGATCTGTACGATACTCTCTTTCTTTCCAGGAGTAGGACTATGTCTTCTCATTCATTCAAATCTTCTTTTAAGATTTCCCGAGTAAAGTTTTGAAAAAATTTTTTTCATATAAGTCTTGCACATTTCTTGTTAAACTTCAGGAAATTAAAAATTTTTAATCTACTTATAAATACAAATATTTATTTATTTAGCATTATGTATGTTCTTTTTATAAAAATCCTCACCTGAGGATATGTTTCCTAATTTTAGAGAGAGAGGGAGGGAGAGAGAGAGAAAGAGAGAGAAACATCGATCAGTTGCCTCCCCTGACATGCCCTGAGCAGGGATCGAACCCGGAAACTTTCAGTGCCTGGGACGACGCTTCAGCCCACGGAGCCGCCTGGCCAGGGCTTGCATTGTATATGTTCTTTGATAATATCCTTGTACAAAACTTGTATGAAAAGTCTGAGACATAACTGAATAAAATAAATAAAGGAAGTCCCCTTCTCACAGCTCCGCTGCAAGTTTGGTGTGATCTCTCCAAATACTACTCCGTGCACATATGCAGGCATATACTATTTTATTTCACTAGGTAATATTATATGCTACAAACGTTTCTGTAATTCAGTTTTCAAAACCCAATATAGCATATCCATCTTGTACAACTGTACCTAACGTTCTCTCTCTGTTTAGTAGCCAGCGGACCACAAAGTATTTAACCACTCCCCTGTGGAGGTGTGATCGGGCGTTTCCAGTGCTTTGCTGTTGCCAGAGCAACGCTGTGATAAACGTCCTTAACAATGTCCTGTGCCTTACGTCTCACTGCATTTTTCTGTAGGACGTAGTGCGGGGCACGCTGCCAAAGTGCTCTGCAAATACTCTCCTTCTGTTTAAACATGCCGCCTGCCCAGCACTATTCCTGTTAGCCCCATTTCACGGATGAGAAAGCAAAGGAGCCGAGCGGTTAAGTAAATGCACAATTTGCATTCCTATTGCCAGTGAATGAGAGTGCCTGTTTCCCTGGCCCCACCTAACGTTTCGTGTGACAGCACCTTTCATTCTTTGTTGGTATGAGGAGTGAAAACATGTATTTCACTTTAATTTGTAATTGTTGGTTATTAGTGAAGTTGAGCTTCTCTTTCCATTTGTTTAGTCATTTACGTTTCTTCTTCTTTGGCTTATCAGTTCATATCAGTTGCCCAAGGTTCTACTGGTGCTTTTGCCTTATTTGCAAGATCCCTTTATATGGTTAGAATATTAACCATTCACTTGTTATGTAGGTTGCAGATATCTTTTCCAGTTTGCCATTTGTCTTTGAACTTTATTTATAGTAGCTTTTATCATTCAGAAATGAACATATTTTTGTAATGAAATCTTTTCATAATCAAGTCTTTTCGGAGGGGTGGGTCGAGGGCTATACCTTCTAAGGCCTTTCACAGTCCCAGATTATAATGAATATTCTTCTATATTTTATTCAAGTGCATGCATATTTTCAATTTATCTGTGGTTAATTGACTGCTCGGTATCAGATGGAGCTCTCATTAATTTTTCTCTTTAAATGGTTAACTAATTTTTCCAAACGTATCTTTGGGATTGTTTTTCCTTTTCTCACTTAGAGACCAAATTTCCACACAAAGCCGGGTGCGTTTTTTGAATGCTCTTGTCTCTCTCATTAATCTGTCCAATAGTGCATCAGGTTGAGACTTAATTACTATAGCTTCATAACGTGCTTTCATCGTTGTCAGTGTCCTAAGGCCTGTCTCCATTCCTCTGCAAAACTTCCTCCGAAGTTACACATCCTAACTCTCAGTGGCTTTCCCCTTCCTTTTCCACAGACGCATTTCGATCAGGAATGACACCAGATCTAGGATAGTCTGTCCTCGCCTCTGGCTCCCCACAGTGAGTGCGTGGACCGGCCCGTGCTTCTGCGGGCTTTTCTTCACGCCTCCTCCGTATTGTTGAAAACATCCAGCATTTCAGCTTCTGATTGTCACTGCGTTTAAACATTAGTTCCAGTATGTTTTAAGAATCAGTTATTTAAATTGCATTTAACGTCTCGATTATGTTCTCAGTAGTTAAGTGAATAAATGTCTCTCGTTTCATTGCTTCTCGGTCTCTAATATACTTCACCACCTCACACTTGGCTTCTTGATCTGGACTCATTTTGGTCTGGAGAGCTTTCTCCAGGGATTTTCCCAGAAAGGGTCTGTGGGTAGCATACTTTCTTAGTCTTCGTAAGGCTGAAAACATTTGCCCTTCTTCTGAGTGGAGGGTTCCAGACCGACAGTCTGACCCCCAGAAACCCGGGGTCTCGCGGCAGCATCCCAGCATCCAGGGCCGGAGCAAGCACCGCGCTCGCCCGGTGCCCCCAGATTCCAGTATGGGAGTGAGCGGGACTGCTCCTTCCCATCTTTGGAATGTAGGAATTTCACTAGATCATTTCTAGTTGTTTGTTCTTTTTTTTGGTAATTTTTCCTGGTACTAACTTCAGCTCTTATAGTCTAAAGACTCAAGATTTCCCTTAGCTCAGGGAAATTTTCTATTAATTTTTGGAATTATCTCTTTGCTATGTGTTCAGTTCCTTCTTTCTCGATTTTCTGCTGTGAATAATAACAATAGTAGCCCTGGCTGGCGTAGCTCAGTGGATTGAGCACGGGCTGCGAACCAAAGCATTGCAGGTTCGATTCCCAGTCAGGGTACATGCCTCAGTTGCAGGCCATGACCCCCAGCAACCACACATTGATGTTTTTCTCTCTCTCTCTTTCTCCCTCCATTCCCTCTCTAAAAATAAATAAATAAAATCTTTAAAAATAATTGGGGCTGGATTGGGAGTAAAAAGGAGAAAACTGTAATTGAACAATGATTAAAATAAAATAAAAAAAAATAATAGTAATAATGGTACTTAATATTTATCAAATGTGCCTTTCCCTTCTGCTATAATGTGGAACCTGCCCAACCCCATTATCATCTTATAGATGAAGAAACAAAGGAACAAAGAGCTTACGTAGCTCGTACAAGGTCTTGCAGCTGGGAGGAGCAGGCCACGATCCAAACCCAGGCGTCTAACCCCGGAACCCGTGTCCTTAGCTACCACGTTAGCTCCCTGCTTATCAAATCCAGCCCGCAGACCCAGCCCAGGGGGAGGAAACGTGGGGGTGCTAGAATGATGGACGTGAAACCACTTGGGAGACTAGACCGGAGAGGAGATAGGATCACCAGAGGTTTCCCAGTGAGTTTCGAGTTGGGGATCTTCCCCTCCCTCCCCTTCCCTCTGCCTGGCCACCTTCTTCAGGCTTTGTCTCTGTCCCCGGAGCTACTGCATGTCTTCCTGCGGATCTCTCTCTGCCTTCTGGCCCTTTCATCGCCTCCCTAGACAGGGGCCAAGATAGCTCCCTCAAGAGCAAACCTGGCACCTTCTCACTGCGGAATGTTCATTGAGCGACTGCGTGAACAGATAATTTCAGAGTGCCTATTGCATGTCAGACACTGCTGAGTACTGATGATACAGTGTGCATTAGAAATATTCCAGTTGCAAGTGACGAGAGCCCAACTCAAGTTAGCTTCAGCTAGAAAATAGAATTGATGGGTTCAGGACCTTGAACAATGTTGCCAAGACCTGGTTTCACCTGCTCCATCTCTTGATTCTGCCTGCTTATGTGTTGGCTCACTCCCTCAGTGGTGGCACTAATGCTGTCAGAAGTACCTGGGTTATGGCCTCTGATTTGGTGGCCTGGGCACAGGCCCAACAGTCCAAGCAGAGGATGGACTTGGGGGAGTGTACGGATGAACCACATCTAGCAGCCAAGGTCACAGGGCTGGCCTCCACATATCTGAGCAGTCGCTCTGTGCCAAACACTTCCCAGGAACTTGGGTGGTCAGGACACAGCCTGTCCCTGGAGCTGGCAAGCACAGTGGGTTGAGGATTAGTCCCAAAAGTCTGAAATCTCAGGCCAGCAGATGGCTGCTTGGGCTGGAGCCAGGAGGGGAGATGGTCATGGGTCTTGGCCATCCTGTGCCACTGCAGGTGCCCAAGGTCAGGCTGAGGCTGCTAAGGTGACTGCAGTCTGCATCCAGGCTGGAGGCAGAATCCAGCCAGTGACAGCCCTCAGGGCCAGCTCTCCAGTGGGGACATTTGTCTCCTGGCTTTTACTGCACATGGGCTTCTTCTTGCTGTGGCTGGGAGAGACAGTTCCTGTGAAGAGGTTGGGAATTGTCCTTGCAGCCCCACATTGCTGAAGAAGAGGCAGATGGCAAAGGGGGAGACTTATGGGGAACGTGAGTTGAGGGCAGAGTGTCCAGGTTAAGATCGTAGGTGCTGGAGCCATACTGCCTGTGGGCCGTCACTTGCGCCATGCAACCTTTCCGACCCTCCATCTCCCCTCGGTGAGATGGCAGTGGTGACGGGGCCTGTTGCTCAATGCATGTTCCTGATCGTCAGCTGTTAGTACATGCCAGGCACCAGCTTTGCTCTTCACACGGACCCTCTCTAGGCCAGTGCAGTCCTTTTACACATGATGACAACAATGACAACACAGCAATGATACTGTTATTTATTGAGCACTGACCTTGTGCCGGGCACTCCTCCTACACCGTTTATTAGTCCCTGCCAGACCCAGTGAGGCCAATGGTTATAGCCCCATTGTATAGGTGAGCAAACTGAGGCTCAGAGCCGTCGAAGTGACTTGCTCAAGATAACTCATACTCAGGGTTTTTGCATTCCAAAGCCTGTGCTCGCTCTAAATACCACCGACTGAAACCTGTCACTGAGAGAGCCTGGAGGGGCCAGGGGCTGACCGCTGAAGGGCAGGAGTGGGGCTGGGGCCACCAGGCACCCCGTGTGGCCTCATTTTAGAGTTGTAACTCTGAGGCCAGGCAGGGGGAAGGGACTCACTGCAGGCTGCAGACCAGAACCCCTTGTGTGTGCGAACCTGAGGACACCTGCTCTGCCCCTCCCACCTTGCCACCTGCAGCATATGCCCCAAGAGCAAGGCAAGTGCCGCCAGCAAGAGCCAGGGACATGGCCTTAGCCAGCAGTGGGAGAAGGTGTCCCCTGCCCTGGTGGTAGGTCACAGAGGCCAGACTTGGCAGGGCGGTCCCTGCTTGCAGCGCCAGAGCCGGGGCAGCCGTGCCTATCTTCCAGTCAGACCCTCAGGGCAGACTGCTTCCCTGGCGGCCTGTGTCCGTAGTTCTGAGCACAGGCTCCCGCACACAGTAGGGGTCCAGTGGCTACAGAAAGAACAAACAAATGTTACTTGGCCCACTCTTCGCTGGGGAGGGCCTTTCGGCGTGGAATCTGTAGACCCCCAGACCAGGGCTATGAGACCCAATGAGTAAAAAAAACCCAGAACTTCCTAAGAGGGTCAGCAGATGCAAAGCTTGGGCTCAGCGGGCATATGCAGATGATTCCACAGCTTCCCAGGGCGGCCCAGGGCCATCACCCTCTTCTGCAGCAGGGGGGGCAGGGGCAGGGCTCCGGAGAAGGTGGGGCCAGGATGTCACAGCTGGGCTTCTCCCACCCTGGACACCCAGGTGCGGGCCTTTCAATGAGGCCCTTTCAATGTCCAGGGGCAGTGAAAGACTGGGCAGCTGCTGGTGGGGGCAGGGCTGGCCTCAGGCTGTCATACGCTGTGGGATCCCTCAGACCACACCGCTCCCTTGCTTGTGCCCAGTTTCTGTCACAGAGGCATCACCCTCCTCCCAACCCTGGAACAAATTCCTAGTGGACTTTGGATCAGAAGCCAGGATGGGGAAGCTCATTAGAGCCTTTGGCAGGTGCCCCCCTTTCTCTAAGGAGGGCATCCCGAGGCTGGGCCTCCCCCAGGTAGAATCACCTGCGGGGGGCAGGTGGGTAGGTTTCCACCTGTGCAGGGCTCAGGATGGGATCGTGAGGACACAAGCCTGGATGAGATGTGCCGGGTTTAACGCAGGGGAGGCAGCGGGGAGACGGTGGAAGCCTTGCTGCAGTGCCGGCTGCAGGAGAGCGCTCTGTGCAGGGGTCTGGGCTGTGCCTGGCTGCTGACCTGTTCCCTGAGGGCCTCTCTGGAGCCTCGGGCTCTGCCTGGGAGTGCAGCCCCGCCTCCCACCCTCTCCCCGCCACCAAAACAACAGGCGGTGTGCACACACTGGCCCCTGCTGACCCTTCATGGTCCTAGCCCTGGAAGCTGCTGCCAGCTTGCCTGTGTGACTAGGCGGTCTAGCCAGCTGGCTGCTCAGTGCTGCCGGGGGTGCTCATCTGTTCCATGTGCTGCCCTGTGCCGTGCAGGGCCCACTGGAGAGTGGATTAGACCTGACCCGTAGCTGTGCACTTACTGGTGTGGGCCCTTGAGCTGGCTTCCTAATCTCTCCATGCTCTGTTTACCCATCCATAAAATGGGGTCATTAGACATCTTATCTGACAGGGTTATGAAGATTTAATAAGTCAATAACCAGAAAGTGCTTTGAACAGTGCTGACACATAGTAAGTATCAACTAAGCGTTTGGTAAATAAAATATGCAGATGGATAAATGGGACCCAGGCTCTGAGTGCCCACGGGCCAATCTCTGTGGCCTGCGGGCCACCCAGGTCCTGCTGCTCCCCAGGTCCCAGTTCCCCCTCCACGGAACAGCACCACCATTTTTGTAGGTCTGGGAAGCATTGGGGGGCAAAGGAAGGAGCCCTGGACTGGGAGTTCACAGTCCCTGGCCCCGGCTCAGCCTCTCCGTGGCTCTGCGTCCTTGGTGAAGTCACTTCCCCTCTCCGGGCCTCCGTCTCACTGGCTGTAAATGGGGAAGAGGAGTGGAGGCTCTCCAAGGGCCCTCCAGTCTAGACAGCCTGGCTGTCAGTGATCCCCCCAAGCCTGGCCCATCCCCCTGATCTGTGTCTGGACCTGTGGGAAGGCAGAGGGCAGAGGCAGCCTGGGCTTCCCCAGATACTAGATGCTCTCCCAGCCTGGCCTCGCCGACGTCTGGGCCTCGAGGTGCCGACTGTCAGGCCCTTTCCCGGTTGTCCTTGCGGTCCAGAGCACTGATGAATGAACTCCGTACCCGTCCTGGACCCGGCGCCCTGGGTGGCAGAGCTGCTCTGCCTGCTATGGCACTCTGTTTGTTTATGGACTCCTTAGTCTGACTGCATGGCTGA
Source organism: Phyllostomus discolor (assembly GCF_004126475.2). NCBI lineage: Eukaryota > Metazoa > Chordata > Mammalia > Chiroptera > Phyllostomidae > Phyllostomus > Phyllostomus discolor. The sequence continues at coordinate 197,717,098 of NC_040905.2, forward strand.
CTCTGTCTCCCTCCCTGGGCTGTCAGCTCTGTGAGCTCAGGGCCCACCCAGTCCCCAGGGCCTAGTGCAGAGCCTGGCACACAGCTGGTGCGCTGAACTGTTTGTTGATTGAACGAAGGTGAAGGCTGAGCTGAGGCTCAAGGGCTCCTCACACGCCAAGGGACCCTATATTCAGGCACTGTGCCCTAAGAATCTCATCCCCAGCACCACAGGTTTCATCCTGGGAACTGGCCAGCCCCACTGGGAACCAGTCAGCCCTATTGGAACTGGCTGTCTCCCAAGATACACTTCCTCAGTTTCCCAGGACAAGGGTGGGTCCCGCTTCCCAGGAGCCCTGGATGACAGCCTTCCAATCTGGAAGCTTCCTTCAGAGACTGCCTTAGCTCTGCCCTCAGGGACACGACAAAGTGTTGACTGGATTTGTAAGTGCCCAGCTCGGTGAGGGCTGTCTCAGGGCATTTCTTACACGAGCCTGCATGCGCGTGCTTGTATGTGTGAGCGAGACAGGAATAGAGTCGGGCAGACGGGACCGGGAGACAGGAGGAGGCAGATATTCAGGGGCGCTGGGACTAACATAGGAGAGTGAGGGGCAAAGGGACAGCGCTTCAGCCCGGGGTGGCCAAGGTGGGAGGGGGCTGGAGAGGAGGATGGGGCTCCTCCCGCCACGTTTTTTCTGTGCTGACATCCTGGGGCGCCTGCCCCTCTGGTGGTAAGCATGTTCAGGTTGGAGCTGGTGGTGGGGTGGGCGTCCCCAGTCTGGGCCCCGGGCACAGCCCAGGGCGTGTTTGTTGACATGAGGCCACCAACTGCAGCAGCTGTAGCCGCAGCACCGTTCAGCTTTGTGCTGGCCAAGCAGCTTCCTGCAGCGGCGGGGCTGCCCAGTGGCTGGGGGTGCGTGCCTTGGAGTGGGGCCACGGAGTGACCATGGGCAACTCCCTCTGCCGTTCTGTAGTTCGGGTTCTTCATAGGGTAGTAATTGTCTCTGCCTGACAAGGGGCCGGTGCTGACTAATTAGATAAAATAACGAAGGCCAAGCTCTCAGAATAGTGCCTGGCACGTGATCAATGAATCCTCTATTAATCCCACAGGTGGGCAGGTCAAGGGCTATCAGCTCCAGCTTACAGATGAGGAAACCAAGGGTCAGAGGTGGGCAGGGACTTGCTCAGTGACACCCAGCCAAAGAGTGATGCAGCTGGGACTAGAACTGGGGACCCGTGCCGGCTAGTCCTGTGCTCTTTCCTCTGCCCTCCACGGTCCGTCTGTTAGGAATGTCCCCTGACTTATGGTCCTCGCTCCTGAGCTGTTGTAACGGACCATCAGGTCAAGGGGAAGAAGCCCCAAGCTCTCTGCCCATCTCTGAGTCCCCAGAGTCCGGTACACAAAAGTGCTAAAGGAAAACCTGCCTGTCCTGCTGCACTGGATGGTGCTGCTGGGAGGTGCCTGAAGCAGCCGCTGCCCCCCTCCCCCCCTCCCTGGGGGGCGGCATTCTCAGAGTCAGCCAGTGTTGGCTGCAGGACTCCGGGTTGAACTGCAGCCACCCGCTGGGCTGAGAGCAGCCTGGGGTTGGGGGCGTGACAGGGAAGCCTCAGTGATTGGCTCCGTGAGTCCTGCCAGAGCCCTGGCCAGGGGCTTTGTGCTGGCCCCGCAGGGAAGCCCTCAGGATGTGTGTGGGGTGCAGCCAGCCCCGGATCCTCTAGCCGGGGGGTGCCACTGTGTGGGATGGATGCCTCTCCCTTCCGAGTGGCACTTTGGGGGCCAGTCTGGGCCCTGAGGACAGACGGTAAGGGAGCCAGGGCTTACAAGTGTGAACGGTAACCCAGGAGCTAGCGGGGTCCCTCACAGGTGGAAGGAAGGGCTGGCAGAGGACGGTTCCCCGAGGCATCCCGGATTCCTCAGACGAAAGTGTCCTGGGGAATCACAGAGTTTTCTATTTGATGGAAGAAAGATCCAGCCTCTCTCTGGAGTGGTGGCAGCCGGCTGGACAGGGTGTGTGTTTGGGAAGGGCTCTGGAGAAGGAGGAGGAGGAAGAGGAGGAGGGCAAGGAGGAGGGGGAGGAGAAGGAGGAGGGCCGAGTGATGCAAGGGTTTTGAAAACGCTACCTAGATGTGGGAGGTGGAACCTGGTCATTTGGTTCTGCTTTTCCCAGCAGGTATCGCTCCCCTGGGGAACTTGGGTAAGTCCATAAATAGCTCTGCTGACACAAAGGAGCTCTGTCTGGGAAGGCAGCTGCTTGACACGGCCGCCAGGAGCTGCCACTGACACGGCTGCCCGCCCGCCCGTCCGTCCGCCTGCGGGAGGAGCCGGGCGGAGACCTGGGTGGGCGGGCTGGCAGGAGCGGCAGCCCCCAGTCGCCTGAGTCCCTGCCGGAGTGTGCTGGGTAGGTGCTTCGGTGACAGGGTGTGCGTGTGGTGGGCGGGGGGTGGGGATCTTGTCCAAGTCACCCTGTGCCCCGTTCCTATTGTTTCTTCCCCAGGGCAGCCATTGATGGGCATGTTGCAACCAAACTGTGTGTTCTGATCTGAGATAGCTGTGTGTGTGTGTGTGTGTGTGTGTGTGTGTGTGTGTCGGGGGCAGGGGCCCTGCAGGGGCATGCCTCCTCTGTGTGCTTCTCTCCACTTTTGGGTTGGGCAGTCGGCTTTTCTTTCTGGGAGAAAGGAATGTTTGGTGACCAGAAGTCGGGACACTGCCTGGGGAGAGAGTGCTCAGCGAGCGGTGGTGGCGCTTCTGTCAGGGACGCTGCCCGCATACCAGGTCCCAGCTTACATGTCAGGGGAGGAGGTCTCAGGGGCTGGTCCCCGGGGGTTGCCCCTGATCCCTGAGACTTCTACCGGAACACCCACTGGAAGCACAGCAGGGATGCGCTGTCTCCTGAGCCCCTCGGGAGACGTCCTGCACCTGCTCCCTTGGTTCCAGCTGAGACGCACAAGGAAGGGGGTGATGGTTAGGGACCCCATTACCCCACAGAGTTAGCCACTGTGGGTGGGCAGAGGCCCCGTTCTCAGCTTGGAGGTCCCACAGCTCTGCTCTTGTTCTGCGGTTTCTAGGAATAGCACTTGTGCCCTGGGACCTCAGGGCTGAGGAAGAGCCTGGGTGGGGGCCATGTCCAAGTTCACACGGCAGGCCTATGGCCAAGACCAAGAGGGAGGACTTTTGCCTCCTGGAAGAGTGCGGGCAGGATAGGTGGGTGCTATTACCCCAACCTGAGCTATGTAATCCAGCTGTGAAGCTGGCACTCCTGACTTGAGACACGTAGCTCAAGACAGAGCCACCAAGCCACTCACCAAGAACTTTCCTCGTTCTGCTGCCCTAAGGCTCGTGGCTGGGGGCTATCTCTTTCCCCTCCCGAGGTGGCTGGAGTGGGTAAGTCTAGAAGGAAGGAGCTGCCTTGCCCGGCCCACCAATGCCTGCGGGATCGCAGCCAGAGCATTGCGGCCACAGTCAAAGTTTCCACCAGGGCCCCCGGAGTCCTCCTCTCCCAGCCAACGGGCACCTCCCCTCTTCTCCAGTGCGAGCACGCGGCATGACTTAGCCCAGGGCGAGCCCGTCAGGAAGCCAGGCCCCACAGCAGGGCTTGCCCGGGGCCACCCGGGCATGTCAGGGGGATGGTGGAGACAGAGGCAGCTGAGGCAACGTGACTCCTTGTCAGGTTGTGTCTGGGCCTTTGAACCAGAAATCATTGATGCGGCTTCTGATTGTACGTATTTGGTATTGATGAAATTGCCCCGCCCCAGCTTTCTTGCCTTTGCCCACAGGCTGTTCCTCCTGCCTGGAAAGCCCATCTCTTCTTTTCCCTCAGGTCTTAATCCCACCCAACCGTCCACAACGGCAGCGAACACTCCAGTCGGGACCTGTCTGTCTGCTGGTGGTACACCCATGGTGGATGCTCCCTGTCTTGTTTCTGTGGGACCTGGGCCTCCTTCACCACTTGGTCCCAGGGGCCTAGCCTGGGGTCCCCCCACCCCCAGGGCATGGGAGGAAAGGGCTAGGATGTTTTCCTTGAGGACAAGCACTGATGTCCAAGTCAGCTTTCTGCCCACCTCCCAGCTCCGCCTGGCAGAGAGTGGCACCCCTGACTTGATGAGGTCCCGGTGAGGAGCGCCTTTGGAGGGGCCCTGGTTTCTGCCTGTCGAGATTGCTTCCACAGAGTCAGGGGGTTGGCGGGGGGTGGATTCAATAGGAGGTGAGACAGGGAGAATCTTGGCTTCAGCCTGGCTGAGGCCACAGGGAGAGCCCACTCAGGGGTCAGGCTGGGGCAGGATGGTGTCCACACCGTGGCCTGGGATCCAGGGTAGAAGGGGCAGCCCCGGCCTGTTGGAATGCAATGCTTCCGGTCCTCTGCACAGACCACAGCGGCTTGGAGCTCAGTTTGAGCCCCCTTCAGGTGGTGCCAGCCAGGGAGCTGGGTCTAGGGGGCTCTTCTGCCAGTGGTCTGCCTGGCTCCCCCAGAACAGACGCAGCTGAGGAAGGGAGAGCCCGTGCCCAGCTGGGTTCCTGGAGCTCCTTAAGAGCCTTTCCCTGTCTGGTCTTCAAGACCCTGGAGAAGGCAGAGTCTGTTTGCCTTCCGGACAGATTGGGGAATGAGGAAGGAGAGGGAGGACTTGCCCGCGGTCACATTCGACTCAGCAGCACAGGGGGGACGAGCCCCAGGTCTCCAGCTGCCCAGCCCAGGTCCCTCTCCATCACATCAGCTGGATCACTCAGAGTGCCTGGCTTTCCTTTTGGTGCCCCTTTTTGGGGGCTCCCCATTGACACGTTTTTTTCTAGAACCTCTGGGCTGACTGGCCGGAGCCCAGCTCTCCTTTGGAAGGGCGGCGTGTGCAGTAGAGAAAGCCCTTGGTCGGCTGGTGGGCTGAGACTGAGTCACACTCTGGTTCCTGCTCACTGGAGGATCCCAGGCAACTCTGCTTTTTTCACTCTGGCTCAGTTTCCCCATTGGAGCAACCAGGGGCTGGACCCAGTATCGCCAGACCCCTTCCACCCATCCGATTCTTTGATCCTCTGAAGACCCTCTCCTCTTGCCAGGTGCCGAGAGTCACTGGTCAAGGCCAGGGTCGGGCTCAGCCAGGAAGCAGCCCCCAACCTGTTATCAGGGCGCTTCTGGTCAGAAGCCTCTTCCTGCGAGCTGGAGCCCAGGCCGAGGCTGGGAGGTTTGTTGTTGTTTGTGGAGCCAGGCCGTTTCCAAGATGTCACTGCTCAGGGAAAGCCATCATTCCTCCCAGGGATAAACAAGACTGCTTACGGCTCAGCCCACAGAGGCTGGAGCCACTCACCGCGGGCCAGCCGTGCTCAGCCCCGGGAGCCGCCACTGTCCCCTGCACCCAGGCATCTGGATGGGGTAGGACTGGGGAGAGGGCTGCTGGGGCCATGGGCCACTTGTGAGATCAAAGCTTCCTGGCACAGAGGAGAGGGAAGGGGTCCCAGGGTACCCCCTTCCTCTGGCAGGGGGCCTAGGTCATCAGTCCAGATGGCCCAGGGCCTCTCCCCTCTCCGTCCTGCCCTCGGCCAGCCTGCTTGTACCTGGCACTGTGGCTCAGGCTGCTGCCAGAGATCTGTCAGCAGCTCCCAACTTGGAAGGCCGGGGGGGCACGATAAGTTATTTGGAACCAGGCACGCTTTCCCCCATATAGCCAAGATCCTCTGTGGTGTCCTCCTTACCTTTTGGTGGGGTTAGCCCGGGGCAAAGAGTAGAACTCAGACACTTGGGGCAGGGCAGAGAGTGGAGTGAGGGGGCCTGGGGAGGGGCAGAGAAGAGCTGGGCAGAGCCTCTGGGAGCCGAACGGCTGGTGAAATCTTGAGCAAAAGCTGGAGGTGGCTGCGGGAAGGACCATGGGGCAAAAGGTGGCGTGGTTGTGCCATTCCTCAACTCAAGGGCTGGAATGGATGTCCATCCAGGACATGGAAACCGTCACCACTCAGACCCCGGTTCATGAAGTTCCCGGTTGGTCCCAAGAGCTGCTCTGCATTTGTCCTCTCGGCCCTCTTCCCTCCTTCCTTTGCTTCCTTCCTTCCTTCCTTCCACGTGGGTGAACATCTCCCGCGTACCGTGCTTTGCCAAGTACTAGAGGTAGAGACATACGAGGCCCCATCTTATCTTTAATCGCGTGCCAGGGTAGGCATGTCATGGATGGTAACAACACAGCTTTGGTGGGGAGGCCTGGGGAGGGGGCTGTGGGAATCCTGGGAAAGCTCCCAACCCAGCCTGGGGGCTTCTGAAGCTTTGTGCAGGAGGTGAGGCCGGATCTGGTTCCGTGCACACTCGTCCATCAAAGAAACAGGTCTCTGTCCCGGTCTGCCCACCCCCCTGGGGTGCAGACATGATTCCTGCCCAGCCCGGGGTGCCTTCTTATCCCAGCGGAGGCCGCTCTGATGTGTTGTGTGCAGGCACGTGGGCTGTGGACTAGGGCATGCCCTCCGACTTTGCAGTTGCGTGTTGCATGCTCTTGGATTGGACACTGGACCTCCCCACACGTCCTTTTCCTCAGCCCATGGCCCAGCCTCATCAGGTTAAATGTGAGGATGCGTGCCCCTGAGATGCGTCCTGTGTGTTGACGTAGAGCAGGAGCACACTAGCGCCCTGCTTCATGGTGGCTGTTACTGGATGAGTTGATATGGGTGAAGCGAGGCCCTTGGCACAGGCTGTGGCACAGAGTGGGCATTCAGTACACAGGGAGTGGCACAGCAGCGTTTTGCAGGGGAGGGTCCGTTGGAATGTGCTGTCGGGGACAGGTACACAGGACAGGGGCTCAGGGAGGAGGCCCAGCCCAGGGGGCAGGGGAGACACTAGGATGAAGGCTTTTGTTCGTTTGTTGTTTTTGCAATAAACTTTTAAATTGAAGTGTGACTGACAGGAAGATTAGAAGTATAGAGCTGATGAATGCTCACAAAGTGAACACACCTTCTAGGTCAGAAAATGGAACATTCTAGTACCCTGGAAAACCGCCCTCTGCCCCTTTCAGTGACGGTTGCCTCCAAGTGAAGGCCTTCCCTGACTTCCCCTTTGATCCATGCTGCCTGGTTCTGAGCTTTGCACACATGGGATCACGGGTGTCTTCTTTCAGGCTGACGCCTTTTACTCAGCATTTCGATAGTGAGATCTGTCCACGCTGTTACGTTACAGGAAGCTTTATTTTATTCGCTCCCATTGCTGCATGGTGATGCATGGTGTGGATATACCCCAGTTCATCCATTGCACTGCCCATGGGTATTTGGGCTGTTGCCTGTTGGAGCGCATGCTGACGGCGCTGCTATGAATCCTCTCACACGTGTCTACTGATGCGCTGTGTACACTTCTCTGTTGGGCAAATACCTAAGGTTTGCAACTGTGAGTCACAAAATTGCATACAATTAACTTTAGTAGATACCATCGTGTAATTTTCCGAAGTGTGACACCACTACACCCTTCTTGGCGCTGTACGAGCGAGTGCCGGCTGCTCCGCGTCCTCGCCGACCTCACTGGTATTAGGCCTGGTGATGGTGAGTGTGGTTTTGTCTGCATTTCCTCCATGACTAACGAGGTCCCCCACCTTTTCAGGGGTTGATTGGCCAGTGGGATAAGCTCTTTGTGAAGTGTCTGTTCAAGTCTTTCTCCCCGTTTCCTATTGGATTATCTGCTCTTTCTCTTACTGATTCGTGGGGGCTTAAAAATATTCTGGGTAGGGTTTATTGTTGGATAGACACACTGAGAATATCTCCTCCCACTCTGCGGCTGGTATTCTTAGTCTTTTAAGGGTATCTTTGGAAGAAGTTCTGAATTCAGTGCAGTCCAACTTCTCAGTCTTTGTGGAGAATGTTTTTTGAATCCTGTTTCTGGGCCTCTCACAAGATTATGGATATTTTCTCCTGTGTTATTTCCTAGAAGTTTAATTGTCCTGTGTTATATTTAGATCTCTCAAATCCACTTGAAATAGATTCCGATGCGTGGGGTGAGGTTGAGGTGAAGACTCCTTTCCTCTGAGTGGATGTCCAATTTATTTGAAAGGCCATCCTTTCTCACTGTGAGGCAATGTCACCTTGGTTAGAAATCAGGGGCAGTACATGTGTGGGGGAGCTGAGTGTGAACGGACAAGTCGGAGTTGCCAGGTGGACAGGGGAAGGCAGGGTGTTCTCAGCAGGAAGTGCGGTGAGCACACGTTTAGAGGCGCCTGAGGGTACAGCAGGGGGGTCGGGCACCGACCCTCCGCCCAGTCGGAAATCCACATGTAACTTCGGACTCTCCAAAGACTTAACTACTAACAGCCTACTGTTGACCGTAAACCTGACGAATAACATAAATAGTTGATAACACATATTTGATATTTATATTTATATTTATATACTGTATTCTTGCAATAAAGTAAGCTAGAGAAAAGAAAATGATATTAAGAAAGTCACAGGAAGAGAAAACTACTCGTATTTTATTAAAACAAAATCACATGGAAGTGGACCCGTGCGGTTCAAAACTGCGTTGTTCAAGGGGCAGCTGCAGCTCGGACTGGCTGGAGGGGAGAAAGGAGCAATGATACGGTAGGGGATCAGCTGGCGGGGGCAGAGCAAGCAAGGTAAGGGCCTGGGATGATGCCAGAGGGATGGGAGAGGTTCTAAGTAGGAGGGGAATGTAGTCCGGCTCATGTGAGGGACATGGAGAAGGCCCCGTGGCCAGAGGATGACGGGAGAATGCGTTTGGAGCAGACGGTGTGCTCAGCCATGTCCAGCCTGCACAGCACCCCTCAGCAGAGATGAAGGCGCCTGCTTCAGGGGAGCAGTGGTGGAGGCAGCAGCACGCCTAGGGCCTTGCAGGGTGACCTTTGGCCACAGGAACCTCTTTCCCGCTCCCTTTCCAGTGCCGCCAGGGCCTGAAGGAGGAGATATTTCAGGAACCGGGGCAGACAGACAAGGCCTGGGGAATCTCTGGAAAGGGGGTGCTTTCTGCTTCTCCTGCCCTTGATGCACCCACAGGGAGACCTGGCCATACCTTGGGTCCTGAGATCTGACCCCTCCAGGCTGGCTGAGGTTCAGAGCTGGACAGACCCCCCCCCTGGAGAGTGCAGCCTGGAGAGGGGAGTGACTTGGCCCAGGCCATGTGGTAAGCCAGACGGACCCAGCCTAGGGGAAGCTGAGTCTCCCCAGGGCCTTCGGTGTGGGCCTCCTCTCCTCCCCTGAAATGTGCAGAAAATAGTGCCCCTACCCTCAGGCCGTTGTAAGGGTCAGAACATGGCAAAGTGCCCTCTCCCAGAGTGGCTTGCAGGGGAGGAGGCTGCTGCTGCTGAGAGTAATAACTATGATGGTAGACATAGTGAATGTTTATTGAGCACCTATTAAGAGCCATTCTCCATTATGTGGATTGCCTCCTAACCACGCTATGCTGTAGGTACTTGCTACTTGAGTCACCGTTTTATAGGAAATTGAGCCTTGAAGAGGTTAAGCAGCCTGGCCAAGGGCACTGAGCTGGGAGGCAGCAGAGCCAGGATTTGAACCTGGATTTTTCTGTCTCCAGGCCCCACTCCTTCACTGGCAATAAATAGGCTTCTTTCTACTAACCTGGCTCTGGAAATGCTCCCTGTTCTCTGAGCTGTTACTGAAGTTCAGTCATAGATTGTGGGTTGGTCTCTGGTGCTCGCCTTGAGGGAGAGCCAGGCAGTGGGGAGGAAGGGCATGGTGGGCTGAGCGTGCTGAGCCCCAGGCCCTGCCGCCCACCCCCTGGCAGCCCTGTGAGAGAGGCGGCATATGACTCAGCCTCACAGGAAGTAGGGTTCAACCCCAGGCCTGCCTGACTCCAAACCCCGGCCTCAGGGCCATAGGGCTGTTGGTGCCCTTCCCTAGGGTCCTGCTAGCTTGGCCACACTTTTTTGTTTGACACCTCGTGTAGCCATCACAGAGAAGCCACACACTGCTGGCTCTGCCTGTGAGTGGTCCCCGGGAGGGAGGGAGTTGGGGAGGGTTGCCAGGTGTGTGGGATTCTGTGCCATCCCTCCCACACCTTGTGAGTTGGACCCGATTCGGGGTGAGAGCGGGACCCTGCATCAGGTCCTGCACACCATGCCTAGCACAGAGCCTGGCCCAGGTGGGTGTTTTGGGAAAGGCTTTTGAAGGAAGCAAGGGAGGGAGAGAAGGAGGAAAGGCAGTGAAGGGGGCAGGGGATGAGGCCGTGGGGTAGGAGAAAGAGCGGGCTCTAGAGCAAGGCAGGCTGTGGATTCAGTTCTGACCCCTCTGCTTGCTTTTTGATCTTGAGCAAATTACTTCGCCTCTCTGAGTCCCAGTTTCCTTGTTTGCAAAATGAGGCCAATGACACGGACCTCGTAGGGTTGCTGGAAGTGAGAGTATATACACAAAGCAACCGTCACGGTGCCTGGGGTCCCGTAGCTGCTCGGTTACTGGTTTCTCACTCCCTCTTCCTCTGCCGTTTTCACCGTCGTCTGTTTCCACCGTCGCCAGCTCTGCCTTCCCTATCTCTACAGCACCGAGTTTGCCCTGCTTTCGGGGTAAAGTCCAAATTCCTGAACATGTCCCCGCTCCTGCTCCGTGGAACCACCTGCACTTCCTTGAATGTCCCATGCTGTCCCCTTTCCCATCCCTTTTCGCTTTCATGCCCCCTTGGGTGGGAGAGGGTGGGTGGGAGATTGCCCTGGCCTCCTCCCTGCTTCTCTTCCATAGACCTCTTGCCTTCAGGGAAGAATGCGTGTCTTGCCGCCCTCTGGCTCCAATGTCCAGCACAGATCACAGGCCCTGGCTCATGGCTGGGGCTCGCTAGGTATTTGCTGAGTAACTCTGGGGGTGGGGGTGGAGGTGGAGGTGAGTAAGCCGCAGACTCAGTCCCGGTGAGTCAAAGCAGGGCCTGCCCAGGGCCCTGCGAGGAGCTCAGGCCAGGCATTGGCAGGAGAGTCGGGAGCCCGTAGCCAGGCCGTCTCAGGGGAGCACTTTGCAGGGCTCCAAGGGATGGGCAGGAAATGGGCTGGAGGAGATGGGTTAACAGGGAAATTTCCTCCGAGGCAGAGCAAGCGGGTGCCAGGTGGGGAAAGGGAGTGGTGGTGGAGCCCGCAGGTGAACCGGTTACTTCTGCCGAGCAGAGCACCCGTCCCCACTGGGACAGGAAGAGGCTGGGGAAGCCCTGCTCTCAGCGCTCATACCTTTCAGGTGAGAAGGGAGCCAGAGGTATGGAAGGGGCCTCCGGGGGTGTGGGGTGCGGGGTGGCCACGGCAAGTCCCCAGAGAAGAGGCTTGGCAAGGTTGGTGACGGGGCTTAGTACTGGAAACCCAGACCTGTGGACCTGCCTCCTCCTGCCGAGGGAGAAGCTGGGGGCATCCCAGCGGGCTCCGAGGGCTGCACCTGGTGACCCCAAGAGGAGGGAAGGCTCCTAAGAGGGGGCCGCTCTCTCCCATGCCTCGGGGGTTCCTCTTTCCGATGTAGTGGCTTTGTCTTGAGAGTCTCTGAACCAGGTGAGCTTCTCCTCTGAGCTTCGGTATTGCTTTCTGTGGAACGGGTACACTGCCCATCCTCACAAGCCCCTGAGAGACCCGAGAGTTACTGTGGGATCCTTTAGAAGCTTTCCGTCTTCAAGTCTTCCTTCCTCTCACTCCTCCCCCAGCTGGGCCTCTGTTTCTAGGGAATGAGAATGGGTAGCTGACTCCCACCAGCTGGCCGCTCCCCGTCCTGGCCCAGGTGCTGCTGAGGTCACGGGTCTTCTCACGGGCTTCCCCGCAACGGAGGGAGCGGTGTGGTTGGAACTGGTCCCGAACTGGACTCTGGTCTGGATTCTGTCCTGATGCTGTGGTGTGGCCTTGGGCATGTCATTGTCTTCTGGGCCTTCCTCGCTCACTGCATCTGTTCACCGGGGCCGCTCCCCAGGACTGCTCCCCGGGACTGTCTGGAGAGTCAGAAAAAAGTCAAGGCGCTCAGGCCCTGCTCTTAGGGAATCCAGCAGGCCTGGGACTGGGCCCAGGCGGAGACAGTTTTAAATGCTCCTCTCTGTGGAGAGCCAATAGTCTGGATCAGCGCTTTTCAAACTTTCATATGCAAATGCATCACCTGGGGTCTCGGTAAAATGCAGATTCTGTTGCAAGAGGTGTGGATTGAAGCTTAAGATTCTGTATTTCATATGACTTGTATTCCTGGTGGTGCTGCTGCTGGTTCACAGGTGACACTTTGAGTAAGAAGAGTCTAGATGTTCCCAGGAAGTTTATTGGACCATTCATCCATCCATCCATTCATCCATTCATTCATCAAACACTGCAGATGGGGAGCAGTGAGGCTAGAGGGAGAACAGAGCCCGGAGCCTCCCGGGGCTACAGAATCTGGGCTTGATCTGGAGGGCACTGGTGGAGCCAGGTCACGCGTCAAGCAGAGGAAGTGACGGGGTGGGACTTGCCCTGAGAAGTCTCCCTGGCACGGCTCAGAGAGTGACCGGAGGGGTCTGGGCTGCCGCTGGGAGGTGGCCGTCAGTTCCAGTGGAAGATGACAGTGGTCTGGAGGGAGGTGGTGGCAGTGGAGACAGAGGGAGTGGAAAGATTTTTTTTTTTAATTAATAGTCTTTTTTTTTTTTAGAGAAGTTTTAGGAATTGGGAGGAAAAGTACAGAGAGTTCCTGCATGCTCGTTGCTCCCACACATGCATGACCTCCCCCAGTGGAGTGATTCTTAAGGTTTCATGAGGGACAAGGAGGAGGATTTGGTGGTTGACCAAGAAGGTAGCAGCGAAGGAAAAGGGAGGGAGGATGGTACCCAGGGACCTGGTTTGGGCAGCTGGTGTTGGCGTCGTTGGTTCAGAGGCTCTGAGAGAGGAATGGACTCAGGGAAGACCGTACATTCAGTCTGGGACACGCCGAGTTGGGGGCGCTGAAGGGATACCCAGAGGAAAGTCTGTGCCTCCATGCCCGGACGGACTCCAGCTCCACCTGGAAGGGAGCCCTGTCTGCTCCGCTCGGGCTCGGGCGCCAGCTTTCCAGGCTCGGGGCTTTTGCCCCGCAGGTCCCTCCCCAGCGAGCTCCTGCCTGCCCAGTGAGCAGACCGCAGGCTCAGCGTCCGTCCACAGTCCCACACGCCCCTTCCTTCTTGCTCACGGCACCTTATAGCTGTCCTCTGCATGATGGATCACAGTCTTTACTCATTGTATGTTTCTGCGGCGACAGCTTGGTTAATGTCGGTCCTTCCCCTCTAGCCGTGAGCCCCACCCGGGCAGGGGTCCTGTCTTTCTCGTTCCCTTCTGAGCCCACAGAGACGGGAACAGTGCTCGGGAGCAGCGCGGTCCTGTGAATGCTCGGTGGACGCTGACCCGTGGGACTGGACTCAGGGGCAGGTCTGGGCTGGCAGAGGAGACTGGGCATCGTCCGTGGCCAGATGGTGCCGGTGGTGGCTGTAGTCTGGGGAGTTTGGTGGGTGCCAGGAGAGCAAGCAGGGCTGAGACGAGAGGGGGCCTGGAGCGGGTTCCCAGGAACAGATGGCGATGAGTGGAGAGGGGTCATCAGATCTGCTGGGAGAAATCCAGGGAGGGTCTGCTGGGTGGTCTGGCGGCCATCTATGGAGTGATCCACGTGCTGGCCCTGTGCGGAGCACGGGGTGTGCGTCCACTCAGCCCCTCCTTCCACAGCACAGTGAGGAGCTGTCCTAATCCCATGTCATGGCCCAGGAAACGGAGGACCAGGGAGGGTGCGCCCGAGGTCGCCCAGCCAGCGAGTATGAAGTCTGAAGCAGTATCCGTGGCTGTCAGCCTGAGGCAGGGTGAAGGCTCCAGTCTCGGGGTGTTAAGAAGCTAGGCTGGAGGTGCTGGACTGAGCTAGGCATCAGCTAGGCAGCTGAGGCCCCTGGAAGCCCGCGTTGAGCCAGGAGCCCAGAGCCAGACCCAGGGTCTGCCGGACGTGAAGGAGCAGCCCAACTCAGAGGTCAAACCTGGAGGTCAAACGTGGGCCCAGAATTCTAATCGCCTCTCCCTTTCTCCAAAAACTTTCCAGTTCACAGAGCACTTCCCCGTCGTTTCTCAGACTTGATCCCCTCAGCTCTCCGGGACAGGGAGCAAGAGGCGTTCTCACCCCACTTCATGGTCGAGGAAACCAGAAGTGGTAACCCGAGACCACACAGCCAGCAATCACAGAGCGAGGATTCCAGCCCAGGCTTTCGGGCTTGATGTCCAGGGCCCTTTCTGCGAAATCCTACCTATACAAGGGACACCCTGAGATGGAGACAAACCCCAGTTCACACCTCCCTGTGCCACCTCCCCTGCCCCGCCTCCATGAGGAAGTGGTTTCTGAGGGCACACGGGGAGCCTGGCATAGGTAGTGGATGTGATGAGTCATCTCAGAGTGAGAGCTGCAGGTTGACCCCGGGGTTAGCAGACTTGGCTCCACATTTGGCAGCTGTGTGACACTGAACAAGTCAGTTCTGGCAGCCCACGGCCACCCCCAATGGCGACAGCAGGTGGGGATCTGGGGCCTAGCAGACGGAGCTGGTGTGAGCAAGAGCTCTGGTGTCACACCCGCCACCCTTCCTTGGCCTGTTCTGAGCCCCGGGTTGCACTGCGGGGAGGATTTGATTAGATCCTAAGCAGCGGCTCCATTTAGAGGTCCTGGTTCATTTCCTGTGTGCTTCTGGCAGGCAAGGCGTGGACAGAATTAACCCTGTCCAGCCAAGCCGAGGAAGTGATGGATGGGAGGAGAGGCCCCCTGCAGGAGAGGGGCAGCCGCACCAAAGACTCGGGACTCAAGGCCCCCGGCCAGCAGGCTGGTCTCTCTGGCTGGATCCTCGTCACCCCAGACGATTGCAGCAGCTGCCTAACTGGGTGGCCCCTGCTGCCCGCACTTCCTCCTTCAGAGCGCTCACCATGCTCGATAAGACCGATTGTCCAGCGTTTTGTTCTTTCTGCTCAACTGACAGCAAGGCTTGTGTCTGACTTGTCCTCGGCTGTCCCCCAGGGCCTCACGCGGTGCCCGGAGAGCAAACGAATGCACGTACACCTCAGTCCTCCCCGGACCCCCCGTCCTACTTATACTGCCCGGAGCACTTTTCCCGGAGCACTTTCCGTGTGTCATCTTCGCTTACAGGACAGCCCCATGCCTGGCATCTATTTGGTGACATGCTGTCCTCTTCATCTCCACTCCTTTCTACTGCCCTCCCCGCAGATTGCAGAGGTTTCCTGTATTTGTTCCAGAGGCCCCCTCCCCCCAAGGGGCACTCCCTCCAGGGCTCTCAGGATCGCCAGCCTGACCAAAGCTGCCCGGGCGGCCCATCCGGCAGCACAGGACAGGACCGGTGAGCTCCGGCCCCTGCTTGCCAGTACCTGCCTGTATGGGGTGGGCCCAGGTTTGGCAGAGCTCAGCCTGGCTCCCCCTCCTTCTAGACCCCTGGGGGTCCCGAACAGTTGTGTGTAAGGGTCTAAGGAAGCAGGGAGAGACCCTCTGCCAGGAGACATGACTGCATCACCCTCCGACTTCTTAGGTCATTTTCTTAGCCTCCGGCATCTCAGTTTCCTCATCCCTCAAGTGAGACTAGACTGAAAATAGCCATTTCATCAAGTGCTTCTCCTGGGCCAGGCCCTGTGGGGACTCACCCCTGTGAGTCCAGGGTGATGTCATGGCCCTGTGCCTCCCAGAGGTCGGGAGGCTCTGCTAGGGTTGCACAGCTGGAAAAGGACACCACGGGGCTCAACACCAAAGTCTGCCTGTGGCATCTGAGCACCAGACTCCCGGGCACTCGGAGAGCCCTTCGGTCCTTGGTGGTGTCCTAGCTGCCCCGGGCAGGGGACCTTTGGGGACGGCCACACTTCCCTTCCCTGCCTTGTTTAGTTTGGCCCCGGTGTAGGGCAAGATTGGCAGAGGCAGGCTGACTTGCATTTCTGGTTTTGGGTTTGTTGCTGTACTTTCCCTGAGGTGTGGGCGGGCTCAGCTGAGCAGGCTGCTGTCACCACGGGGACGGGCCTGGGCCGCCCCCCAGGAAAGGGGAAATGCAGCCTGCTCCCCTCTCAAGGCCACTCTGCGCCAGGCCCCAGGGCACCCGTCGTGGCTTCCTTCCATCCATGGTCCTTCCAGGTTGGGGTGAGCAGACACGGATCATCAGGGAGCTGACTTGGGGCTGCTGGTTGAGTTTGTTTTTCTCGGTGGAGAAAGCTCCTGGGTGGGTGGGGCAGTGGGCGGGGCCAGGGCTGCTCTGGGGACAGATCTGAACTAAGCTTAGGCCTGAGGCTCTCACCCCAGCCTGGCCCTGACCAGTGCCTGTGGGCATGTCCCTAGGTCACGGTCCAGGCTGGGATGTCACTCTTCCTGTCGCATCAGCCGAGGGCTTCTCTGTCTGCCTGGGAGCAGCCCGATGTGGTGAAGCACGGCTTCTAGTTTCCAGAAGAGAGTTCTGGATTGGGGGACCCATCGTCACGGTCACCAACTTTGACTCGGGGTGTCTCACTGAGTTTGTGTCTAGGGACCCCTGGGAAAAGTGTGCTGCTGGCTGAGGTCTGCCATCTCAGCATTTCCCTCTAGGTGTGTCTTTAAAGTGACCGCGACCACGACCACCGTACTCCCACTGAAAGCCGTATACTTTCTACAGTATGTTCTCCTGGTTGTTCCTTGGGCATGTCGGTTGTCCCAGTGGATTGGTAGGGACCTTGAGGCCCCGAGGATTTGGTGACTGACCCTACCTGGCCCCGCCCTGTGAGTCTGGCTTGGCCCCGCCCCTCTCCGGGCCTCAGCATCCCTCTCCGTGCAGAGGGGAGTTGGGATTGCTGATGTTGCAGAGCCTGAGGCTCTGAGGTCCCAGGGCTCCCAGGTGGTGTCATCTCCCAGGCACAGGCAGGATTTCCAGGGCAGGGGGTCTACAGGGGTGAGTGGGCACCTGTCTTTGGCCGTGCCTAGGAACCAGAACCTCCAGGTCACCCTAGAGTCCTCGGAGGCTTGCCCCATGTTTGCAGCCGCCATCTCCACTGGGGATGGGGGCACTTTCCCTTCCATGTTCCCAGGCCATGGTTCTTATCCTCAGTGTGCTTTCACATCCCCTCTGGGGCTCCCAGAAGCCAGGGTGACCCCTGCCATGCGTGTGCAACCCCTAGCCACTGCCCAGAGCCATGGCTGGCCACTTACTCCCAGATGTGAGGTCTGGCAGGGGTTTCACTGTCACAGATTCCTGAGGGCTAGAGGGGTTTTTCAGCTTCTGGTACAGCCTGTCCGTCTCTGGGTGGCTGTGCAGCGGTAAGTAGGCCACTGCTCCTTGGCTCGGCTTTCTCATCTGTCAAATGGACGTGAAGGGTCTCCGCAGCAAGGGTTCTGAACCTACGTTCTAGGTGTGTGCACCCCTGAGATTCTGGGCCCCTGCGTGTGTGTGTGTGTGTGTGTGTGTGTACACACACATTCTCATGTATCTGTGCCGTTTCTGCGTAGGTGTGATGTCTGAGTTTTCCATCAGTCCTAGCTGGTTATGGTCTCTTCATGGACGAGAACTGGGCTCTCAGTTGTTCTGCAATAGCGTTCATCCCCAGACCTGACTCCGATGAGCCCAGCCTGAGACCCGCTTCCCCTGCGTGGCTGCGGCACGGTGGACACTCCCGCCTTCTCCGAGCCCCAGTCTGCGTGCGGGACAGCTGCCGCTCAGACTTCCCCTTTGCAAATGAAATCTGTAGGAACTTGGCAAAGACTTCGGGGGTTCCGAGGGTTGTGTGCAAGGCAGAAAAGGCTTTCTCTTCTGTGCATGGAACTCCAGAGGTGCCTCCAAGCAGTTTAAAAGTGACTGGGTGGTCCCTCGGCGAGGTTCCACGTGTCTGTGTCATCCGTTTAGTCCAGGTGTCGGCAATATTTTGAAGTTCTCTTTTCATTCCATCAAGTATCAAAAGCACTTAAACACTGAGAGCAAGTTCTTATTGGAATGCCTTACCAGGCTTTTTAAAAAGCCTTTGGTTCAGGTGACAGATACCCTTTGGCTGGGTCCAAGATTCTCCCACTTAGAGGCCGTTCTGGCTCGGAGCTGGCGTGGCTGCGGTCCATGAATGCAGAGACTGCCTGGTTTCTCCCCACTCACAGAGGGACCACGACACTTGCCTTGGGGGGTTGTTGGGAAGGTTGTTTGGGGGGGGGTTAATCTGGCATGACCCCCGGCATGCAAGAGGAGCCAGGTCGTGGTTGCTACCTCTCCTTCTGCCCTCAGTGACCAGCCGTGTATTTAAGGCCAAGGCCCCTTATACAGCTGAGCCAAAAGGGCTTTCAGACTGTGGGGTGTGGGGTTCAGGCTGCTGCCGCCTGATTCTGTTGTGGCCTGTGCGTGCTCAGTGCCCGGCATTGAGTAGCCTCCTCTTCTGAACTTGCTTGTTTCCTCTTTGCTTCCCAGATGTTTGAGTCGGAGGCAGATGAGAAGAGGGAGATGCCCTCGGAGGAAGGGAAGGGGCCGGGTGCCGAGGACCCCCCACCCAGCAAGGACCCCTCTGCCAGCCAGGAGCCTCCTCCAGGACAAGACCCTCCGCCCGGTGAGGACTCCTCCTCTGGCCAGGAACCGTCTCCTGGCCAAGATTCGCTGTCCAGCAAAGACCCCACTTCCTGCAAGGAGCCCCCGCTGTGGCAGGAACCCTCACCGAGCAAGGACTCCCCGCCGAGCCAGGAATCGCCTGAAGCCCCAACCCTCCCTCCCAGCCAGGACCTTCCTGCTCAGCAAGAAGACCCTCCCAGCGAAGACCCTCTACTCAGCAAAGACCCGCCTGCCATCCAGGAACCCCCTGCTCAGGACCCTCCGCCATGTCAAGGCCTGCCCCCCAGCCAGGCCCCCTTGCCAGCTGAGGCCCTTGCTGAGGAGACCACGAGCTCTGGGGACCCACCAGCGGCCACCGGGGACCCGCCTGTGGCCTCCAGGCCAGCCTTCATCATTCCCGAGGTCCGCCTGGATAGCACCTATAGCCAGCAGGCCGGGGCGGAGGGGGGCAGCTCCGGTGACGAAGAGAACGCAGAAGAGGCCGAGGAGGGGGACGAGGGGGACGAGGGGGAGGAGGACTACGATGAGGACACGAGTGACGACAACTACGGAGAGCACGGCGAGGCCAAGCGCAGCAGCATGATAGAGACGGGCCAGGGCGCGGAGGGTGGCCTCTCCCTGCGCGTGCAGAACTCGCTGCGGCGCCGCACGCACAGCGAGGGCAGCCTGCTGCAGGAGCCCCGCGGGCCCTGCTTCTCCTCCGACACCACCTTGAACTGCTCCGACGGAGAGGGCAGTGCGTCCCCCTGGGCCATACCTTCGCCCCGCACCCTCAAGAAGGAACTGGGCCGCAATGGCGGCTCCATGCACCACCTCTCCCTCTTTTTCACGGGGCACAGGAAGGTAAGAAGGCTGAGGGTAATGGGGGCGGGGGGGAGCATGCATGAGACGGAGGGGTGGCATTGCGTCCAGGAGCTGCAGGGAAAGAGCCGTCATTTTGTCCCACCCCTACCAGGGCCCTCCTGCAAAGCCTTCCAGTGAGTCCTTTCAGTGAGCCTTATACCCACTTGCCAGAGAAGAAAATAAGACCCGAGAGACCAGAAGGCACAACCTGGGCTTAGACCCATGACTTGGGGACTCCAGCTACTGCGTTCTTGCAGCCCCGCCGTCCCGGGGATCCCCACGGCGAGTACAGCAGATGCCACCTAGCCCAGAACACTGTGTATCTGGATTTCAAAGACCCAAGATAGGGGCTAGAGAAATAGTTACAATTTCAACTTTGTCTATGCCCGGCAAGGTTAGAGAGCCATTAGCCGACACAATCACAACACTTATTTGCTCTGTGCTGGCATTATTCTAAGCCATTTGCATCAACTCATTAATTCTCACAACAGCCCTGCGAAGTAGATCCTATCGCTGCTCCCTACAGATGAGGAAACTGAGGCACGCAGAGGTCCTCTCGCTTGCACCAGGGTTCTAACGGTCAGAACCAGAATGAGAATCTGGCTCCGGGGTCGGAGCTCTTGAGCGCCATGCTATTTGCCTGCTGTGAATATTTAGAAGTGGAGGAATAAGTGTGTGTTGATCGCCTGCCGTGTGCCCGGCCCTGCGCTGTGTGCCACAGCAGGGCCCAGAAATGCATGAGGCCGGTCACAGCTTGGGAGGGGTGAGCTGTCTGTGCGGGCCGGGAAGGTGGCCTCGCAGTGAAATGACACAGTCATGTCCTTGAAGCTCACTCACCAGCTTGAGTCACGGTTCTGTCTTTCACTTACTGTGTGGCCCTGGGTGAGTCACTCAGCTCCTCTGAGCCCTAGTGTCCTTCTCTGAAAAGCAGAGATTAATGGGCCTCACGTCCCAGGGTGGCTGCGGAGGAACCGGGAGGGTCTGGCGCCTGGTGACATCAGTGCAGGCGCGAGGCGAATGCCGTGGAGGTGCTAACAGGCAGTGCGGTGCCAGGTGTTGTTATGACAACAGCTGGGAACCCCAGGCGGGTGGGGGCGGTCAGCGTGTACAGAGGGCAGCCGCCCCTCAGAGACCCGGGAGTTCAGGGAGGAGAGATCCCGGGGCCTCAGGCCATCAGGGGTGGCTTCTAGAGAAGTCCTTAGCTCTCTGTTGTCTTGGCTTCCCTCAGCTCGGCCTTGACGCTTGAACAGGTTTGGAACAAACAGAAAGGCTGAGGCAGGCATTCTGTGGAAGGGGACGTGACCTGGACAGAAGTGTCCGCAGAAGCCAGCCATTGGCCAGAGCGGGGGACTCCTGGGTTGCAGGCTTGACGGACATGCTTCCAAACCCGGGGCAGACGTGACTAGCAGGTGCCAGCGTGCTGTCCCCCAGAGGCGGGCCGTGGCCTACGGAACCTTAGCTTTGAGGCCACCGGCAGTACAGCCGACTCGGCACTTGGGGTCACGGCTGCAGAAAGGTGGCTGGGCTAGGGAGGCGGGCTGGGGCCTGCAGAACAAACAGGACCTTAAACTTTGGGTCTGGGAATTGGAACCGAATCCCAAAGGAACCAGGACTGGATTGCAATTTCCCCATCTGTCAACGCAGGTGGGTCTCAAACTTTCATGTGTTTCAGAATCAGCAGGAGGAGGCGATTCCAGACTTCAGGGGTTACAATGTCCCTGGGGAGATAGATGCTCAGACCCTGAGTTTTAAACAGGCCACCCAAGGATTGTGAAGTGCTTCCCAGTCTGAGTGTCATAGCCTTAGGCCGCTCCTGGGTGCAGCAACCACAGGGGAGTCCAGGCCTCTGTCCTACCGAGGTGAGGCCTCAGCTGACTCAGGGAGGCCTGATACTCTCTCTGGAGGGTGGCCGAGGTCCACAGGCCCACCACCTACCTCAGGCCCCCCAATCCTGATCCCCCCACCAGACCCTTCCAAGTTCTCCCCTCCCCCCTTGCTCGAATACAAATACCTATAATACGAATAAGTTCGAATAAGTTCACACACCTTCATGCATACACTTCTGGTTCCCCAAATTAGTTGATCTCAGCTCCTATTTTGGGGGCAGATACTGCCGCCTGGGAGCCCAGCAGGCCTGGACAAGTTTTCTCCTGTTCCAGCTTCCTCCTTCGGGTGCCCGGGACTCCCGCTGGCATTCTCTCCTCCCCCACCCTCTATTGGCCGGCTGCTGCTTTTCTTGGGCCTGCCTGACGGAGCCTGCAGAGCCCCGGAGGCTGCCCCAGCGCCATGGTGGCTACTTTTCTCTGTGGCTTCCACTTACCAAGTCTCGAGTCCTTCACAAGCATTCATATTCTTCTCCCTCTTGCCAGCCGGCTTTAGTAAGAAGCCTACCCTTATAGTAGAGGTAGGGAAACAAGGTCAAGGCTGGGCAAGCACTCTGGTCTCGCTCCATCCCTCACTGGTAGTGGGCCTTGGGCAAGTCCCTGTTACACCTCTCTGAGCCCCAGCTTCCTCATCAGTGAAATGGGTATGGTCATAATACCTCCTTTGTGGGGTTGCTGAGGAGGTGAAATAGCCCAGCTCGGGTCAAGTGGTAAGGGCAGGGCCTGGCACTCAGCGCCTGGTGGGCGTTCCATAAATGGGGACCATGTTGATGATGATGAGGGGGAGGGGGAGGAAGACAGCAGCAGCAAGAGGAGTAGTGGCTATCCCGCCATCCACCAGGCGCCTCAGCTCCCTTTTCCAGCTTCTACAAGACTGCTTCCAGGTGGACCAGCTGCCCTTGTCTCATGGTGGGGAGCCTGAGGCCAAGGGAGAGATGTTTTGCCCTGGACCCCCCAGTGAGTGAGGCCAGGTGCTAGCCCTACCTTGTCCACTCTTCCCTGGCTCAGCCTCCCCCAGACCCTGCACCCCTCGTGCTGGTGAGGGGCAGGGGATGCAGGCTGGCTGGCAGCTGGGGAGGCAGTGCTTTCTCCAGGACTTCCGTCTTCCTGGCCTGGCTTCCCCAGGGTCCGTGGATGCTGACGGGCCACTGTTTTCAGGGTAGCACCAGGCTGGAGGTGAAGGGGTGAGGGGTGCAGTCTTCACGCTAGGGACTCAGACCCAAGTTCAAGTCCCAGCTCCACCCCTTCCCGCCTGGTCCTGAGACCTTGGCCAGGTGACATCTTTCTTTGGGCTTTAGTTTTCTCTTGTAAAATGGGCAGACCTGAGTCTGCATGGAGTTGTCCGGGGGTTCGAGGAGGTTGCAGTACGCACCATGCTCGGTGTCCAGGACACTGATCCTGTGATTTTGTAAGACCTCAGGCGGCCAGACGGAGCTGGTGCGGCCTTGGGCTGGTCACTGTGCTGCTGTGTGGCTGAGCTGAGGCTGCCTGGATCACAGGTTGTCTGCCACCAGGTGACCATCCCTGTGTTGACCCTCCCCTCCCCTGTCATCTGCCTTCTTGTGTGCTGAGTGATGTCTCCTGGGAGTTCCAGTGTCCAAACCAGGCAAACCTGTGAGACGGTCTGCTTGGCCTTGGTCGCCTCACAGAGGGGCCCCCTGAGGTCCAGAGAGGAGGAGAGAGAGCCCACAGTTTCCCCCTGAGTTCTCCCTGGGCCTGGCTCTTTGTGTGGAGCTGAGCTGTCTCACAGTGCCCTCTGCTGCCAGAGCGTCGTCCTGCCGCTGCCCCCGGGAGGCAGCACAGGGCAGATCCACAGGCCTGCACCTCCCTCTTCCTGGGAGCCAGGGGGACCCTGAGAGCATCTGTGTCCGGGCCCGGGATGCCCCATCGAATCCCACCCCGGCCTGGCCTGACTCTGCCCAGAGCCACAGGTCATTCTTTGGCAACGAGGAAACAGAGGCTGGGAGGCCCCTCCCTGGCCATGCGTCCTTGTCCCCTCCTCCTGCGGGGGCCTGGCTGGTGCAGGGGTTATTGGGGCGGGGGCGTGCCAGCCCCACGGCACCCATCTTCCCAGCTGGGCCGCATGTCACAGAAGGGCCCTCAAGATACCTTCCAGCTCCAAGATGTGACATGACCTTCCAGCCTCCTACTGAAGAAAAGCCTAAAGAAAAGTGATTTCCTACATCTAAACAAATAAGTGTAGAGTCTCGGTCCACTGTGTCCACAAGGCCCCGTGGGACCTGCCAGCCGGGGCTGGTCAGAGCAGCAAGGCTGGCCACACACCCCAGAAGTCAGGCCAGGACTGAAAGGGAAGCTGGTGAGGCCCTGCTGCCAGGGGGCCCTCGGGCCTGGGTGGGTGCTGGACCAGGACCTGCGACTCCTGCTGCTTGCCAGCTCTGAGCGCCTGCGCAAGTAGCTGAACTGCGGCGGGCCCCCGTGTCCTCACCTGTAAACTGGGAGAAATACCAGCCGATGGCCCTTAGAACTGCCGTGAGGAGAAAATGAGGTAAAGTTTGTAACAGCGCTTTTGCTCACTGCCCGGCATGAGCCCTCAACAATGAACAGCCGTAACCACAATGGCTCGTAGTTCCTGGGCACGTCCTCAGAGGGGCGCTGTGCGGAGCACTTCCTGTGTGTTAGCTCAATCAGTCCTCCTAACGGCCCTGTGATATGTGTCCAATAAGTGAGGAAACCAAGGCACAGAGAAGGGACACCACTGGGCTAAGATCTGTCAGCTAATAAATGATGGAGCTGGGATTCAAACCCAGGCAGTTCAGAGTCTGCACTCTTTCACCACTACTATGATCACAGTTCTAACTACAATAAGAACTGTAATTATTATTCCAAGAGGCAGTGAGCTCCCAGTCCCTGGAGGTGGCCTGGTGGGGCTGGGCAGGCCCCAGGGATGCCCGCCTGGAGTGAAGGGAGGCAGTTCTGGGCTTGCTTGCCTCTGTGAGCCATCTGTCGGGGAGGTTGGGCAGCACCCAGACGGTGGGCAGGCAGCCGATGGGAATGAGGGTCCGCACTGGGCCCTGGGCAGACCTTGCTGCAGCTCCTGCAGGGAGGAGCCTTGGGAGCCACCCTGGGGCCACAAATCAGAACCCTGACTTTCCATCTCAGTTTTCAGTTTCTTCTCTTTGTGGCTGATAGCACCCCCTGTTTGTGCCTGGGTTTCCCTGGCTGCTTTGGGGGCCAGTTCCCAGGGGCAGAGCTGCCCAGCCACTCTGTCAGGGCGATTGGCATGGGCTGGTCCCGGCGAAGATGCCCCCTCCCAGCAGTGGAAGGAAGAGCCCGTTTCCCAGCGGCGCAGAGGCTGGGGGTGGCAGGCTGGTGGGAGCGGTCCGAGGCCCATTGTGTGGTGCTGATAAAGTACGGAAGCTGAGGTTAGAATGGGAGGAAGTGCAGCACCCAGGGCCCTTTCCCACGGGTGGGGGCTCTGGGCATTGCCTAGACAGGCCAGCGCAACACAGCCTGTATATTCGATAGGCAACAGCAGTAACGCTCACTGGGCAATGAACTCTGGCAGCCCCTGGTTAGTGAGGGTGCCCTGTGTGCCAGGGTTGTGTCATGGGGCCCCAGGCTTTTTCCCAGGGCATCTTCCAACTGTGGGGCGTGTGGTCGTCATCGTGCCTGACATTAGAACTAAAGAAGCTGAAGCCGAGAGACTGGGAAATTTCTCCAAAGTCAGACCTATACCCAGGTCTGGCTGCACACTGAACTCTGGAACCTCACATCGCAGATGGGCGTGTGCTTGCGTGTGCACGTACACAGGCGTGTTTACAGCCTGGGTGGGGCAGCATTCTCAGGAAGGAGGCGGCACTTCCCCTGAGTCTTTCACTGAAAATGTTCAGAATGTGCTCTGTCCTTGCATTTGAGTAGCAGCATCCTCTGGTGGAGAAACACAGGGCTTGAATTCAGAGAGGCCTAGATTCTGGCCATCAGCTAGACGCTGGGTGTGCTTAGTGTAGTGACTTAACTTCTCTGAGCCTCTGTGTACTTTACTCTGAAGATGAAGGAGGTAGTATCTGAATAATGTCCATTCCAAGACCTGGCCTATCATACACACTCTATAAATAATGCTCTACCTCATCTATCCGTCAGTCCATCAGTCCATCCATCCATCCATCACAGGCAGGTGCTTCTCCAAGGCTAGTAGCTCCTCCTGCTGGATATCCCTGGATTACTTTCCTTTCCAGAATTAACACAGTATTTATTTTAAAGCTTAGCCCATCTTCTTTATTTTACAAATGGGGAAATAGGCCCAGGGTAGGACTTGGGGGAGTCAAAGCTGAGACCCACACCTGGTGGCCTTCTGTCTTGTCTGGGAACATGGTGTCCAAGCCCACCCCTCTCTGTGCGCTCCAGCCCCGCTGCTGTCTCAGAGCATTTCCTGGGCTTCTGCTCTGGGTGGCACAGTTGGGGCCCCAGTTCCCCTGGAGGACAGGCTAGCACAGGCAAGGCAAGGGAGACAGAGGAAGCCCCAAGAGAGACGGTGGGAGTCTGAGGGTGTGGAGGAGTGGTGGACGCGGGGGAGGTAGACCCTGGGGAGAAGAGGAGAGGGCGTTCCAGGAAGGGGGCACAGCACAGGCGAAGGCAAGGAGATGGGGGTGGAGTGGGTGGAATTTGTGGGCCAAAGTGGAGCCTGGGGGATAGAACCACAGGCCTGGACCCAAGCAGCAAGGGCCTCAAGATGCATCTTTCCCAGTCTGCTTTCCCTCTCTAGCCATTCATTCATTTATTCATTCATTCATTCATTCTACACATACTTATTGGGCCCTGATGTGTACTAGGCCTGGTGAACGTGACCCAGACAGAGGTGAAGGCAGGCAGAAGCCTGCTCTTGGGAACTCACAATCCAGTGGAGGAGACAGCTTTGGAATAAGCCATTTTGGGTATAGTAGGAACCTCAAAGGGGGTAAAGTGGGTACAACCCTGGTCTAGGGGTGAGGGGGTACCTCCCAGGTGAGGAGGCATGGAAGCAGCTCTCCTGAGGTCAGGGTCTTTCCCGAGGCCGGGTCTCGGGAGGAAAGGGAGGTGGGAGAGTCACAAGGGCATCCTCCATGGAAGGAATAGCATATGCCAAGGTCCGAGGTGGGTGGACAAGGCAGGGGTGACATCCTGTTTGGCTGGAGAGCAGGTGGGGGAGGCTGCTGGAGCAAGGGTCAGGCTGCAGAGGTAACTGAAGGGGCGGTAACAGACGTTAAATGGGCCTTTCTGCCCACATCCTCACTGTAGACTCTCTACGGCCAGTTATGGAGCTCAAATATTATCCCAAGGGCACCAGGGAGCCATGGAAAGTGCTAAGGCAAGAGGGTGCTCTCAGGCCTGTATCATAATTCACAGTACACACTCTGACCAATCCCAGGTATCTTTCAGACCTCAGATTCCTGAGTTATGGTCACTGTGATCTTGATTTCGAAATTGGGACAGCAAGTGGCCTGAGTCACATAGCAGAACCCCTGCTGAAGTGCTCCTCTCCGGCCTGCCCTGCTATCTACAGCAATGCCTCTGCGTTACCGCCGTGTCTCCAACTTCCTCCCAGCAAGCCGGGTCCTAGACACACCGGGAGGAGCCCGTTTGGGTGGAGGCTCCCCCAGGCTAGCTGCATCTAATGGACAGGCCATCTCTAGGAGTGAGGCCGCCCTCCCTCATCTGTTTCATGAGGGGTGGGAACTTGGGGAGGCATGGGGGGCTGTTTTGCAGGAGCTGTTGGACCCCTGCGCCTCTCTTTGCTCAGGCGGCAGCCCCTGGAAGCCCAGACTACTACCTGTGTGTCTTTTCTCCACAGATGAGCGGGCCCGACACGCTTGGGGACAATGATGAAGGCTCCCAGAAGAGAAAGAGCAAAAACCTGTACGTTGGAAAGGTCCATTGCCCTCACCCTTGCATTTAGGGAGCCCCTCTACACCCCCTGCCTCCTCCAGGGGTACAGGTGGGGAGGAGGGGAGGCACCCAGTCCTGCCCCAGACAGACAGCAGTGAACAGCAGGATCCTGGGACTTAGCTGTGGCCCCAGGGTGGCGTCACCGGGGTGCTAAGCGTCAGGCACTGCCCTCAGCATCTATGTAGCATGAGGTGAGGTGCTGATTCAGTACCCAGAAGCCACAGCGAACCAAACAGAGGCAACAAGCCAGGTTGCCATGGCCCTGGCCCAGCCTCTAAGATAAGTAGTGGCCTAGTGACCTCGACAAGTTCTTTGGCCTTCTGAGAAAGGGCCAAACAGGTAGTTCATATGGTTCCCTTTCCTCTTCTTGGCTCTTGAGCGCTAACAGTCCCAGACATTGCCAGGAGGGGGCGCTGCTGGCCCAGATAGTGTATCCTGTATTCCCAGAGCCTTTTGGGCCGAGCTCAGGGCCGCTTACACTTTTGTTTTGGGATTTGTTAGAAGTGCCTGTCAGCAGAGTGAGTGGAGAATTTCCTTGGGTTTCCTTGTATCCCAGGCCTGAGGCCCTGGAGACTGCAGAGAGGGACACATAGTGGCAACTGGATGGGGTGCCCCCATCCCCTCCCGGTCCTACAGTGCCCACCATTATGCACAAATTGGGCCTGGCCGGGGGTGGGGAGGAGAACAGGGATCCTTCCCAGATGCCTCCTGCAACCTTTTCCCCTTGCCTTGACCTTAGCTGGGGTCCACGGCCCTAGAAGCTCTCCCCCAGCTCCCCTGCCCTCTCGGTTTCCTGGGGCAGCTGCATGGGGGCTTCGCTCTGCAGCCAGGAGCAGTCACACTTTCTAGGGAAGGTGAAATGCACAGTCCTTTGCACCAGCCATCTGGCCCAGGCCACAGCTGCTGCCAGCGTGGAGCGGTGGGGGGCAGTGGGGGCTGGCGTCCAGGGTGCCGGAGCTGCCCCGGCCCAGCAGCTCCAGGCTCCTTTCAGAGCGGGCACTGCCTTTCGAGTGCCTGAAGGTCACATTCGTAAAAGTTTAGTTGAGGACTTTTAGAATCTGAGATAATAACACAAGTCACTAATACTCATTGTGCTAAACAGTGTTCTATGTGTATTACACATTTTATTTCACATTTTTTTCTTCTGACCTACTTTATTTTACAAATAAACTGAGGTAGAAAGAA
This sequence comes from Phyllostomus discolor, assembly GCF_004126475.2. Taxonomy (NCBI): domain Eukaryota; kingdom Metazoa; phylum Chordata; class Mammalia; order Chiroptera; family Phyllostomidae; genus Phyllostomus; species Phyllostomus discolor. The sequence goes on from NC_040905.2 coordinate 197,745,292, forward strand.
GTTATTTGTCTAAGGTCACGTATCAAATAAGCGGTGGAGCTGGGACCTGAAAACTGGCACGCTGGCTCTAACACACACACACACACACACACACACACACACACAGCATGTGCCCTGGCAGGGGGTGGAACACACAGCCTAGGAATGTGCCCTGACCAGGGATTGAACCTGCGAGTTTTCAGTATATGGGATGATGCTCCAACCCACTGAGCCACCCGGCCAGGGCCCGAGCCTGTCCCTTGCAGGCTCCGTGCAAAGCACCCTGAAGGAGACCTGCAGCTCTCCTGCTAAGGAGCCTTTGAGCCCAGAGGCCGCTCTCCATCTTCTCACGGCTCTGATCGGAGGAAAGTGCTCCTTCAGCTGCTTATGGGTCCCTGTTCTGTCCCCTGACCTCTGGCATCCTTTCCTGAGATGTCCTCTTGCCAATCGGGGATTTCCAAGCACCTCTCCGGTATGCCCTGCAGCTGCCGGTCTGCCCAGCAGTGTACCTGGGAGGAAAGGCGTGGCTGGGCCTGTCACAGGGAAACACTGTGGGCTCTGAGCCAGTGAGGAGCCCCTGAAGGGTGGGCCTCAGACAAGCCCCTGCCCCTCCCAGGGCTTCTGTGTGCTCACCTGGGCAGGGGCCTGCAGCGGGGCTCTCAGAGCACAGTGTGCTCTCACTCCCAGCCGCCCCCCGGGCTCTCTGAGGGCCCCATCCTCACCCGGAGGGCTGCCAATCCCCGGGCTCCTTGGCTGGGAACCTTGTAGAGCAGGGTCCTCATCCCTGGGCAGGTGCCCTGGACTCTCAGGAGGCACGTGGGCCTCAGCTCCTAAGCCTGAGCAGGTTTGCTGCAAGCACTGTGTAAAGCTCTGCGTGCACTTCCCCTTGGCCTTGAACCAACCCCAGCAGACACGAAGTACCTTCATCATACCTCTTTAAAAGATGACAAAACTTGACATTCAGAGAGGTTAAGTGACTTGACAAAGGGCACACAGTTGGTAACTGCTGGAGCTGGGATTCGAACCCTGGGCTATCTGGCTTTTGATTCTCACCCATAACCTCCATTGGGTACCCCTCCCCTCAATTACAGAGGGTGTCCCATAGGTCATGGTGTCATCTGAAGCTTGAGTAACTTCAGAAGTACAAATGCTACAGACTTAAACACATTTGAAAGTTGAATTATTTAAACTTCTACACTTATTTAACTTTGTGATTTAGATCATGCACTTCAACCTGGTTTCCGTCAGCGTTTTTCATCTTTAATCAGAAGAGCAGATACCAGAATTAAAACAAAAACTTTATGATTGAAAAATCATAAAACTGAATGTCTTAACAATTAAATAAACTTTCAAAAGATGATTTTGGAAGTTCATAAGACTTGCACTTCTGAAGTTATTTAAGCTTAGGATGGTGTTAAGACCTTTGGAATGCTCCGCCTGTTCTCCGATGGGAGTCTCCAAAGCCAGAGCCTGAGGCTGTGGGCGGGGCAGGCGGGAGCTCTTCTCTGGAGGTGCCCAGGGTAGAGGGTGTATGAGAGGGGCCGGGGCTGGCCAGTGAGCAGGAGCACGGGACAGTTAACCCCTTTCCTGCCAGCAGCTTTGCCCAATGCTGAAATCGGCAGGGGGGGTGGGGAGTGGCAAAGCTAAAAATAGTTCTTGGCTAAAAATAGCCAGCCCTGCCACCCTGGCTTGCCCGAGCCTCCCGTCCCTCCCCTTTTCCCTCCCAGCAATTTGCTGACTTGTTTTCTCCTCCTTCCCCTGGCGCTGCCATGGTAACGGGGGAGGCCAGTCACAAATAACTGGGTCTGGCTTCCTGCCTGGGCGGGCCCTAGAGGCCGCCCCTTGCAGACACATGCCCCTTTCACGGGCTCCCTCTCAGGGTTGGCCAGGAGGGATTTTTTTTTCTGCTCGCCGTCCTGGTCCCTCCCATTTCCTGGCTCCTCCTGTCTGAGTCCCAGCCCAGCCTATGCCTGGGAGTCCAGTTGTCCGGCTGGGATTCCTGCGAGCACGCTCGGCTGCATCCTGCCCCACAGCTGCCTGCCTGCTGCCCAGGACAGAGGGTGGGGAGCAGGAGCCCAGGAGTGCTCCCTGCAAACCTTCCCTGGTTCCAAGGTGGGGGGCCCTACGGAGATGCTCCGAGGCATGTACCTCACGCGCAACGGGAACCTACAGAGACGGCACACGATGAAGGAGTAGGTGTCCCTCGCCCCAGGCCGCGGCCTCCCCGCCCCGAATCTGCAGGGGCCGAGTGTGCTGGGCTGACTGACCCCCTTCTCTGCTTTTGCTTCCAGAGCCAAGGACATGAAGAACAAGCTGGGCATCTTCAGGCGGCGCAATGAGTCCCCCGGGGCCCAGCCAGCGGGCAAGGCAGACAAAGTGATGAAGTCATTCAAGTAGGTGCTCCCTGGGACCCCTCAGGCACTCACTGGTTCCTGGGGAGCAGAGTGGTGTTGGGGTTAAGGGGGAAGGGGTGCTGCTGGTGGACCCAGCTCCAGGTTGGTTGGAGGCTCTGACAGAGGGGCCTGGTACCTGCATGCAGCAGCCCTCAGGGGGAGCAGCTGTCGGGGAGGATGGCCAGGCAGGGGTCTCGGTGGGGGCTAGAAGCCATGCTGGCCCCAAGAAAGGGGGTGGGTCCCTCCTGAGCTCCTCAATCAGATCGGCCACTGCCTGAACCAAGGGTGGGAGACAGAGGCAGCCGGGACCCAGCCACCCCTCTTCTCAGAACCTCGGAACCTCACGGCGTGCTCACTGTGCCCTGCCCTCTCCCCTCAGGCCCACCTCGGAGGAAGCCCTCAAGTGGGGCGAGTCCTTGGAGAAGCTGCTGCTTCATAAATGTGAGTGGGGTCCGTGGTCTCCCCCCCTGCCCTGTGTTCTCTCCCTCTCTCTCTTTCCTGGGCCCAGTGGGGTGCCCCTGGTGTCAGGAGAGGCTGAGCCCTGGCTGAGGCCCTTGGTCTGGCCTTGGAGCCAGCTTCTGCCAGCCCCTCCCTGTCCACGGGAGCTGGCACTGCCAGCCAGAGGCCTCTGGGACCCGTGTGCTCAGACCCATATTCCCAGAATCACAGTAAACATTTCCACGTACTGAGGACCTGCAGTGGGTCAAGTGTGCCTGTCCTCTCCGGACAGGAAGCGCTCTGTCCTCACCGGGCTTCAGGGGACTGGCTGATCACCCTCGTTTTACAGATGAGGAAACTGAGGCACGAATGGGGACAGACCTGGCTAAGGCCCACAAAGAGGCAGTGGTGGCAGGGTGGGACCACCCCTGGCAGGGGTGAGAGCAGGCGCTCTTACTGAGCTCCTGGCATCTGTCCCCAACAGCCCTGGGAAGGGAATCTGGGGGTGCTGCGGGCCAGAGGGGCTGGTCCTGCCTCTCACCCAGGGTCTGGCCTTCCCCTCACAGATGGGTTAGCAGTGTTCCAGGCCTTCCTTCGCACCGAGTTCAGTGAGGAGAACCTGGAATTCTGGCTGGCGTGCGAGGACTTTAAGAAGGTCAAGTCACAGTCCAAGATGGCAGCCAAGGCCAAGAAGATCTTCGCCGAGTACATTGCGATCCAGGCGTGCAAGGAGGTAGGGCCTCCGGCTGGCCCCAGCCCTGTCCCCATGCCCCGTGGCCTCTTAGTGGTCGTGGGTACTTGGACGCCTCCAGGAGGAGATCGGGGTGGGGAGAGGGCAGTGGGATTCCTAGGGACCCTGTGCCCAGGGTAGAGAGGAAGCCTGCTGGGGCCGCAGGAAGAACTGCGTGCCGCTGATAACAAATATGGCCTTTGTCGAGACGCTAAGCCCTTTATGAATGGGCTCTCGTATTTAACCTCGTGGCACCCTGTAAAATAGGTTGCAATATCCTTGTTAAAATGCGGGACAGTTTTGGAGAGCCTGATCACGTAGCCGACGCCTGTCCAGTGTGTGCGGGCCTCGTGTACAAAGTTCAGGGAAGATCTACTGACTTAATCCCGTCTCCTCAATATGGGGAATCTTGTTTAACTTGCACAGCTCTGAGAAGACTGTGCTGTTATCCCTAATCTGTAGAGAAGACAACCGAGATTCAGACCAACTCAGTGCTTTGCTTAGGGCCGCTCACCTAGGTGTGGCGCGGGCAGCCTGACCCTAGGGGTGGTGTTTCGGGCCCCACAGTAAGTGACCGAGCTAGGACTTGAATCTGCTGACCCAGGGGCCCCCACTCTGAACCTTAAGATGTGCAGCAGAGGGATTTGAAGGCGGGAGGCCGGATAGGTCCCACCCCTGGTCCCCGGGCTCAGCTCCCTACAGGCAGCCCTGACCATGCCACCTCTGCCCCCAAAGGTAAACCTGGACTCATACACACGGGAGCACACCAAGGACAACCTGCAGAGCGTCACGCGGGGCTGCTTCGACCTGGCACAGAAGCGCATCTTCGGGCTCATGGAAAAGGACTCATACCCACGCTTCCTCCGCTCTGACCTCTACCTGGACCTCATTAACCAGAAGAAGATGAGTCCCCCGCTCTAGGGGCCGCCAGGGCAGAGCTCAGTGTTCGCACCAGGAGGGCTGGGCCCCCTCCCACCTCTCCCTCTCCCCTGCGACGGAGGAGGCAACCAAGCCCCAGAGGCCGCGTCTCCGGACAGACAGATGGACATTTGGACGAGAGGCTTGGACCGAGAGAGGCCTAGGCCACTGGAGAAGAGAAGGACTGGCCCCATTGGGTCTCCAATGCCCCGGTACGAGGGGGCCCAAGGGCCCCGGCAGGTCAGGGGCCCTGGCTGAGCCAGATCCGGAGCTGCTGCTCCTTGCTGCGGAGACCTCGCATTGACCAAGTTCCTTACAGAGCTGGCTGGTGGGGCAGGGGCGTGGCCGGGGCTCTGGGGCTCTCTCGGGGGCCTCTGGGGCTCGCAGCGCCGACCGACCCCGCCTCGAGTTTTATTTATTTAAACAGTAGTAGGATGCTTGGCACGTCTTCCTGTAATAGGAAACCTTCGCCTCATCAGTTTTCCTAATTTACAAGTGCAATATTTTAACCAACGCCTTGTGAAAAGCCACCTTGCAGAAAAGGCAGGCGTCATCTTCCAGTTTCAGGGGATTTGCTGGTCCCGGGCACCAATGGCAGGCAGCTGGGCCTTCTGGACCGATGAGGCCTGGAGGGGCAGGTCATACCGTCTGGCCTCGCCCAGAAATCCGGCACCCTCAAGTGAGGAGGTCCCTTGGGGGCCCTGGGAAAGCATGACACCCTCAGACCACACACAGCAGCCAAGTTCTGGAGCAAATAAAGGGCCTGTGTTATTTCTCGGTTTTGACGCTTTCTGTGTGTTCCTGGTTTTGAGGCTTCCCAGGGTGGCTGGGGTTGGAAGGGTTGGTGGCTGGGCTGTTTGTCCAGCGTCTCCTCCTCTCTAGCCATCACCTGCGTCCCACCCAGGAGCCGTAGACATGAGACACTAGCTAGAGACCCTCCCTGACCACCTCTGCCTCTGTGACAGACGCTCCACCACGCTTGTTCCGCTGGTCATCTCATCTCTCCGCAAGCCTGGGAGGTGGGGGTTGTCCCCAGTTTATAGATGAGAGTGAAACACAGGCAGGTGGGTGCCTTGTCCAAGGTCACACAGGGGGCAAGTGGCAGAGACAGAGTTCAGCCTAAGCCCCCTGCCTGCAAAGCTCTGGCTCTCTTGCTCTCTACCGGCTACAGGATGGAATCCGACCTTGGCCACCAACTGGCTGTGTGACCTTCAGCGAGTTCCTTCACCTCTCTGCCCTGCTGCACCCTGAGATTCTGGTTGGTGGCGGTGGGTGGGGCCAGGATCTTTGGCAGGGCAGCAGCTGCAGACCCGCAGGCTCACGGGCTTTTAGGACAGGAAGAGCTGAGGAGGGGACAGAGAGGAGGGTTCACAGAGAATCCATCCATGCCTAACAGGAGATGCCAATCTGGCAAAGGCCTTGACCAAAGCCACATTTTGGGGGAGGCCCTGGACCACTCTCCTGGAGGGGGGAAGAGAGCCTGCAGCCGAGGTCAAGCTGACGCCCAAGCTTCCCCTGATGCCCACACATACCACCTGCCAGGGTCCTGGGGCAGCACCCAAGGCATGGATGGTCTGGGGGTGGCAACCAGCTCAGCTGAGTTCACTTAAAGCTGGACAGAATTGGTGGGTGGAGGAGGGGCTGGACCCCTGTCCTTGGATCCTGTTCCCTGCCTGCTGTCCTGGGTTCAAGTTGGCCCCCTGGGGCCTGGGAGATGCAAAGGACATGGGGCTGTGCATCCACTCTCCTCTCTGCTTTTCCTCACTGGTCTCCCTGGGTGAGGTCACCCCCATGGGCCCCCATAAGGAAAGCATCAGAAATGGTGGTCTCTGGAGGCCTAACCTGGGGCCAGGCATATAGTAGGTGCTCAATACGTGTTGCAGCCTTTTCTGGAATGTGAACTCTTCCAGGAATGGGGCTGGGTCTTCTTCCAGTCCCTGGACCTGACCATCGAGCTCTGCTTGGCTGTGTAGTGGCGGAGGGCTTCCCTGCCTCGGAGCTGTGAAGGCCCAACGAGGCAGGAAGGATGGTGGGGGGCAGAGATGGGCTCCTCATTGAGAACGTGGGCATCTGCTGCTTGGAGGAGTCACTCGGCCCTTAGGAGACTCCCCTTTCTTTATTCCAGGGATTCAGCCCACTCCAGGCCCTCCACCTTCCCACCCCAAATCACCATGGAAACCAGCGTCCAGGAGAACAAAGTCAGGCAGATGGAATTCCCATTTCAGAAGGCCCCACTGCCTGGTTTCCATGACTCACACCCAGGTCCCCTGGCCTCAGAGGGGCTTTGACTATGCCTGAGCTGCTGGAGAAGAGAGCAGAGAGGCGCCTGGACCCTCCTGCCCCGGGCTCCTGGGGGGCCTTGGGCTCAGCCCTCACCCGCTTCCGCCTCAGTCCCCTCACCTGTACGGTGTCAATGCTCAGTCCCCTCACCTGTACGGTGTCATTGGGGCTGGTCCCCACGTGAGGTCTGGCAATCCCTGGCTGGTCCGTGTGGGGTCTGAGAGCTGTGAGGTCCGCATGGCCAGCCCCCTTCCCATCCCACAGGTGGGAGGACTGAGGTGGAGGGACAGAGGCAGCACCCGGTGAGCTGAGGGGCCTGGTGCTTGCAGCTGGGCTCTGGGTTTTGGCTCCTGGCTCCATCGCTGACAACGAGCTGCAAACCTCTGAAGCTGTCTCATGACCTCTCTGCCTCCGTTTTCTCGTCTGTGAATTGTGCACATTGGCGCTTATGCCAGAGTTGTGATGCCAGAGTTGTGATGACCGAGCAAGGTCATTCCTGCTGCAACTTTAGCCGGTATCGGGCACAGGGTCACGCTCCTTCAGCACAAGAGGCTGTTAGTGACATTGTTATTCAGGGTCAGAGCGTCAGGGGCTGTTAGTGACATTGTTATTCAGGGTCAGAGCGGAGTGGCAACGCTCCTCCTCCGATTGCCCAGCCCTGGCTCTGCCCTTACTAGAGCCGATAGGGAGCCTTGAGTCTCGGGCCCCAGGTCCCTGTTCTTCTAGGAACAGTTTTGCTGGTGGACAAAGCCAGCCTGTCCCAGGGACTGAGAACAGCTTGTCCCCGGACCTGTGTCCCATCTTGGCCTAGCTGGGCGTGGTGGGGTCAGCTGGCAAATAGGGTGTGAGGGGTGGAAAGGGGAGAGGGCACAGCATGCTGTTTGGTCGGCAGCCAGTGGGCGGAGGCTCAGCACTGGCCGCCCGCCCGTGCCAGCCTTGCGGACTCCCTGCAGGCGAGTCAGGTCCCTCACGCTCTCGGCCTCTTGGTCTGGCTTGGGGCAGGCATGGTCCTCCGGACCCTCCCCAGTCTGGTGCAGACTGCTGCCCGGTGCCTAGGTCCCTGCTTGGGTCAGTGCTTGCCTCCCTCCTGTAACAGGGGGCTCATTATCTCCAGAAACAGCTCAGGTGTGTGTGGGGGGGGGGGGCGGCCTGAGAGCCTCTAGAGAGTTCTAAAGTTGTTTCCCTGGGAAGGGGGGACCCTGGGGTGAGGGTAAGGCAATGGTGGTGGATTTTACTCCTCTGTGTCCCCCTCTCCCTCACCAGATTCCTCTGAGCTCCCTACCCTAACCTCCCGGCCTTGCTCCCCCAACCCCTTGCTTCCTCTCCCCTTTCTGGGTCCCTCCCACTGACATCCTATCCCAGCAAGCTGCTGCAGTTTGCCTCTCCTCCCCAGCCTGCCCCAGGCCCTCCCCTGCCTCTTCCTCAGAGCTCTCAGCCTTCAACCAACCAACAGCGCCGGGCCTCAGAGGAGCCTTCCCTGCTATTGTTTGCAACATCTGGGAAACATCTGGCTCTGCCTGTCCTCTCCCCGGCTGTGCAGGCGGGAGGGAAGGGGCTACCCCTGGGCCCTCTGCCACTGAGGAGCCCCTTTGGAGGGTTGGAGGAGGTAGTGGGGGGATGAGAAGGAGCTGTGGGGCTGAACTGAACCTGTTCCACCTTGGATGGGGCGAGGGCATGGCTGGGGGGCCAGGGCGGGGGGGGGGGGGGCAGTGGCAGGTTCAGATACAAAACAATAGCAGCTGCGTCACACACCCCAAGGGCGCCCCGTGCCTTATCTCCGCCAGACCTCACAACAGGCCTGAGGAAGGTCAGAGGATTGTGTTCTTTTCACAAACGAGGAGGTGACAGTTTGGAGAAAGTGGACAAGCATGTCCTGACTGAGCAGGGACTGGGACCCGGGTCCCTAACTTCCCAGCAACGTCACCTCTAGCCAGTCTGAGATTCAGAGGCTTCATTGAGGGCCCTCCCCACGGCTTCTCCTTGGCCGGAGGGCAGAGCTTCTCTGCACAGGGCCCGGGAACGGCGGGCGCCGAGGGGCACAGAGATATCAGGTCCTGAGTCTCGGTTCTCAGTATAGCTGGGTGCTACGTTTCCTCGCCTCTCTGAGCCTCAGTCATCTCGTCTATGAAATGGGAATAATAATCCACTTCACAGGACCCACATGGACTCAGGAGATAATAAATATGTGCAAACCCTCTGCACAGGGCCGGCCGCAGAGGGGGCGCCCCACGTAGGGGTGGAGGAGGGAGGCCTGCGCTGTGACTGAGCCATGGGAGAGGTGAGGTCAGGCCCAGTCCCAACCGACCACGCAGGAGGGAGTCGCCTCCCCATCTGCCTGATGGACAGTCCCTGGGAAGAGATGGCCAGTGACTCAATGGCAGGAGCAGGGCCCCAAGAGGGTGGCTCCACCAGGGCTCAGCAGGGTCCTACCTGCCAGTCCCAGGAGCGACTGAAGGGCACCTACACTGTTAGGCAGCTGGCCTGCCCCTAGACCTGTCCCAAACCCTCCTGGAACCTTGGATGAGGCCCCTCCTCCTTCCTGTGGGTTTCTTCTGGGAAACAAGGAGAATCAAACTTTCCCCCCTGTCTGAGGACCTCCTGAAGGGGCAGATGGTGCTTTGTGTGGTGTGAGGGGCTGGGATCCAGGCCAAGGGTAAGTGTGTGAGCGTGTGGTGTGTGACCACGAGTCGTTAGGACTCTAAAAACGGAGTTTAGCCGCTTCCCCAGAGGACTGACTTGGAGGGAGCTGTCCATTTACCGCTTGCCCCCGGCCTCCGCGGTTCGCCCCCCTTGGGACACTGCCCTCTGCGTCCTCTCGACAGCGGGGCTGAGGAAGGATCTGCTGCTTATTTACACACTCCTGCCCTGGAGGTCCAGTCCTCGCCCCCCACATCTCCGCCACACACCCTGTGACACTGAGCCCAGGCCAGAGCAGCCCCTGGGGCAGGGCAGGGCTCAGTTTACACCCTGGGGAAGATATGAAAACTCGAAGGGGATGGAAAAGGCGAAGGCAACTGTTCCCGGACTGGGGAGGAAGGGCAACCAGTTTTGCTGCTGATTTGTGGCAAGCCCCTCCCGTCTCCAGGCATCTGAAAGGTGGCTGGGCTGGGGAGGTATTCAAGGGTCTCTCCCTGAGCTGCTGACAGTGGTGCCTCAGGCTGCCCTTGCTTCTCCCTGCTGGCTGGACCCCAGGCTGCCCCACAGGGGAGGATGTGACTAGGAGCGTGGGCCTTGGAGGCCCACAGACCTGGGTTTGAGTCCAGGCTCAGGCATTCATTCCTGTGTGGCCTCGGGCAAGCCCCGCAACCTCTCCGAGCCACCGTGCCCTCATTTATAAAGAGGATGTAATAGCAGCTCCCACTGATAGTGCTGTTGTGAAGGACAAAGGCAGGCTGTAGCTCTGGTCTGCCTTCCACGCCTTGAATGCACCGTGCTCCCTTCTGTCTCAGGACCTTTGTATGTGCGCTTCTGTTCACCTCGAGCATTCCTTCTCCCTTCCCTTGGTTACCAACGGTAACGACGATGAGAGTCATCGCTAACCTCTAACGGGCACTTCCTATTTACCAGGCACTGTGCTGTGTCCTTGTCCGACGCTTCCTTATTTTACACCCACAGCAGCCCCACGCGTGAAGAGCTAGTGTGAGGAGCCGCTGCGGCGTCGCGTGCTGAGGACCGACTCTGGAGTCAGACTGCTCCCGGCAGCTCCCAGCTCTTCCACTCGGCTGTGTGGCTCCCAGCACGTCGCTTCACTTTCTGGGCCTCAGTTTACCCATCTGCACATGGGGATAGAAATACTACCTGTACCGTAAGGTATAGCTATAATGAGAATGAAAAGAGCTAATACCTGTATAGTTCTTGGCACAGTGCCTGGCACATCATGAATGTTATGGAAGTGTTTTGTTAACGACATCTCTGTTTTTCAGACAAGAAAACTGAGGTGCAGAGGGTGCGGGCCTTGCTCAAGGGTACACAGGGACAAGAGGGAGATGAGATTCGAATCCAGACTGGCTGGCTTCAGAACCCATGCTCTTGAGAGCTAGGCTATACCCCATGCCCCTTCTTCCCAGAGCTCACTTCCTCTAGGAAGCCTTCCCTGATAGCCCCTACTGGAGAAGGGTCCCTGTTATCTGTGCATAAAGTGCTTTTGCGATTTTTCCCCCCCATGGAACTTGTCATAGATTGTAATTACTTATACACGGGTGTCCATTTCATTATTGTTGGTCTCTTTCTCTCAATTGTAAAGTCCTTGAGGGCAGGGACCATGGTGTCTTGATTCTTACTATTTCCCGAGCATTATCGTGTTGCCTGATATATAGTAAGTGCTTCATAAATACTTTTTTAGTGGATGGAAGGCATACAGGGCTTAGCACATTTGGTTGCACAGGATGAGCTCATGAAAAAGGATAGCCCAGATAGATGCCCCTATAAAAGTAAATAATGAGTTCTGTTGTGGGTGATAAGAAACATAAAATAGAAGTTCATATCTCCATAGAGCTTTTGACAGTAGATAAAGGAAATTCGTATATAAGCAGCCCAGGGCTTGTATGGCATCTCTGTGATGACTGGGCACCTAATTCCTTCTCTTCTGTTGCTTTGCCATTCTCAAAATGTAGTTTCTACCTCATATCCAATAAAGCTGCTTGAGCTCCAGCCATCACTTCTGCATTCCAATCTGTGGGAAGGATGACAGGGCTACGAAAGAGGTGGTCAGAGGTGAAGAATGCCTGTTCTTTCTTAGAGAAGGTTCCTAGAAACTGTCACGTGATACTTTCTCTTACGTCCCATTGATCAGAAGTTAGTCTCATGGTCACTAATTAATGGAGGCTAGAAATGTAGTCTTAACGCAGATAGCCATACAAACAGATAAAATTCAGAGATGTTACTCCTCTGGAGTTACAAAAAGGTAGAACAGATATGCAAGGAGCGCTAGCTGTCTGTGCCACAGTTACCAGAGCCAGACATCCGTCCCTCAGGGCTGTGGAGAGAAGGCAAGGCAAGGCGGCATGTATTAGCTAGCTACTGTCAGACTCGAGCTGCAAGACAAATCCTCCAGAGCTCAGCAGCTTAAAACAGCCATCACCTATCCTCTCTTACAGGGCAGCCAGGGTCAACCCATCTGGGAGGGGCGGGCTGGACTGGGCTCCTCGCTGTGGGCGGGGCTCAGATCTGCTCCGCATGACCCCTCCCTGCAGGCAGAAGGGCTGGCACCTACCTGGGAAAGTTCTCACTGACATGGAAGGGGTTTGGGGTTATTTCATTTTTAATTTTGAAACAATTATAGGAAACATTCACAGGAAATTGCAAAGATAGTACAGCGATGTTCCACATGCCCTTCACCTAGTTCCCCCAGTGGTTAAAACTACATGATTAGAGTTCAATATCAAAACCAGAATCTGACAGTGGAGGGTTGGTTCTATGTCACTTTATCGCATGTGCAGATTACAGAACCACGACCACAATCCGCACACAGCTGTCTTTCCCCACAAAGATCTCCCATAACACTTTTTTCTAGTCACACCCATCCTCCACCCCCACCGTCCCTAAGCCCCGGCAACCTCTGATCTTCGCCCCGTCTATACAACTGCATCACTTTAGGAGTGTTATGTAAATGGAACCGTGCAGCGTGCAACCTCATGAGATGGTCTATCTTCCCCCGTCATCCTGTCCTCAGGTTCCGCCCGGATTCTGTGTATGACAGCTCAGTCCTGCTGGTTTCTGGGCGGTGTTCGGTGCTGCGGGTGCACAGCGGGTGGGTTCGCTGTTCACTCCTTGAGGGACATCGTGCCTGTTTCCAGTTGTTGGCTGGTCCATATAAAGCTGCTGTGAACAATAGTGTGGCGATTTTTGTGTGGACGCAGTTTTCATTTCTCCGGGATACATGTCCAGCAGCGCGGTTGGTGGGCTGTATGGTACATATAGGTTTAATTTTTAAGAAACTGCCGAACTGTTGCCCACAGGGGCTGTATCATGAGAGGTCCAGGTTCTCTGCAACTCTGTCAGCACTTAAAGTTGCCTTCTGTTTACTTTAGCCGTTGGGCTGGGTGTGAGGCAGAGCTCCTCCGGGTCTTCATTTGCATTTCCCTGATGCCTAGTGAGAGTGGGCCTCTTTCCATGGGCATCTGTTTGGTGAAAGGTCTCTTCATGCCGTGTGCCTGTTTTCCGATGAGAGTGTTTGCTTTTCCACAGCTGAGTGTGAGAGCTCTCTGTATATTCTGTATACGAACCCTTTGCCAGGTGTGTGATTTGCAAACGATTTCCCTCACTCTGCAGCTTGTCTTTCCATCCTCCTAGCATATGTTTTGCAAAGCAAATGCTTTTTAATTTTGATCAAGTTCAATGTATTATTTTTTACTTTACGGATCATACTTTTGGTGTTATGTCCAAGAACATTTTACCAGGCCTTGGGTCCTAAAAATTTCTCCTATGTTTTCTCCTAGAAGGTGTTTTTTTTAAAAGATTTTATTTATTTATTTTTAGAGAGGGAAGAGAGGGAGAAAGAGAGAGAGAGAAAGAGAGAGAGAGAGAGAGAGAGAGAGAGAGGGAGAGAAACATCAATGTGCAGTTGCTGGGGGTCACGGCCTGCAACCCAGGTATGAACCCTGACTGGGAATCGAACCTGTGACACTTTGGTTTGCAGCCCGTGCTCAATCCACTGAGCTACGCCAGCCAGGGCCTCTCCTAGAAGTTTTATAATTGTTATTATAATCTATGGTTCATTTTGAATTAATTCTTGTGTGAGCTACGAGGTTTAGGTTGATATTCATTTTTCTCTTACATAAAAATGTCCAATTACTCTAGCACCATTTGTTGAAAAGACTGTCCTGCATGCATTGCTTTAAAAAAACAAAACAGCTTTATTGAGATGTAACCTGTTTAAAGTATACAACCCAATGGTCTTTAGAATATTTACAAACTTGTACAACACTCACCACCATTGACTGTAGAACATTTTCCTCACCCCCTAAAAAACCTCCATACCTATTAGTCTTCACTCCCTTCTCTGTACCTGAAGCTTCCCAGCCTCGGGCAACTGCTGACCTGCTTTTCTGTCTCAGATTTGCCCACTGTGGACAGTTCGTGTAAATGGAATCCTAAGATACGGGGTCCCTTGAGCGTGGCTTTGTTCACTCAGCATAGCGTTTTCAAGGTTCATCGTGTTGTAGCCTGTGCTGGTACTACGCTTCGTTTTTGGTTTTGTTGAATTGGTGGACGTTTGAGTTATTTCCACTTTGGGGCCACTATGAGTAATGCTGCTGCGGACACCCCTGCACAAGCTTTTGTGGGGACATCTGTCCCCCATCCTCTCAGGCACACACGGAGGGGTGAAATGGCTGCGTCACAGGCAAACTCTGAGCTTCTCTTGCCGGGGCACCGCCCAGCCGCACCATTGGCACTCAGTCTGCGGGGGTTCCGGTCTCTCCATGTCTTCACCCGCACTTGTTACAGTGTCTGTTTCAGTCTGGTCATGCCCGTGGGTGTAGTCTTATTGAGCTGCCTTTGCCCCTCTGTGAAATCCGCTGGCCGTCCCTGTGTGGGTCTATTTCTAGATTCTCTGTTCTGTTCCATACATCTATGTTTCTATCCCCCCACCAAAGCCACACAGTCTTGAAATTAGGTCAAGTGATTCTTCCTACTTTATTGTGTTTTTTTCAAAAATTGTTTAACTACTGTAGTTTTTTAGGCTTTCTTTGCAAATTTTAGGATAATCTTGCCTACTTTACAAAAAGTCTTGTTGAGGTCTGGAAAATAATTGCATTGTATTGGGCTAATCCTGCCTGATCTACCAGAAGTCCTCCTGAGGTCCCGACAGTAGCTGCACTCACTGGACTTTAGTTTGCGGGGACCTGGTGTGTCATTCTGCGGCATTGTCTCATTCACGGGCACAGTCTGTCTCTCCATTCATTTGGAGCTTGGATTCCGCTCACGGGCACTTTGTAGTTTTCAGCACACGAGTCCTCTTTTGTTAGATTTACACCTTAGTATGCAATTCTCTTCTTGGTGGTTATAAATGAGATTCTACTTTTAATTTCAGTTTCCACGTGTTATCTGCCAGCACAGGGAAATACACGGGGCTTTGTGCATTGTAGCCTTGCCGAACTCACTTCATCGTCTCGGGAGTTTTTTCGTAGATGCCTTGAATTTCTCTGCCTAATGAGTCGCGTCCTCTGCAAACAGGTGCAGCTTCATGTCCCCCTTTCTGGTCTGCGTGTCACTGTTTCACTTTCTCACCTTATTGGGCTGCTGCCGGTTGCTTTATAGATTTATTGCTTTATCGAGGAACTATTTTATTTATATATATTTATATTTACATAAACATTATATAGGAAGTTTTTTTTTCTCTAAAGGATGTTGCCTACTTGATTCCAAACTTTCTGACAGTTTTTATCATGTGTGGGTGTAGAATTTTGTTAAATTCCTTTCTGCATCAATTAATATGATCTTTTGGCTTTTCTTGTTAGCCTGTGAATATGATGCGTTACACTGATTGATTTTTCAGGTGTTGAACCACCGGTCTTGCACCCCTGGAAGAAACTACATTTGGTAATAGTGTATAATTTTGAGTGTGTTTCTGAATTCTATTTGCTGATATTCTAATAAGAATCTTGGCATCATTTACATGAGGGATATCGGTCTATAATCTCCTGGTTTTTGTGCTGACTTTGTTAGGTTTGGGGATCGAGGTAATACTGCTTCCCAAAAATGAATTGGGAAGGGTTCCCTTCTATTTTCTGGAGGGGATTGGGTAGAAATGGTGTTCATTTTTCTTTCAGATGCAAATGTATTTTAAGCCTCGGTTTGAAATTTGTCTGCTAATATCCCATTGGTCAAAACAAGTCACGGGGCCGTGCCCAATATCAATGCAGAAAGGATTGTCTGCCTCCAACGGGCAGAACTAGAGCTCACAGGGCAAAGGGCGTGGAGGCTGGAGGGGCGAAGCGCAGGAACCAAGGAGGGAGTCACAGAGGCCTTGGAGATCACCTCTGGTGTGCATTTCGCCCAAGCTAAGCTCTTCACTCTGGGATGCAAGTACCCATGGACCAGTGCCAGCTGGGCCTGCTGGGACCCACGTCCGCCTGAGTGGACATCCCCCTGAGGGGCTTTGAGGTGTTATTTGAGGGGCGTAGGTAACGCAGCTTATGAATCAAAGCCCCCATGTACAAATGGCACCGGATTTTCATAGCAGAACAATTAATGATCAAATTCCCAGACTCTGAGTTTAAAGGGTAGGATTTAATATAACTCCATTTGGTTGATTCCCATTTTTCCAACAATTCCACCCACCAGCCTTTCTGTGTGTGACAGCTGTGTTTATATCCATGAGCCACTCAGAGAAGGATGGGGTCTGGCCCGCAAAGACCTCTGCAGCCTCATCACCCCCCCACCTCATCTCTGCCCTGTCCCTGCACCCCTCCCCCGGCTAGCTCATTTGCACCCCAGAGCCTTTGTTCAGACACTGTGTCCCCCGAAACTCTTTGGAGATGCCCCAAGTCTAGAGGAGGGCGCTTCCCTGGGTTGTTCCAGCATGTGCTCAGGTGACTCAACCCTGGAGTTGCCTCTTCACTTGTCTGCTTCTCCCCTGGACTGCCAGCCCCTCGAGAGCTGTAACCGAGTGGCCATCTGGGTCCCCGGCACCCAGCCCAGGACCCAGTCCAGAGCAGGTGCTTAACAGCTGATGGTTGAAGGTCTGAATGGCTGACCGTGGCATTCCCAGCCCACGGGCAGAGCCTCTGGAGTCTGCCCGCTGTGTCTCTGGTGAGCAAGCCCCTCCCTGAGGCCTCAGCTGCGTGCTAAAGGCCCGTCTTTCCATCCTTACCACCCGCAGCTCCCCCCTCAGGGCAGTGACTACCGCTGAGACAGGAGCCTTAGAGGAGGCCCTGGAAGTGAAGGTGGTCAGGGGGCCCACCCAGGCAAGGCGTGGCCTCGAAGGGCAGCAGAGCCTTGCCAGGCACTCAGGGCCCTGCTCCGCTGAGCCTGAGGTCCCCTTGAAAACTCACATTTTGCACTACCAAGTAGGCTTCCCACAGCCCCTGACTGTTCTGGTCCGCCGCATCCCTCACCCCTTTGCCTCCGCTGTCCACACCACCTGGAACGCCTTTCCTCTTCTCCCTTCATTTTGCCAGTTACAGCCTGTTCTTCTAGGCCCTTCCTCCCGACCCACCGTGGGCCCAGTCTGAAAGCCTGCACCCAGGCTCTGCCCTCAGATCTGTAGCCAGCCTTGAACTTTTCACGAAATATTTTGCCGGTGTGAGTTTGGACTGTCCACTGAGGGTGACCTGGTAGCTGGCCAGGCTGGACTTCCTCCAGAGCACTGGCCCAGGAGAGTGAGGCAGCTCCTGACCCCCAGGGTGAGATAAGAAGCGGGACCCTGATGCTCTATGGCTATTTTTAGCCCTGGTTCCTGGCAGGCCTGGCCCGGTTTGGGCCTGGAGGGAGAACAATGGGCCATTGAGCCTTCTCCAGCCCTGGGGCCGGTGAGGCCCGGGGAGCGGGAGGGCAATAACAATGCGTGGAGGGTTGGGGGTGGGCAGAGACAGCGCATAGACACAGGGGCCCCGGCCCCCATGCCCACCAGCAGGAAAAGCTCCTATGGAGAGCCCTTTGTTGGACTTCCTGTGGGGCCAGGGGCTGGGCCAGCCAGAGGATTCCAGAAGCCTGTCTTCATGAGCAGCACTGCTGCCACCATCTCTTGAGCCCAGTCAGGGGGCCTGACACCATGCTCCGCACTGCGTGTCCTGTCTCAGTTCGTCAGGTCCTCGCACAGAGGTGGAACCTGAGACCCCAGCTCAGAAAGGTCGGCAACTTGCTCACACACAGCAAACAGGAGGAGCCATAGGGATTCAAACCCATGTATTCTCTGTCTCCCTCCAGAGGGCGGGGCGTGCAGAACCTTCCAATCGCAGCTTTTCCCTCTCAGGTCCTCCTGGGACCAGTGGGCTTCCGTCTCTCCCCCCTGATGGCTTTGATTCTGTAAATGACCGTGGACACGTCACTTGCCTTCCCTGCACCTTCTGTGAAATGGAAGGGAGCGTTCTCTCAGGGCTGTTGAGGGTGGAACCGGGGGCCAGGTGAGGGAGGAGCATGGAGTGGGGGTGTTGTCAGTTCCCCCCTCTCCAGCACTTGATGATGAAAAGAGCCAATGAACCCAAATTCTGCTTCTTCCTGAAAGGCGTCTGCCCAGGTGATGCACGCTCTGCGGAACTCTCAGCATGAGGTGTGTCCTCGGCTCCAGGGGGTGGACCGGTCAGACCTGTCTGGAGCCTCCTGGGAATTCAGAGCCTGAAAGGGGAGACAGGCCCGGGCGCAGGTGATGGCAGCTCACCGGAAGAGCTGCCACCACAACAGAGCGCCACAGACCCCCCGGTGGCTTAAACAACAGAAACTTCTTTTTTCCTAGCTCTGGGGGCTGGAAGTCCAAGATCAAGGTGTCGGCAGCGTTGTTTCTCCTGAGTCCTTTCTCCTCGGGCTGCAGGTGGCCTCCTTTGCCTGTGTCTTCGTTTCGTCTTCTCTTGGTGCGCACCTGTGTCTGTGTTTCCTAGTCTCATGAGGACACCGGTCGTACTGAATGGGGGCCCACCCTGTCATGACCTTGTTTTAACGTAGACTTCGGAGGCCCCATCTCCAGATGTCATCACGCTCTGAGGTTCTGGGGATTAGGACCTCAGGATATGACTTCGAGGGACACAACCCAGTCCCGAACGCTGGCTATTTAAACTAACTGACAACAGCTGCTTTCACACATTGGCACAGAGTCTCCAAGGAGCCAGCCAGACAAGTCCTCAAGTGCTCCATCGCAACGTGAGAAGGGGGAGGGGTTTTTAGAACGCTCCCAGAGGTCAGGTCGCCACCCCACCCCCCTCCCCCGCCCCACACACACACCAGCTAGTGAGAAATGATCTGGGCAAGAGATGGTTGACAAATTCCTAAGGATTATACTGTTGGACGGAACATCAGCTTGTTTTGTGCTCAGCCCTAGAGTTGCTCTCTGCCATCTCCAGAGTGTCAAAGTACTTTTGATGTTGCAAGACCTTTGGGATAAGGTGGGGGGTGGGGTGTCTCTGGAAGGGAACAGGTGGGCCACTGGGGCTGAGGGCAGGGGGTGAGAGCAAGGAGGACTGATGGGCAGATGTAAGCCCCGCTGAAATCCACGGGACCTCTGGGGAGATTCGCCAGGCCCGAGGGTGGGGAATGGCGTTATCCCACCCAGATAGGACAGCAATGACGGGAGAATCTGGGGACACCAGGGAGCCCTACTTGAGAAGAAAATACCTACATTGGTCTGGAGGGGTGAGTATCAAGGCAGGCTTTCTGGAGGAGGTGTGGGTCAGAGATTGCTAGAGGAGGGCAATGGCATTCCAAGCAGAGGATCCTTCAAAAGCAGAACCTGGTGTCTCTGCTGACTGGCTCACAGCTGGTTTAGCAGTTTGCTGTGTGCCGGGTTCTGAACGTAGCTCTTCCCAAAGGTAAGGAAAGCACGTGGTCATGAGTTACCAGCCATAGCGGATATGAGGGTACAAGGCGAAGAGGTACAAAAGAGAGCATAGGGGGTGCTAGCCAGACCGAGAAGGGCCCGGAACACTCAGGTGCAGACTGAGGACTTTGTGGCTAAGGGTGGAGCCAGGGGAGGCTTGAGTAGGGGAGGGTTAGGGTGAGATGTCCCCGTGGGGGGTGGGGGGGCGAAGCGCCTGTGGCGTTTACTGGTGCTGGGGCAGACATGGTGTGAACAAGACAGTGTGAGACAGGTGAGAGGTCACGGAGGGCCACTCTAGGCTAGGTGGCTGGTGTGGCTGCTAGTGACATCACGACGAATGTCCCGCATGTTCCACGGAGTGCTTGGTGGTGGCTTTCCAAGAAGTGCTGTTACTTTCTGCCCTGCAGCTTCTGCTGGGGCCAGAAGGGGAGGGGCCCTGGGGCAGTCAAGCCCTGCTTGTCGCTTGTGCTAACCAGGGCAGCTGGGGACAGAAACAGGACACACGCCCACTGGGGACCTCCCTTGTACCAGGCCTGTGCCAAGTACCTCACACACCCTCGCGTGGTGCCCCAGCCACCCTGGGAGGCAGCTGTTGTTAGCCCCGTTTCAAGAGGAGGCTCAGGAAGGAATGAGAATCTGTCCCAGGATTGGGGAGGCCTGGACTCTGTGCCTTTCTACCAGAAAGCTCATCTCCCAAGAAGCTCCCCTTGGGCTGAGCTGGGCTGCCTCAGTTTCCAAGAAGTAGGGGTGAGCTTCTCACAGCCCTTGCTGCCTGGGGATATGGGGCAACATGGGTAAGAAGGTGCCTGGCCGGGCGGTGTCCTGCCCCATCACGGCCCGCCCCTCCTGGCTCCAGTCCGAGGCAGGATCTGGGGCTCCCCAGTCCTGCAAGATAAAGGCCACGCCCCTCACGGAGTGAAAACCCTATAAGCTGTTAAGCCATCCCTAACTCTCCTGGCAGATCCCCAAAGCCAAAGGCTGCCTTCCTGGCTCCCGGGGGCCTGTCTTCACCTCTGCCTCCCCTCTGAGCCTCCTTCCCCCTCTGCTGAAATGGGTGTAAAAATGAAGTGAGGCCATGTCTGCAGGTGGCCCAGGCCCGAGGGCCAGCTCTGGGTGCTGTCTCGGGGACAGCTGTGGGTTTGCTGTTGTCGCTGCCTTGCCCGCTTTGCTTGCTGGCTCTGAAGGCCAGTTGCCGTGGGGAGGAGAAAGGGGCTCTGGCTTCTGTTCTGTGGGTAACACTGGCCACATGCTTCTTTGAACTTCATCGTTGTCACCTGCACACCCCAGGACTCCAGGTGCAAGAGTGGGGACCCCTGGTTTCACCCCACCCTTCCACCGTCCTTCACCCAGTGCCTGGCTTCCCTCGGCCCATGCCACACGCCCGAGCCTAGGGCATGCATCTGAGCTGTGTGAGTGCGCAAGTGTGCCTGTATGTGGGTCGGGGGCGCAGGCAGGCACTGGCCGGGCGGCCTTCCCCTCCATGTCCATGAGCTCATACGCCGCTGTCCCGAGGATCCTCCCGCAGAGAGACTTCCCCGCCAGCTCCACCCAGAAGGGAGAGCAGATGGTGAATTGGAGCAAGCCCTCATCTTGGGTCAGGGAAAAAATATTCCTTTTCCCCTTCTCTCTAAAAATATGCTCAGGCTTTTTTTGAGCCTCGATGCAATAAAAACCAGCTGTGGCTCAGAGGGCCCCCGCAGCCTTCGCCTGAGGAGAAGGAAAATAAAAACAGCCGTGGGGGCGGAGGCACGGCCTGTGTCCCGGCCGCTGGGCCCGGGCTCCAGCCACCTCTGACCTCGAGCTCTGTCCCAAAGGGCCACTGAACAGTGTCTGTTTGTTTGTCCTGATGATGGCTCAGGGCACTGGGGGTCACGCAGGCCTTACTCTTTTTAACTCTTGGTGCTGAGATGACAAGGGGTGGGTGTGACTGGGACTCTGCTCCCAGGTACCCCCCCCCCATCTCCTGGGGGAGAGAGATGGGCACTCGAGGTATCCAGAGCCAACCCAAGGGAGTGTTCTAGTGGCCTAGAGGAGGGCGAGCCCATGTCTAATTTGGGGAGCAGAAAGGCTTCCCGGAGCAGGCGACATTCGATGGTCTTAAAGGATGGAGACGGGAAGGGGTGTTCTTGGGGTAGGACCAGCTTCAACAGAGGTTTGGAGAGGCGGCTGGGGGTTACTGTGTGGTGACCAGAGTGCAAGGCAAAGGTGCGTGTATGGAACACCAGGGGACCCGCCTTGGGGGGTAGTGTTCAAGGGGTGATAGGGAGCCATGTAAGGTGCTTGAGCAGAGCAGGGACTACTTGGAGGAAGGTACTTGGAGGATGCTAAGAGGGGACGTCTGATCACCTAACTGGACCTTTAAAAACCTAACAGGTTTTATTGGGAGTCCCTTAAAGAGGGAGCCACATCTGCTAAATGGACTTCTTGGTACCCTGGCCCATCTCCACGGTGCGACACCCTCTGGAGGAGGGTGTGGGGAGGTGACAGGGATTTGGAGTCCAGAGATCTGGCTTTTAGTTTCGACTCTGCGGTGGACTCGTGTGGCCTTGAATAGATCACTCTCCTTCTAGGCCTCCACTTTCCCACCCGCAAAAAGGGACCACAGGGTGTTCACCCTCCCTGGAGTATCGGCGCTGGGCAGGCTCCTGATGGACAGATGGGAAGGAAGATGACCCCAGGGCGGGCATTTGTCACTTTGCACTTCGGCTCACAGTTTCACTGAGCGTAGTGTCCTCCAGGCTCACCCGTGGTGTAGCGTGTGTCAGAATGCCCTTCCTTTTTGAGACTGAGTGATATTCCATTGCATGTATCAACCACATTTTGCTGATCCAGCTGTTAGCGGGCACTCGGGCCGCTTCCAGGCTGTGGTTCCCGTCAATAGTGCTGCTGTGCGCACCGCTGCTATTTCCTGTTTGACTCGATAGCGGCCGTCCTAATGGAGCCTCCTGGCGCTTCTCTGATGATTAGCGATGTGGCTGGGGAGTTGTTCATGTGCTTTTTGGGCATTTGCGTATCATTTTGAGTGGGTGGCTGCCTTTCTCTCCTCCCAGTTCCCCACCCCGGGCTCCCCACTCCTGGAAGGCCTCTCTCTGTGCACCTGCAGCCCAGAGGCCCTCCAAGACTTGGCCTGAAAGAGGCACAGGGTCCTGGCCTCCCCCAGTGGGAAGGCATCCCAGCGATCTCCAGGTCCAGCCTCTCATTGCACAGATGAGTGGACTGCAGTCCAGGCGAGTTAAGTAGCTAGTCCAGGGCTGTCCTGAGACGCGTGAAGGTGCTGGATCCTGGCGCTGCTGGATCCCGGCGCTGCTGGGGGTTGGCACTGCTCTGAGCTTCAAGCCCTTTCTTCCTGCCCCTTCCCTGGAGTCCTTCCTCCCCCACCCCCCCTTCCCTGGAGCTCTGCTCAGCAACCACCCTCTTGCATTTTTGCAAAGTGATGTCAGCTGCAGATAATGGTTTTTCCGTTCCTGGTGGAGCAGGAGTTCCAGATATTGCACTTTGGGGGAGGGGCTCAGAAGAGCTGATTGTTTACCCCTCAGGCATGGGGGGGGTGTTTACCTCCCCCCGCCCCACCACAGCCTCTTCTGAGATGCCAAAGGTTGGCGCATTGTCTCAGCTCCTGAGGGCCCTGAGAGGAGCCTCCGCCTCTTCCTCCTGCAGATGGGAGTCTGCGGCCCAGAGAGAGCAGGGCCTCGTCCAAGCTCACACAGCGTATCCAGGCAAAACCTGGACTCACAGCCAGATTCCTAACGTCCTGGGCCCCTTGTCCCTAGGTCAGGGTCAGAGACCTGACACTTTGGGCAAGGGGGGTTTTGTTATGGGGGCCGTCCTGTGCATTATTGGATGTTGAACGGCACCCCCGGCTCCTACCCACTGGGTGCCAGTAGCACCTCCCCTGAGCTGTGACAGCCAAAAATGTGTCCATCCCCTGGTACCCTCGGGAGAGAGCAGAATTGTCCCCCCTGAGAGCCACTGCCAGCACTGTGGAACCTGACAGAGAATCACCTCTCCGCCACTCCCACTTTTAGATGCCTTTGGGGTAAGGGCAACAGAAGAGCCTGGAAAAAAATGCCTTTGTCCCCAGGAAGAAAAGAACCCTCTGTCTCCTGAGCCTTCTTGAACCCGAAACCCCAAAGCGCTCTGTCCGAGGACCCGACTTCATGCCTCACACCTTGAGGATGAGGAGGCAGCCCTGGGGTGGGGGGGCTGCCAGGGGCTGCCAGGGGCTTCCAGGGCCCAGGACCTCCTCCTGGCTAGGAGCCCTGCTCCCTCTGGCCATTCTTCTTGGAGCAAATCTGCCGCTTTATTTTCTTGGGGAAATAAAAATAAGCGCTGGTTTTCGTAATCCCGTCCCCAGTCCCATCTGGAAAAACCAGGCTCCCACGGCTTGGCAGCCGGAGCCCCGTGGCTGAGTCTGGCAGCACCCCGAGTCACGACGGGCGCCCGAACTCGAACGTCGGAACATCGGAACAGGCACGGCGGACGCCTCCCTCCCCGTTACGAGGTTCCCTGGAATGTGAACGGGCCCCTGGGGGCAGCCCGTGGGCAGGCGGCGGAATTCGGTGGAGAGAAGCCTGCTCAGGCCGGAGGCCAGCTCGGCTTCTGCCTTGCTGTGTGACTCCGAGTCCTCGCTCCGGTCCTCGCTGGGCCTCGATTTCCCCACCTGTGCAGTGGGAGGAACGCTGTTTCCATGGGCCACGTGCACTGGAGCCCCTTAAAGAATGTGTTTTAAAAATGCATGTTTTGGATTTCTTCCCCCCACGTCCAAAAGTTTTTAGGAGCTTCTTTCCAAGGGATTTTGGGACCCACTGACCCCCAGGACCCAGAATTTTTCCCTCCAGGCCTAAGTTTGAACCCCGGACCGTTCTGCAGGTTCTCCCTTCCCCCCTCACAACCTGCGTCAGGGTCTCCGCTGGAGGCAGGAAGGTAAAGTTACGTGGTGGGTCGGGCCTGACGCTGCTCCTGAACATTATCTGCTGCTGAGCTCTTGGCAGGGTCCCCGCGGTCCCCAATCCAAATGAAATCATTGTTAAAGCACTTTAGTCCTGCCACGATGCAACTCTAGCTGCTAGTTACAGAGTCTGGTTTCAAAATCGTGCGATTTATTATTCTGGTTGGGTTGGCTTGTAAACCGTGCGTAGTCATACATCATTTATAACTGCATTATTCCACAAGAACGCGATTTCCAGAGGAGGGCCATTCCTTCTGTGAAAGACCGAAACGTTTTTTTTTCTTCCTTTCTGTATCAAACGGAAGTCTGTCACGACGTGTTCCCCGTCTGTGTCATCTCACGTAGAGGTCAGGGGACACGATTCTACTCATTCTGGGCACCCGAGGGCTGTCACCACGAGCTCCAGCTGGCGTGGACCCCATGCTGTTAGGGACCCCTGAACTGTATGGTCACTGTCCTTGCGTTTGCTTTTTAAGGTTTCGTTTTCTTTTATTTTTATATTAAGTGTTTCTTCTTCACAGCACGCCAGCCGTTCTTTCTACACCTGTCCGGGCAATGCCTTGTAGCGGGAGACCAGCAGCCCATGGGCGTTAGAGCCGCTTGTGTTACAAGAGTTACTGAGCAGTGAAGGACAAGATTCTCTGATGAGTTAAGGATGTGACCTTTTTACTTTTATTTTGGGGGCTGGGAGTAGGGGGTCGTTTGTGTCTTTCTGATTTTAAGCCCAGTCCCATATGCCTCTGATAGCTTTCTGGAAAACAAGGAGTTTGTGTAGAGAAACTTTTCCATGTACGTAACGGACTTGCATTCCAGGTGGATTTGTTTTGTTTCTGAATTGGAGATGCCCTCATTTCCTCCTCATCCACATCCTGTTCTTGGAGAAGCTACCCCACCCCTGGCCCAGGACACGGGGCCCAGCTCACTGGCCGCCTGATCTCACTTGGGCCAATGAGGTTCTCTGGCTAGGAAATTTGCGACTAGGATGCAGAAGAGGGGAAAGAAGTCACCTGTGGGAGCTGAATTTGCAGACCATGGGACTCCGGGGCTGAGACCGCTGTGGGGAGCTGCCCTCGTGGGTTGTGGGCAAGCCCCGAAACCAGGCTGTGGAGCTTCCCTGAGCAGAGAGGCAGGCAGAATGTGTGTGTGGTGGGGAGGGGCGGGGGTGGGAACGGGGAGACACAAGGGTCCCAGGCTCCTGAAGGAGAGGCTTGCCCTGTCACAGACAATCAGGGCAAGGAGAAGCCTGAAGGAGCCCTGGCCTCCCTCTGCCTTTGGGAGACTGAGACCCGGGGACGGGCAGAGACTGACCCAAGGTCATCAGGAGGGCCATGGCTAAGTGGGACTTGAACTCTGCCACGCATGTTCCGCTTTCCTTTCCAGACTCCTGGCTCAGAGGATGGATAGGCCATGCCTCCTCGCTCTCTTCTGCCACATTCTCCTCTGCTGGAGTCTGAGGACTAGGCAGATGCTGGCCGGCATGACGTGATTCGCTCCAAAGTCTCTCCCCAACAGCTGGTCACAATGTGTACGATTCCGCAGACTTCCATTTCCAGAAGGGTCCTGGGAAGGTGAACACCACGCATCTTGGTCCCAGGAAGGATTAAATCATGGTTTTAAAAGCCCGAGATGAGGAAACCCACAGTGACTCCCCGGCCATTTGTCCCCCACCACTCCCAGTTTACAGGGGAGGTGCGGAGGCTCCGAGAGATGGGCCAGGGGCCTTGTGCAGGGTCACACAGCAGGTTAGGAGCAGGTCTCAAATGTGCTTCCAGCAGCCGGGCCCCTTGCTGTAGAGAGTGCAGGGGCGCCGTGCTGGAGGCGGGTGGGCTGAGGAGGTGGGCGGAGGCCAGTTGGAGTCACTCGCTGGGAAGAAACCTGGTCTGGAAACTGGAGCCGACGGGCTCCACAACCCTGGGCTCCTCTCTGAGCCTCGGTTTCCCCTCCTGCACCGGAGGGGTGGACTGGTTGTTCCCTATAGTCTCAGGGAACTCTGGGCTGAGGGTGAGGCGGGGCGCTGGATCCTGAAGCAGGAGGACCTAGCTGTAGGCCCAGACTGTCCACCCAGGGTCCCAATTCCAAGTGACAGTAAGAGCATGGACTCTGGGGCTCGCCTGCCCAGTTTGATTGCTCAGCTCCACCTACTGTATGGGGTCAGTGAATGGCCCCAGCCCCGGTTTCCTCATCTATAGAATGGGGATGATAATAATAGTATCTGCCTGGAAGTGAGGATGAAATAAGTTACTGTGCGTGGAGTCAGAGTGGTGCCTGGCTAGCAAACGCTCCATGCATGTTCATTGTTGCCCCCATCCCGACACCTGTGGTACCCCTTGGGGTGAGAAGGGTTAAACTCCCGGTTCAGCTGAGCACCCACCTCCTCCCAGCTGAGGCGGCAGCCCTGCCACCCTGCAGCTGGTCCCCATTTCCTGGGCAGAGTGAGTCCCTGAACACTCAGACGTGACACATGGCCTGGCCATCCCCACCATGACCACAAACGGCCAGTCCCGGGCTAAAAATACCGCTTTCATGAATGGAGCCAGGGAAGGCCGTTCCGGGACCGCAATTAGTGTTTGTGTTAAAACCCAGTCTCCGGCCCTCCACCCCTGCCCCTAAGCCCACCCCTCTGGGCTGAGGCTCGGGGAGACTCCCCCAGCGTTGGGGGATTGAGTGCGGTGGGGGCGGGGCTGATGGGGGTGGAGCGCACCCCAGGCTCCTTAGCTCCTTTCACAAATAGGGAGCCGGCAGCCTGACTCCCAATCCCTTTACAACGTTGAGAGGTAGCAATAAAAACCTCCCCTTATGTGGAGGAAATGGGAGTTTCCAGAGTTCATGGCCAGGGGGTACATAGTCAAATTTGGGCTCTGGACCTGCGTCCTGTTCCAAAGTGTCTCTCCTCCACCTGCTGCTGCCCTGGGACAGGGCATGCTAACTGGGGTGGGGGGCTGGCCTGAGCGGGCTTCCTTCTGTCCCTGTGTCCCTGAGGTGTGGTCTCTCACGAGAATCAGGGATGGAGGGAGGGGCCAGCTTGGGGAGCAGCAGAACCAGAGATGCCCCCATGGAGCACGAGGCGAAGGGCCGAGCCTAGACCGGGCAGACGAAGTAGCACAGGTCCCAGCCTTCGGGAAGCCAAGCAGGGCGCCCACCAGCTCCATGTGGAACTTCTGAGAGTCTTCCTCCTGCAGCAGGACTGCAGTGCGTGGGGGGCTGCCTGGGTGCAGTTGGGGGGTGGGCATCGGTGGCAGGGCAGGAGCTCAGGCCCCGCACAGGAGTCACAGCTGGCCCGGCCACTGCCCTGCTAAATCCTGACTGCTCGACTGTCTGTCCCCAGCTAGGCTGGGAGCTCTCTGAGGGCAGCATGCTTTGGAATAAATGAGGAGGTGGGACTCGGGGGCCAGGGCCCGAGACAACACCATCCTCTCCTAGGGAAGGGTTGGGGTCTCTGAGGGGCATGAGAAGAACTAAGATACTCCACTCAGGGGCCTCTCAGGTTTCTTGTGAAGACCACCCTGACCTCGGAAAACTCGGCCCCCTCCCCTGACCCTTCAGGGACAGTCATGGGGTGGGGGGGGTCGCGCAGCCTCTGCCCACAGAAAAAGCAGGAGAGAGAGACAGGGGTCCCGTCCCTTTCCTGTTTCTGAAGGTAGATCCCACAGGGGCCCACCATGGGTTTGGGGGGCCTTTTAGAATCTGGGGGGTTGAGCCCTCCGAAACTTTGCAAATCTTCAAAACTTCAGAGTGCTCGTGATCTGCAGAAGTCTAGAAATCTTGGAAATTTTAGAAACCTTGGAACCTTAAAATCTGGAGCACTTTTAGGATCGTGGGCTCCCCTCGCATTCCGGAGTGTCAGGGGTGTTCGGTGGGGCGCCCCTTTGGCCTGGACACAGACTGTCCCCAGCAGGCCAGATCCCACCTCCCCCCAGCCCTCAGGGGCCGGTATTCTGAATATCCCCATCTGGTGCAGTTTTTCATTTCAGGGTTTTAAAATAAAATTGTATTGATCATTTTAACGTGTTTGATGTGTTTCTTTTTTTTTGTTGGTCAATTTTATGTTATTTTGTAAAATTGTATCTGATTGATTATACTATTATAGTTGCCCTAATTTTTCTCCCTTTGCCTCCCTCCACCCAGCGCCTTCCACTTGCTCAGCCAACGCCCCACCCCTGTTCACAGCCACGGGTCATTTGATGTGTTTCTTAAGCAAATGATGATGGTATTTGTTGGCTTACTGGATTTTTAAGATTCAGATTTTTTTATTAAAGATAATTTTTGCCTCTCATGTCACAGATTCACCAAATATTCACTCTGGGATGGGATGCAGCAATCAGCTACTTTTTTATTGTTTGAAAGATTTTATTTATTTAGAGGGAAAGGGAAGGAGAAAGAGAGGGAGAAGAACATCAATGTGTGGTTGCCTCTCACGTGCCCCCTATGGGGGACCCGGCCTACAACCCAGACAGGTGCCCACACTGGGAATTGAACCCACAACCCTTTGTTTTGCAGGCCCATGCTCAATCCCCTGAGCTACACTAGCCAGGAGAAACCAACTACTTTTACAGATGGAGACACTGAGGTCCAGAGAGGGTTCAGGATTTGTTGAACGTCCTACAGTGATTCAGAGTCAGAACTGGGCTTCTTGGCTCCTGGATCTGGGCTGCACCCACCACCTCTATCATGCCTACCCAGCACCCCTGTTCTCCTTTGCTGCCCCGCCTGCTCAGACTGAGGGTGTTGAGTGCCTTTGCACAGAGCTTTCTGCCACTTCCCAGCTCCCCCTGCCAAACGAGGCTGGCGGTTCCCGAGCCAGGTCCGGACCCACATGCCTGGAACGTGCGGCGCGTGTCAGGAGCTTGGATGCTTCCAGGGCACTTCCAGCAAGCAGGATCCAGGAGGAAATGAGGAAAACAGTCTCCCCTGCAGCCCAGCCAGAGCTCACGGAGTCTGGAAAGCTCTTCAGAGACGGGAGAGTTGTTCGGATCCAGGCACTTACCTTCTCCAGTAGCCTCCTCCAATCTGGGGGTGCCCACCGAGGCTTCTCCAGCCCTCTCTGCCTCCTCCTCTGCCCGCCACTGTGGCCAGACCAGGGCTGCTGCTACCTGTGTCCTTTGCCTCCTCTTGGTTTGTCCTGCTCCATGGTCCTGTGAGCTCCCGGCTCCTGCAGCCCCGTAGTTTCTCTTCGCTTCCCTTCCTGTATCTCTCAGCTCTGGGTCTCTCTCCCGCCTTCTCAACTTAAACAAAGAAAGGAACGAACTGGTTTGGAAGTCAGCTACCAGGACAGGCTGTGGGTTAAGCAGGTCTTGACACCCAGATCTGATTTTTTGGCACCACCTGGATGTCCAACAATTAATTCGATTGTGACATGAACCCCCGGAGTTAGAGCAGACCCCACAGGTTTAGGGCTGGGTCTCACAAGACAGCCCCCACTTCCTGTGCCACCTGCACGTGATCGCCCATACTTCTGACTGACTAGTTACGAATTTGGGGGGTTCCCATAACCCTCTCCTGATTCTCCATAATTTGCTAGCACAAATCTCAAGTCCCAGGAACATGCCTTACTTGCTATTACCGATTTATTATAAAGGACCCAGCTCTGAAGAGATGCATGGAGGAAACCTGGCAGGGGGTGGCTAGGACGCACAGTGTCCATCCCCCATGCCGTCTCTGGGACCTCACCCTCCCAGCAAGCTGATAGAGTCATCAGCCCAGAAGCTCCCCAAACTCTGTTGTTCAGGGGTTTTTATGGAAGTTCCATTATGTAGGCATGTTGGACTTAATCCTTGCCTGTTGTGTGGTTGAATTCAGTCTCCAGCCTCTTTCCCCTCCCAGGACTCAGGGTGGGGACAACCAGTCCCCACTCTGTACCAGGAACCAGGGACAAAGATCAAAGATGTACACACACACACACACACACACACACACCCCATATAGGCCACTTCTCAGGACACTAGCCAACTTCCAGACTGGCTGCTCTTAGGTCCAACACCCCCTTTGGCCCAGGGAGCCCTGGCCAGGGCAGAAGGAAGGATCATCAGTCTAGTGTGTGCAGGCCCTTGTGGAAGCTGCTCAGGCTGGGCACAGACATGGCAGGCGACAAAAGTGACTAGGCAACCGGTACGTTACTCAGCCTGGCTGGCGTAAGGACATACAGGGCAAGGACCCCCTTGTCTAAGTGTGCCATCTTCAGAAATCCTCCCCCCAGCTCCTTCCTTCTCATTGTCTCTCCTTCCCTTTTTCAAGATGACACATTGGATGTCCCGACTGGCGTGGCTCAGTTAGCTGAACATCATCCCATAAAGTGAAAGGTTCCTGGTTCGATTCCCAGTCAGTGCACATGCCTGGGTTGTGGGTTCAGTCCCCAGGGCACATACGAGAGGCATCCAATCGATGTCTTTCTCTCACATTGATAGTTCTCTCCCTCTCTTTTACCCTCCCCTCCCCTCCCTCTAAAAATAAGTAAATAAATCTTTAAAAAAGGTCACATTGGAAAGAAAACAGTTGCCTACAGATTTAGCCGTCCTGAGGCCAGCTGTCAATCAGCACATTCCGCCGGCCTCTGCTTCCATCGCCTCCGCCGCACCCCCACTTCCCTCTCTCCTCTCGTCCACCTGGTCACTCAGGTCTTCTGTCGGCTCCTGAAACGGGCAAAGCCTTTTCCAGTTCAGGGGCTCCATGCGTGCCGTTCCCTCCATCTGGAATGCTCTTCCCTGCCTCCCTGCAGCCCTGGCTACCTTTCCTCCTCGGGCCTTTGCCTGGCCTCCCAGGCGGAACGACACACCTCCCTGCACGCTCTGTGCTCTCCTGAAGAACACTCATCAGCCTCTCTAAACGGCAGACTCCGCGTGGCTGTTTGCCAGGCCACTGGCCTGGATGCTCCTGGAAGGCAGGGATCAGGTTCGGTCCAGCACCCCGCAACCGTGCCTTGAACAGACCTGGCTTTGTAGATAGCGGTTGGATGAATGAATGAGTGAATAAATGAATGAGGTTTAATCAGCGATAGTTATACTATACAAAGGCTTGTTTATATGTGTGAATGAATCGAAAAATACAAACAACTTAAATATTCAATAATAGCCAATTTAAAAACATAGCAATCCATGATGGGTTTGACACGGCCACTAAAATCACACTTGAAAAGCATATTTATACCCAACACTAGTCATTAGGGAAACACAAGTCAAAACCCCCAGGGGATGCGACTTCACACTCACGAGGATGGCTAGAATTACATTTTTTTTAAAAAAGGAAAATAACCAGTGTCAGTGAGGGTGTGAGGAGACCAGAACCCTCAGGCACTGCTGACGGCCGTGTGAAATGCTGCGGCCGCCGTGGGAGCAGTCTGGCCGTGCCTCCAACAGCGAAACGTAGAGTTACCGCCTGACCCTGCTGGGCGTGCGTCCCTCCTGGGTGCACGTCCAAGAGAAGTGAAGACATTTGTCCACAGGGACACTTGTACATAATGCTCATAGCACCTTCATCCATAATATCAAAACAAACAAACAAACAAACAAACAAACCCAAAACCTGGAAATGACTCAGATGCCCACCAGCTAATGAATGAATAGACAGCAGTGGAATATCCATGCACTGGAATATTATTCAGCCCTAAAAGCAAGGATGTTACTGCTACAGCACGTATCAATCTCGAAAACACGCCAAATGGAAGAAGCCAGACATGGTTCCATTTACGTCACCTTGCCAGAATGGCGAACCCATAGAGCTAGAAGGCAGATCAGTCGTTGCCAGGGAGAATTGGGACTAAGTGTTTATAGGTACCGGTTCCTTTTGGGGATGATGAAATGTCCTGGAAGTACCCATATTTTGCCATATATAATGTACACTTTTTGCTTAAATTTTTTAGGGGAAAATAAGGTTGTGCATTATACATGGGTAGTCCGAATTCCGTGACTATATAAATGTTTTAAATTCTTTTATTTATGCTTATGTGTATAAATAGTAATTCTTAGAAAGCAATAACAATATCTGTTTGCAAAATAATACCCTGGAATATGACAATTGATTTTGTTTCTAAATATAAATAAAAATTTGAATTTAAGAATTAAAATGAAAGATGTATTTCCTGAAAGTTCGGGCAAAAAACGTAGTTGTGACTATACACAGCAAAATATAATAGTGGTGATGGTTATACAACATAGTAAAAAATTATACTAAAAACCACTGAACTGTACACTTTTTAAAAAAGGATTTTATTTATTTATATTTAGAGATGGGAAGGGAGGGAGGAAGACAGGGAGAGACACATCAATGTGTGCTTGCCTCTTATGCACTTTCTACTGGGGACCGGCCCACAGCCCAGGCATTTACCCTGACTGGGAATCGAACCAACAATTCTTTGGTTCATAGACCAGTACTCAGTCCACTGAGCCACGCCAGCCAGGGCTGAACTGTATACCTTTAAATGGTGAATTTTATGTCATGTGAATTATATCTCAAAAAGTAATTGAAAGTATGTTGAATGATAGAAGCGAGCACTTGTGATTTATTAAAGAGAAAGCACAGGATATAAAAGTCTAGCTGTAGTGTGTACTATAACCTAAACACACTGGAATTTCTAAAAGTCATCAGAGAGAGAGTAGCAGGTTTACGGATGACAACCACAAACTCAGGCATGTAAAAAATGTCATGTTTGTCTCTACTCTAAAAATTACCTTAGATCTGACTCAGACCCGGGCCCCGGACCAAAGGGGAATTCAGTCTCCGTCCCTTGGGGGCTCCTTCCCACTCCTCCTTGTCCAGACCAGCTGGGGCTGGGGGGGGCCTTCGCATTGCCCTCAGCCTAGCCTCAGCGATGCTTTCCTGGGGCAGGTGTGAGCACTTGGGGGTGTCTGGGGTTCAGTCTCCCCACCCCGCTCCCTCCAGACCCCACCTCCATTCCTGATTAGGAGCCCCTCCTTTTCCCTCCCCCTCCCTTCCCTTCTTTCTGGTCTGAAAGCCACAGCCCCCTCTCCCCCAGGCCCCCCAGGACACTTAGCACAAACTCCTCAAGAACTCAGGTTTGTGCACAAGATGGAGGACGGGTTCTCTTGAGGAAGATCTGCCTTTCAGCCCTGAAATAGCTCCTTCCCCGAACCCCAAGCCAGGAACGCAGCAACCCCCCAGGCTGCCTCCTGCAACAGAGAAGGGGACAGAGGCAATTCAGATGGGGGAAAAACAAAGACGCACATTATCTTTATAAATCACCTCGCCATCTTTGTGGACAGAAAACAAGGCTTTGCATCTTTACAGCATTTGTCTCTGGGGATGGAATTATGGGTAATTTTCATTATTTTTCTTTGCGTTTATTTGACTTCTCTGCAGCGCACATGTATTCCTTTATTGATTTAAAATTCTACCACTCACGACCTAAAAAAACCACTTTCCTCTCCGAAGTGCCAGTCCTCCCCTCTCCCCCAGCCCGTCACACCCCGGGCAGGTTCCCATGCTGCTCGTCCTGCCTGTTTGGACTGTAGCTAGCGGCGCCCAGGTGGGCTTAGTGGGGTCACTGAATGCAGAATTCACGAGAAGGTGGCAGAGAGTGCTGTCATGCTGGACTGCAGCCCCGTGAGAAAAGGGAAAGGGAGAGAAGGTATGGGGGGCATTTCTCTGAAGGAAGCTTTTGCTGTGAGGGTAGGGGGTGCATTTGCAGGGTTGGGGGCCTGAGGGGGCTGCCACCTCTTTCACGTGAATCACCCCCCTGCAGAGGGCTTGAGTGTGTCCCCTCCCAGGAGCTGGGGACACTGAGGACTGGAGAAAGCTCAGGTGGCCTCTGCCAGGGAAGAGGGGGGCAGGGCTGCGAGTGGGAGGACCGACCCCCCAGGAAGAGGGCAGTTCCAGAGGTGGATGTCGGGGCAGAGGGCCGCCCTGCAGCCCTTCCCACACCTGCCCAATGCGGGTCTGCTGAAAGGGGGAGATGTCTTCACTGGGGGGGTCTTTCTGGAGAGGCGTCGTCCCAGGGGGGTCCGTGTACAAGGGCAGAGCAAGAGCAGCCAGCCCCCCCGGGAGCCTCGGACACCCCACAGAACTGTCCCAGAAGGGCAGCTGCAGGCCGGAGCGCGCCAGGCCAGCTCACTGCAGATCCAGCCCACTGAGAACTTTCCCGTCAGTTCCCCGAGTGCCCTTCCTTGGCTGTTGCTCTGTCCCCAGCTGTGTTACAGCTGCAGCCTGAACTATGAGGAATGGCGGTGGTGGTGCTGGTGGGGAGGAAGCTGGCCCTGGCCGTCACTGCTGGGCTGCAGAATTCCGCATGAGCTGGGCATTGTCATCATTGACTCAGGACTGTCGTTACTGAAGACACAAATGGCCAGCGTTGCCCCACTGACTGCATTTTAAAGAGTTATCGAGGCCCCAAAATCAAGCTGTGTTTTTGATTAGATTCACAGTGTGGGTTGTTCGACCTACTCGTTCCAATAGCTTATTTTCAGTAGCCACTGCGAGTGGACGGACACAGGGCTACTGCCACACTTGTGAGCCAAGTTTGCGTCAGAACAACCCTCCATCACCAGGTGATCCCCCTGATGATCTGGGAGGAGAAACTGAAGTCCAAAGCCGTCAGAGCGCAGGTCCTCGGTCACACAGCCAATAAGTGGCAGCTGTGTGCGCCTCCGAAGTACTGCCCTGCCTCCCTGAGCCTCAGTCTGGTCATCTGTGAAACGGGGAGGCAGTGGGTTACCGCGCAGGCTCTCCCTAAGGATTCATCAGAGAGGTGAGTGGAAGCACTCTGCATACAGCAGGAGGTGTGGTCAAGGCCACGCCCTTTTGTGGGGCCTGTCTAGGCCCCGCCTCTCCTTCCCTGGCGCTGGGTCTCTGGTGTGATGGGAGCTGTGTGTTGGGCCTGGTGGGTCCTCGCAGCTGGGAAGCAGGGCTTGCTGGCAGTTTTAGATGCTGGAAATCCCCCTGTCTGTCCCCCATCCTGCATCTGGTGGCTGACAGCAGGAATCCCCTGGCCAGGCCATGGACAGCGGCCAGGGCAACGTCTGGCTGGCTCAGCCTTTTCCCAGGCAGCGCTGCATGCTAACCTCACTTGGCGTCGATGTTTCTGGTTGACTGGGAACCAGGCAGAATCTCTGAGCCCTCAAAATACGAGGGGCTGAGGTTTTTTCCGCTGGTGTCTGCCTGGCACTGGGCTGGCCAGGGAGGGCCAGGGAACTGGGTTTGCAGAGATCTGGGTGGGGGGAAAACAGGCCTGTTTGGGGCCTCAGCCTCCGCAGTGGGGCCGTGGGGGTGCAGTTCTCCTGGGCCAGGTGCTTGCCGTGGAGGCAGGAGTCCTGCGTTCCAGCCTCACCTGCTGGGACCTCAGGCACAGCCGCTGCCTCTCCTGGTCTCGCAGACCTGCAGGCACGAAGGGGAGGAAAACATTCTCCCTCCACCCTTCTGAGTTCTTAGCTGGCACCCCTGTCGTGAAGGACAGATGCACAAGAGAAAAGCATACGGAGGTTTACTGACATGTATACTTCATGGATACACAGCAGCGACCCAGGGGACGTAACCCAAAGAGGTGGCTTTAGAATTCAGGCTGAAACACCACCTTAACAGAGAAAAGGAAGCACAAATATAGGCCTCTTAGGGGAGAGGAAATGATTTTTCGGGAAGCCGAATGGGCCCTTAGAAGACTACATGGGAGATACGGCAGTTTGTGACAAAGCCTGTCTGGGTGTGGTGTTGACTTCCAGTCTCCCGTACCGTGACAAGAGTCAGTACCCCTTGGCTGATGACATTCCCAGGGAGGGGACTGATGACCATTGAGTTCCTTTAGGAGGGTCTGTCCTTAGGCAGAGGAGGGGAGCTCAGAGAGAGCCTCTCCCAGCACTTGCTGTTTTTCAAGTGCCTGTAGCTCAACATAATTGATATTCCAAAATGGCGTATTTTGGGGGTGTCTTATTCTGCTGCCCTTAGGCAGAGTAGCTCTCTGTCCAGTGTGTGCGTTCTCGGGCATGATTGTGAGCGGGGGGAGAGAGAGGGAGGGGGGCGAGGTTTGGGTGTTGCAGTGGTGAATCTGGGGTGCTGTGGGCACGAGGTGCCGGGAAGCCATGGATTCTGGGTGTCCTGCAATGCACAGGCCAGTCCCCGTGAGGGCTGGCCATGGTGCACTGAGGAATCCTGGGTAGGATCATTTTCAAGGACTTTTGATATTTTAGGATCAGAATTGGAAAAAACCTTGTTGCTATTTAATGGAAGGAAGAATTTCTGTGTGCTACTACAGTTATCAGTGCCTGAGTCCAGCAAACACCAGCCTTGGTGCCAGGGAATGAAGAAGCCCAAGGACCCATCCCTCGGTGCGAGGGTGGGTCTAGGTAACGGAAGGCCCCTGCTGGGTGTGACTGGGGTGGGGGTTGGGATTGAGATCTGGAAGCAGCAGAATTCTTGTCCCTAACAGACTGAAGTTGGGGCAAAGGGAGGAGGTGTGGGGTGGGGAGGAGTGGAGACCCTCGACCCTCGTGGGTGGAGTGCTGGGCCCGGGGGATGGGGGGGGCCTTATGAAGGAAATGGAACCAGGAACAATTCTTGGAGATGTGGGGTTGAGGAGAAAAGGAAGCTTAAAACCAGTGATGTCAAATATGGATTCAAAGAAAAGCCGTGTTCTGGAGTGCAGACTTTCCCCCACGTCCCGTCTCCATTGAAATCTGGGGCACACCTGTGGATACTTTGGGGGGAAAGGGCTTTCCTTGTGATCTGCTGAGATGCACCAGGGAACCAAGGTGGGGCTTTGGACTGATGCGCACTGGATTGATCCAGAGAGGCTGGAGCAAGGGCAGAGAGACCATGAGAAGGTGAAAACCCTCACGCTGTAACTCGGAGAGGGCTTCAGCCTGGGAGCAGCGGGTCCCTCGCAGCCTGGCAGTGAGTCCTAACCATGGCTGGCGTTTACGGAACAGGGACGCACGGCAGGTTTGCAGAGGCCGTGCAGTCCAGTGGTTAAACAAGTGGGATCTCAGTGCAGGTGCCCCAGGTGAAAACCCCAGCCCTGCCCTCTCCACCTGGTGGCTTTGGCCAGGTACACACACTTCTGTAAGTGACCTGGAGGTCACTGTGAAAACTCAATGACATGACCCACCTACGCCGCTGACACAGCCACACATAGGTTTCTCAGTAGATGTCAGGGGTTTTCATGACACGGTCACTACGCCCCATTGTCTCCAGGGGCTGGGAGCCTGCGCTGACATGTGGGTTTCACGTATGTTCTCTCGTGGAATTCTCACACCAGCTCCACAGGTGAGTATGTTCCTCTCCCTTGTCACACGGGTGGTGACACAGGGCTCAGAGAGCTGAAGCGAGCCTGCCTGAGGCCACACAGCCTGCGCCGGAGTCGGGGTTTGAACTCAGACCCTCAGACCCCACAGCCCTGGCCCTGCTGCCCCTCCAGGCTGCCTACAGGGGGTCGGCCGTGGGTGCCGTTCCTCGACAGGCTGAGCGCTCCCTGTCGCTGGGCAAACCAGAAAAGGACTTCTGCCCTGGGCAGGAGCACGGCTGATTCCTGGCTCTCGGACTCAGTGCTGCGACTCAGCCTCAGGCCTTGGGGAGGCTTGTGGGGACTTGCTGGCGTGCTTCCAGGCCTGGGTCAGGAGGTTCGAGGACCAAGAATTGCTAAGAAAGCTTTCAGACCCAAGAGGCCACTGGGCTGTTCCTAACACGTGTCATGTTTGTGTGTGTGCCTGTGCTTCTTGCATGCACTTTCTTTTCTTCACCAAGAGCCCCAGCCCTCCTGGTGAGGTCACCTCACAAGAAATATTCTTCATTCGAGGTCACAGAGGGTGACGCAGGACATAGGCATACAATGCCCAGAGGAAGCTAAGAGGGGAGGGCTCGAGGCCTGGTGACCATGGTGTCCCTGACAATCTTTCTGCAAAAAACCTGACTCTCCTGCTCTGGAGGCTGGCCAGAAGGTGCCTGGCCTCAAGAGACAAGGAGAGTGAGAACCCCAAAGTGCGGTCCAGGGGCTGGGATGCAGGAGACGGTAAGTCAGGCCCTTGCTGAGCCACACCATGCTGGGTGACCTTCTTTACCCCCTGCCATACAAGTAGGGGTCTGGGCCAGACTCCTGTGCTGGGGGGGAGTAGGGGGGTTGTGTGGTGGGGGGTGGCCGGGAAGAGGGGTCTGGGATGTCTGACTGGAGTTCCTTGGAATTTTCCAGACTGGGGAGGTTCAGGAATATTCCCCTAAAAGGCCTGGTGGGTGAATGACTGGCCCAAGGAAGCATTATTGCATCAAAGAAAAGGAAACCGATTCGGTGCAGAAATTTCCGGCAGGAAAGGTCCCAGCGACATTCCTGGGTTGGGGGAGGGGCTGGGGGTTTTCTTCCAGCTTCAGGCAGGAGACTTCGAGGAGAACAGGTGCTTCCCCCCCACCCCCACCCCTCGGGACAGAGGGAGACAACAGGCTGGAATCAGACAGGAGGGATTAAGGTCAGACTCTCAGACAAAGCAATCACTTGGGTCCCCTTATTCCGAGAGGAATTCGGCCTGAAATTGTAAACAGGTTTAACAGGCTTAGAGAAACCCACGGAAACTGAACGGAAATGGAGAAGAACGAGAAAGGTAAGGTTTCAAATCAACAGTTCTGAGAATCAGCCACATTCCTGGTACTTTGCAATGCTTACACAATCCCTGTTCCCCAGAAACTCGAAGCATGTTGCTGGAAGAAAGAGTCTGAAAACCAGTCAAAAGCAAAAAAAAAAAAAAAAAGTCAACTTCAGCCCCGGCTGGTGTGGCTCAGTGGACTGAGCGCCGGCCTGCAGACCCAAAGGTAGCTGGTTGGATTCCCAGTTTGGGGCACGTGCCTGGGTTGCGGGCCAGGTTCTCCGTGTGGGGCAGGTGAGAGGCAACGGAAAGGTGTTTCTCTCGCATATCGATGTTTCTCTCCCTCTCTTTCTCCCTCCCTTCCCCTCTCCAAAATTAAATGAATACAATCTTACAGAAAAAGATCTAAAAAGTCAAGTTCAAATCCAGGATGTGATATGTATTGACTACTTGCAGCGTGCCTTTTGCATGCACGAGGGTCCTCTGGGCGCTCCTGGCCGGAGACCCTGGCCAGAGCCTCAGGCTGCTTCCTGGGTTCCAGCCCGTGAGCACGGCTCTGTGCAGGTAGGAGGGCGGGTGGTCAGGGGCGCTGGCTTTGGGATTAGGCGGATCTGGACTGCAAGCCAGCTCCAGCCTGTGTGACTTTAGACGAGTTACTGGTCCTCTCTGAGGCTTAGTTTCCCTAGCCGTTAAACAAATAAAATGCCTCATGTTATTCTTAAAGCATTGAGCCCAGTGAGGCCAGGGCTCGGTGCATTCCAAGCTCCCCATCTGGTCTGTTTCCCCAGATGACAGGACTGTGCATCCTCTGAGCAGCTCTGAGAGGCCAGGGCTCCGCCAGAAGCTCTGGGCAGGCAGGGGCTGACAGGGCCCGATCCCCACGGAGATCGAATTTCCAGCCCCTCGATGGAGCCAAGTAAACACAGGGGAGACAGCGCGGCTCCCACAGCTGCCCACTAACAACCAGATTCCTGCAGCCACCACAGCTGCGGCCGCTCACTCTGATTGCGTCTGGCTCCAAGGTCCCCAGGCTCTGCTGCTGTCGCTGTCATGAGACCCTGGGGTTTGGGGCGGGGGTGTGGAAGAGGCGGCAAAGGCTAGTTTTGCGGTGGTGGCGGTGGCGGGCAGCTGAGGCCAGGGTGTCAGCTGCTTCCAAGAGCAGATGGCTTGTCTCTTGGAGTTTCCCTTTTCAACCCCCTCCTCCTTCTGTTGGTGATTTCACTGGACCACTAAGTGAGGACGAGAGAGAGCCCAAGGGGTTAAGGAAACCCCCTACCCCAGCCTCACACCCGCTTCACCCCTGTTTCTCTGAGGCCAAGACCAGTGGCCCCAGTTTTATAACCTCTAAATTCTTCTTCATTTCTTGACTTTTCCATTTCCATGTGTTTACTTGAGCACAACTAGGCATGAGGTGTAGCTGAGCAGGACACAGAATCCCATCCCGTGAGGATTTTACAGCTGCTGCCTGGTGAACTCCTATCCAGCCTTCAAAGCCCAGTTCAGATGTCCTCTCCCACGTCTCCATGCTACTCATCGCTGCCACTCCCTCACTGGTTCTCTGCACACGGCCGGGTGAGCTTTTCTGCAGCTCGCTGACCCTCCTGAGGACCTTCACTGCTGCCCCTCCGAGTCTCCCTGAACAACCATCCTCACTCTCCAGATCTCAGTGCCCCTGGGCTTTACGCTTAAGGCCATGATTATGGTCTGCAACTTAAAGTGTGTTCACTTGAGCCCTGACTGGTGTGGCTCAGTGGACTGAGTGACAACCTGGAGACCAAAAGTTTGCCGGTTCCATTCCCGGTCAGGGCACACGCCTGGGTTGCGGGCCAGGTCTCCGGTTGGGGGCGTGCTATAGGCAACCAATTGATTGTTCTCTCGCACATGGATGTTTCTCTCCTTCTCACCCTTTCTCTCCCCTCCCCTTTCTCTAAAACTAAATAAATAAAATCTTTAAAGCATATTTGAGTCCCCCCTGTCTCCCTCCCTGGAGTGTAAATTCCACAGGAGCAGGGAGTGCACCTGTTCGATGACTTTTGTCTTCTCGGGGCCTGGAATGTGGAAGCCCTGGAATGCATCTGCTCAATGGCCCCCTCTTTCATGAAGGCTTCCCTGATTTCCACAGTCACAGTTACTTTCTGGTCGGGATAGCTCTCATTTCTTTCTTTCCTACTTTACTTTGTACACATTTTTATTCCTGAGTATTTTATACATGTAGAAAAGTGCATAAAATATGTGTACAGTTTAACAAATAGTTTTAAAGCCAACATCCACTTAACTACCATCCAGGTTAAGACAGAGGACAGAATCAGCCCCTGGGGCCCCCAGCGTGCCTTTCTCCCCTCACTAGAGCTAGCCATGCTCCTGCTTTCTGGTCATTGTTTGGCTTTATTCTATGCGTTTGCCATCTACATAGGCATTCTGAAACCACAGGGCTTACTTTTGCCCGTTTTTCAGCCTTCTGTGCGCAGAATCACACCGCGCACGCGTTACACAGCGTGTTTGGCTTCTCCGTGCCTGTGCTCCGTTTGAGACGCTCGTCCGTGCTGGGGTGTGACGTTGCAACTCGTTCACTCTCTTGGCAGCGTAGTATTCTACACCATGACGTCACTGACGTGTTCATTCTACTGTAGACCTTTTAACTGGGCTACAGGCATTTATGCAGCAACCAATCAGCCTCCGCGTCTGCGATCTCGGAGAAAGGAGGGCGGTGCAGGGCCCCTGGGCGGTCAGTCCCCTGTTCGGAGGTGCCCGACCCAGAAACGCAGGAAGCCTGCGGGAAGTAGCTCCCTGCAGGAAGTAGCTCCCGCCCTGCCCCTGGCCCCGCGGCTGTCCTGGACTTCAGGAGCGAGGATCACAGGACAGGCGGAAAGACTACTGACCTGATGGCCCACTCTGGCTGGGAAGTCGAACTGCCCTTGTGGAGAAGATGGGGCCATTCTGCCCCCAGAGGATAGTCAGGCTTCCACTCCATTGCCCTTTATTTTTTAAAATAGATTTTCAGACCTCCCTGCGAAGGGAGGACCTCTGGAATTTCAGAGCGGAAAGGTCAGAGCCTGCAGGCCCAGAACCCCTGCGGGGTGGAGGCGGGCTGAGGCTTCTGGGTCAGGTGGGGTGGCCTCTGCCTCCCAGCTCCAATTCTCCTCACCCAGGGGACCTCCAGCTCTGTCCTTCTGTGTGGTGGCCGTGGCTGACGACCAGAAGCCCGCCCAGCTCGCCATTTGGGTCAGTGTGTCAGAAGGGAGATGTTGAACTGGAACCTTCTTCCTTCTCCCCAACATCAACGTCAGCGATGCTACAACCAGTAGTAATAATACTAAAGCTAACAGTAGCAGCAACTACAATTCCTTTGGCACGGACTGTTGTAGGACGTTTTGCCTGTGTTGGCTCATTCAGACCTCACAAGGACCACGTGACTCGGTAACATTACTGACCCATTTCGCAGGAGAGGAGCCGAGGGCGGGAGGTGTGCCTGCGGCCGCAGACCACAAACTGTAACTCGGGTCTGTCCAACGCTGAAGCCGATGCTTTTGTCCACCTCCAGGCCCGGCTGCCCCTCGGCCTCCCGTGCAGTGCCCATGGCCAGGGCCAGACTTCTGGGTCCCGCCCTCCCTTGCTGCCCCCTGGTCCCCCAGGGTCTGTGTCTGAGTAAACCCCTGCAGGCCTCTCTTAGCATCTGCTCACCCCACGAGCTGCCCCCTGAGTCACTCAGCGACTGCCCCAGCTGGCCACCAGGTCCCGGCCGTGGGTGCAGGGGCAGGAGCCAGCCGTGTGGGAGCTACAAGCGCTGCCCTCTCTGGGACTTTTGTCTCTCTGGTGACTGGGACCCAGTGGTCCCTCCAGGCCCCTGAGAGCCCATGAAGCCATGGGCCAAGTTCTGAGCAGAGTGGCTGGCCGGGGACGCTGAGTGGAAGCAGATGTGGCCGGGCTGCGCCTGGCCAGGCGCCGGAGGAGCCCTCGGGCCTGAGAGGATGCTGGGTTGTCAGAGCTGAGTGGGGGCTGGACTCAGAGTGGAGCTGCCTCGGAGCCAGACATTTTCATCTGTTTGCTTTAAGAAAACAATCGAGTCTTCCTCTCTGTTGTGCACTTCAGACCTGGTCCTGAGCCAAAGGGAATTTGAGATTGAGCCCAGCCCCTGGGGCTCCGTGTAGATCGGGGGCCTGAGGTCTGTGGCAGGGGTGTGTGCAAGGTCGCTCACCCTCTGTGCACAGGACACGCTGTACAAATGGGACGACGAGTGGGGCAGACCTGGGTGGGGTCCCAGGGGGGTCCCTGGCGGGGTTCCCCACCCTCCTCTGGCAAGGCACTCACAAGCATGGTTTTCCTCTGGCCTGAGTGTGGGCCTCAGAGCCGAGAGGTTTTCCAGGGGAGACGCCGCCACCGAACTAGGAAGGGGGAAGACAGCCAGAGTCCACCTGCTCAGGGAGGGTACCTGCTGCCCCAAGGCCACGGTGGGCTCCGTCAGCACTCACTGGCACACAGACGCAGTCCCAGGGGTGTTTTCTGGTAACCTTGCTGGCGGGGTCTTTGGAGAGAGCGAACTCTGAACTGGGATTGGGAGCCCTCCGTTCAAGTCCCAAGTCTGCCTCTGACATGCTGTGTGGCCTTGGGCCAGCTGCTTCTCCTCTCTGGGCCTCGGCTTTTCCATCTGAAGAATGGGAGGATAGTGTGCTAAGGTCTTCCTTCCTTAGAAATCGTAGTCACCATCATCATCATCAGCAGCACCAGCACTTTCTCCAACAAGCATGGATTAGAATCTGCTCTTCTGAAGAAGCCGGACCTGAGCAATGAGACGGACCCTGGTCTCACCTGGAAAGGTGGAGACTCAGCAAGGCTCAGGGTGTCCCTCAGGCCAGGCCTCACTGTCATCCCTGGGCACACAGAGTCCCCGGGGGCTTGCTGGCCTGGAGGTTCCTTCCCATTCAGGAGTCTGCGTTTCCAGTCATCTCCCAGGTGACTCGATGCTGCAGGTCCTGCGGCCACCCACG
Source organism: Phyllostomus discolor (assembly GCF_004126475.2). Taxonomy (NCBI): domain Eukaryota; kingdom Metazoa; phylum Chordata; class Mammalia; order Chiroptera; family Phyllostomidae; genus Phyllostomus; species Phyllostomus discolor. The sequence goes on from NC_040905.2 coordinate 197,788,936, forward strand.
GGCCCTGCAGCCACCCACGGGCTCCGCGGCCAGTTAGTGATGGAGGAGAGGCTGGTGCCGGCTGCCAGAGCCTGGCCCCCCTCCTTCCACCAGCTGTCAGTGTGACCTGGGGAGCACTGGGCAGCCTGGGACCAGGCTCAGAGGGCACCGTATCCAAAAGAGCCAGGCCGACTCGTCTGTCTGTCTGTCTGTCTAAAGTAGAAAATTAACACAGGGTAACCTCCGACATAATAAGTGATTCAGGCAAGAATCATCAACGCATGCTAAGACCATGGGGTAAGAGTTCTTGGGGAACAACACAGTCATAGTCTTGAAGTATCGTGCCAAGGACCCCTTGTCACTGCAGAGGGGAGCGTATTTTGATGCTGAGGGGGCCTGGCTGTCACCCCCTTCACAGGGCGTGGAGCTGGCCCTTGGCCAGGGGGAGACGGGCCAATGGCGTAGGCTGCCCTTGTTGGAAACATTCGGCCCGAGGCTAACGTGGGACTCCCAGGGGACGCTCTGAGGGACATCTGGCCTGGATTCTTCAAAGCGTCTAGTGTCATGAGGAACCGAGTCAGGGAGACACAGCAGCCAAACGCCACAGACGATGCTTGCGCACATCCTGGGTTGGGGGGTGGAAACAGCCACGGAGCGAGTTCACCGGGCCGTTGGGGAAACTTAGCAAGCACCGCGCTGGGCGACAAGGCCTCCTTAACGCTGACCATTGTCGATGTGGTGCCGGTGTGGGGTCCCGCAGGAGAGCGCCCGGGCTCCTGGGACGGCACACTGAAGCATTGCGGGGGTGAAGTGCCATGACGTCCCACCGTACTGCTGGATGGTGTGGCAAAATCCAAGTGTTTGTGTGTGTGTGTGTGTGTGTGCGTGCGTGTGCACAGCAGGAGCGAGGGAAGCGTGGGGGCGGGTAGGTGCAGCAAGGTGTTACTAGTTGGTGGATCTCGGTCAGGGGTATTTTTTCAACTCTTCGCTGTGTTAGAAATTTTTAAAAACAAAAACCGCAAGTGATTGGAAAAGAAAAAAGTCACCAACAATCCTCACTGACATCTCTCTAAGAGATAGGAAGGCAGCACTTACATGGTGTGAGAGGAGAGTGTCTTAAATCTCTCCTTCACCTGCTCACCACGCAAAGACTCCCTTATTATGGAAAATGTTCTCCATGAAACCCCTTTTTTTCCTGTTGCGTGATCCCCCTTTCGAGGGTTAGCTGCCCGGGTGTGACGTTCTCCTCTGGCTTTCGAGTGCCATGAGGCCTTGATCAAATCGCTTCCATTGTCCTGTGCCCCGCCTTCCTCGGCCAAGGAACGGGGCGAGTGCGGGTGCTGGCCCCCATCGCTGCTGTGGGGGTTCCATGTGGTCCTTCCCACGGGGCACCGGGCGGTGGGTCCCCGTGAATGAGACGATGGCCCGTGGCAGGGTGTCCCGCCCCAGGTCCTGCCCTTCCGCAAGGCTCAGCTAACCGAAGGCCGGCCCCACTGTGGCTTCCCGGTGTCTCTGACTGGCCATCCCATGGTGGGTAGCAGGACATTAGTGCCGCTTGTGCTAGATCCCCGCTGTGCTGTCCCGGCTGCACCGACCACCTGGAGGTGGGGCACGGCCACGTGTCTCGCTCTGACCACCAGGTGGAGGCATTTGATTGCAGATGCTGCATTTTCCCTGCGCTCTCCTCCCACGCTGAGCCGACACGAGGTGCTGCCTGCACTCACGCTGGACTCCGTGCAGGTGAGACATGCGTGTTGTAGTTTTAAGCCCCTTGGACTTAGGAGTTGTTTTGTTTCCAGTACGACCTTATCTGACTGATGAAGCTCATCCGGAGGAGGGTCAGTCTAACGGGGGCCTCCCAAGCGTCTCTGACCACCAGCCGGTGCTCTCGCCCTGTCAGGAGCCACCGCGTCCAGCTCTGCCAGCCCCCAGCGGGCCCCTGGCCCTGGGCGAGGGCCACGAAGGCATGATCACAGAGGAGGTCTCCTCATTTGCCCCAGTAGAGGCTCTTATCGGCCCCATTTGCTCAGGGCATTTGGTCATTGTCTTAGTCTAGACGTCAGAACTGGAATCTCTTATCAGCCCTAGACTGCGGAAGCCGGGTCAGTCAGTGTCAGGACTAAAATTCCTCCGCAGCTGCTGCAGCCGCCGCCGCCGCCGCCGCCACCGCTCCATCAGAGGCGCAGCTTGCTGGGAGGAGCCCTGCCTTTCACTGTGAGATTTCTGGGAGTCGCCCTGTTTCTCCTGGTCAAAGACTAATAGCGCTGCCTTCTCCCGCCCCAGGGCCTTTGCACCGGTCATTTCCTTCACCCGGCATCCCTCACCAACCCTCTGCTTCCCTCTGCACCTGGGCTCCACCATGGCCTCTCCGCCTGGAACTCAGGGTCATGGTGGTTCAGTGCATCCTGAATGCTGCCTTTAGAGCACACGCTCGTTTGCTTTAATTACTTGAATTAAAGTAATTACTTTAATTGCTTGTTCCGAGACTGTCTCCCTGCTCCCTCTGAGCTCCATGAAAGCAACAGTCTGTCCACTTTTCTGTGACCCAGTTAAGGCTTGCTGAAGGACCGAGTGATGGAGGTGAATCTGACCCGAGAGGGCCTTGCTGGCAGCCTCCCTGGGTACAGAGGGTGGCAGTTAAAGATGCCCAGCCCACCCCCTCTCTGCATCCCCCCCCTCCTTCCAGCTCCCCTTGGCAAGGGTTAAGTGCGGCCCTGAGACTTGGTCCTGTGCTGCCCCCTGGTGTCCACTTCTAAGATCACAGTCCCAGACCCTCACTCCATGGAGGAAATGGGGTGCGTGGTCTCCATTCCTAATAGCAGCCGGGTGAGACGGGGTATTACTGCCCATTTTATGAACGAAGAAGTCCCACCTCTGTTTATTTGTTTGGAAAATATTTGCTGAGCACCTATTATCTGCCAGGCACCTTGCTAGTAAAGTAACCTTTCCACCCTCACTGAGTTTACATACAGGTGAGTGATGAGGGAGGAAGGTAGTAAACGAAGGCACACACAAGCGTGTGTGTGTATTTCTGTGCATATGTACATATGTGTGTGCATGTGGCCAGCATGTTGGTGGCCCAGATGTTAACTGACTTGTCCAAAGTCACAGAGGTGCCACTAGATTTGAACCCCGTTGTAAAGGGCATAGCTAGTAACTAGGTGTCGGGTGCTGAACTTCGTCTTCTTCACACCTGTGTGTTAGCCTCACAACAAACCTTACTGTAGTCCCGCTTTGCAGGTGGGGAAACAAAGCCCCTAGAACCTGGGGAGCTTGCCCAAGGTCAAGCAGCTGCTAAATGGTGGAACCAGCACTTGAACCCAGGAGATTTGGCTCCAGAAAGTCTTAACGTGGTTCTGCACAATCTCGAGGTGTTCTGCCATCCAGGGCTCCGGTGCCGGTGGTTACAAATCCAGGGCTGCCCTCTCCTCCCGCCCCAGCCAAGAAGGACCAGGAGAGTCCATCCTGGCCAGAGCCCTGTTTCCAAACCAGCCTAGTCCCACGACTCAGAGGCAGTGGGGAGGGGAGGGCACTGCATGGGGCCCCCGCCCTCGGGGAGCCAGGCGGGGCTGGCCATAGGAGCAGAACCAACCCTCTGGGCTGTAAGGTGAGGCTCCCGTGGTGCCCAGAGCCAGGGAAAGCTTCTCAGAGGAGGTGAGTGTGGGCAGGGCATACGAAGTTGAATAGGATTCAGAGGTACCATTCTGTGGGAGGGCAGAAGCAGGGGGAACGAGACGAGCTGGAGCTCAGAGGGAGGAAAAGTGAAGCTACCTGCAGGCTCTGGGCTTCAGCGATCGCCGGCCGGAAGCTGGACTGCCTGTGGCCTGGTGGCCTGTGAGGGATAGGACATGGTCAGGTGTGGGCCTTGGAGGAGCCTCTGGCTGCAGAGTGGGGGTGGCCCGCAGGTGGGGACTGTTGCAGGCGTCCAGGTGGGAGGGGCAGGGATAGCCAGGGGACAGAGAGGAAAGACTCAGAGAGGCTGCAGACAAAGACAAGTTTGGGAGTCACCTGGCTTGCCCCCACCACCTCGCAGACTTGGGTTTCTCCAGTGCCCCCCTCACTCACTCTACTCTTTGCTCTTGCTCTGTTAAGGAAAAATTATTCTGACACTCGTGAAATGGTGAAGACTTTACTCAGGACCGCGGCAGCAGGAGAGAGAGATGGAGCTCGATTCTCAATACAGTGAGGACGGCTGGGGGTTTATCAGCAAGAAGGAGCAAGGGGTAGGTGGATGGAAAACTACTGAGAGGGGGCTCGCCAAACAGGCCTGACAGGCCAAGGGCTTCCATAGCAAGGGTAGAGGGATTCTTGCTAGACTGACTTAGCAGGATTCTTTGCTAAAACATATGTACATATGCACACACAGACACACACCTCCACACACATACAAACACATGTGCACACACCCACACACATGTACATAGACACACACATATTCATGCAATACATACACCTTTGCCCACACACATGCACACACACACAATGTATGTACTACAGGCATTAGTGTGCATATATATATATATATATATATATATGCATGCCCACACACACATGCACATCTAACACCCTGACTCTGACCCCCCTCTCCTGGCAGGGCAGGGACTGCATTGCCCTAGGGCCTGGCACAGGTGGGGCCGCAGCCAGTTGCTAGGGCTCCTCAGGTATCTGTGGACTCAGGGCCTGAGTGGGTGACCCCACTGATCCTCTGCTGCCACCTTGTGGCCGTTTCCCAGATGGCAACACATGGGAGGCTGGGGCTTTTCCCTGGTTTCAGTCCGTGGTGAGGCCCCCAGGCCCCATCTACCAAGCTCCTGGGAATTTGTCGCCACCCGGGGACTTTGTCCACCCCGGAGCACTGGGTTTTGGCAAGTGCTGTGGGTGATCAGTGGGGCTTGGAGCAGCGTGATGGCCCACCTCTCCCTGCTCCCCCCTAATCCAGTGAGCCACTTTCAACCTTTTTCATCTCATGGCACACACAAACTAATGACTAAAATTCTGCGGCACGCCAAAAAAAATGTATCATATTTTTGCCAACATGACAAAAAAGAGGTATAATTTTGATTCATTCACACCGATGGCTATTGTTATGTTGGCTGTTTTCCTTGTTCATTTGACAACCTAAGGACAAAGGGGCCCATGCCCCGGACTGAGGAGTTATAAAAATTCTTGCCTTGTACCAATTGAGAATCGCTGCCCTAATCCTTTCCACCCCTCCCCCTCCAGGCCTTCCAGGGTGCATTCCCCCGCGTGGAGCTCTCACCGCTCCCTGTCCCCCACTCCTCTGTGAGCCCCTTGGGGCAGGGGCTTCATGGGGCTCAGCTCTGCACCTGGGGACCCCACCTGGCCTCTGGCACCGACAACCGGTCAATGAGTGGAGGAAGGAGGGAGAAGGAAGAGAGAAAGGGAAGTGGGGGAGGGGGGAGAAGGAGGAAAATATGGGCTAGAGAAATGGTCACGGGGGGCGGGGGGGGGGGAGCTGTGGGCCCCACCCATCTCAAGGGACCACTGACCAAAGTTTGAACAAGGAAAGAGAACAAAAACATGAGATTTTTTTCCCCATAGTCTTTTTATTTTGTCTAAGTTGTTACTTGTTTACTGTATTTTTTAATTACAAACTATAGGAAGCCCTCATCTCTAAATGCCCCCCAAAGATGAAAGTTCTGATTGGATGTGGTCTGTGTCCATCGCCTTCCTATAAGGGGAGGCGGGTTCCCTTAATCCTGAGGAGGTAGGTCCAGGGATCAAGTCGGGGGCTGAACCCCACTCTCTGAGCCGGCTAAGCTGTAGCAGGGGTTTGTGTTACTGCCCGAGGACATTTTTCTATTGCTTTTTGAGAGAGAGAGAAACACCAGTTGGTTACCTTGTCATGCGCACCCTGACCGGGATCTGTCCCTTTTGGCCTCTGGGACGATGCTCCAGACAGCTGAGCCATGCCAGCCAGGGCTCACTGCTGAAGCTCTTAAAACGGTGAGAGAGCTCTCGCTAGTGGAGGGCTGAAAAGCTAATGCTGACAATATTTGACAACGACCTGATACTATTTTGAGTAGATACTAGAGGGAACTTTGCGGAAAACCCCTTTCAACTCCCGTCTGTCTCTCGGCATTCTGGCTCTTTCTTCCACTGCCTTCAAAAGAGGAGCATTTGGGCTTTTTAATACTCTGGCCAGGAGGAGGGCGTCTTCCCTGGTGTCTGACCAAGAATGAATCTGACCCTGCGACTTGCACAGACGGGGCCATGAAGGACACGGAGGGAAGCCCTGCCTCGCTGGGGCCGGCGCTGCAGCAGGGGAGGCAGAGAGCGGGGGAATCCGCAGAGAGTGGGGGAATCGCACAGGGGGTGGGGGTGCGGACGTGAAGGAAGGTAGGGCAGGGTGAGGGGACGGAGAGGGACAAGGACGTGGTCTCAGGCGGCATGGCCCAGAATGCCCTCTCTGAGGAGGGACGCACGTGAATCCCCCGCAAACAAGGTGGCCAAGAAGGCGGGATCCCAGGACGTGTCCCCTGAACCAGGTCTAATTTTGTTTTAATTCTTAAAATCCACATGAGTAAGGGAGGTGTGTTGTATGGAGACAGTTTTGAAAGCACGAGTCAGCCCCCCGAAGTCCCCGTAATCACTTTACCTGCAGGGGTGCAGAGGCCCAGGACATAGTAGGGGCTCCTCTTGGTGTCCACCCTCCATGTAACTTGTGACCGAGTCCCCCTGACTTTGGGAAACGTACTTTGGAACTACGGGGTGACTGTCATTTTTGAGCCCAGGGCCCGCCACTCCCTGGTGTTTGGTCTTACACAGAATTCCTGTCGTCATCTCTGTCACCTGGCCGCCATGAGGCTCCGAGTGTGTGACCCCTGCTGAGTGCTGGCCTTTCCACAGGAGCTGGGCGCAAGGGAGGTGGCAGCCGCAGGCTGTGCGTCTGCACCCCAGCCCCACATAAGTAAGGGCTGGTGGTGTTGATCGGACCGTGGCCACCGAATCCTTGAACCAGTGGAAGAGATGACCGGGCAGTTCCCCGGTGGACACCCTGGATTGCTCCCAAGACGGGCACATAAAAACAACACACCCAGCCTTGGCTGGTGTGGCTCAGTGCCCTGAGCACTCGCCCGTGAACCGAAAGGTCACTGGTTCAGTTCCTGCTCAGGCCACATGCCTGTGTTGCAGGCCAGGTCCCCAGTTGGGGGTGTGCAAGAGGCAACTGACTGATGTTTCTCTCTCTCTCTTTCTCCCTCCCTTCCCCTCTCTCTAAAACCAAGGTGTCAAACTCATTTCCACCAGGGGCCATATCAGCCTCTCGGTTGCCTTCAAAGGGCCGAAATAATTTTAGGGCTGTATAAATGTAACTACTGCTTCACTGTTAAGGAGTTGAAATGACCTTAGGCCCTTTGAAGGCAACTGCGAGGCTGATGTGGCCCCCAGTGAAAATGAGTTGGACAGCCCTGCTCTAAAATAAACAAAATCTTAAAAAACACACATATACAACCATTGGATGAGCAAAATAGCAAGTGGGACGGTACCATGTGTACAGGAAATTTGCACCATTTTGGAAATAGCAGCAACCAAGCAGACGTCCTGCCAGTACCTTGGAATAGGTCTTAAAGCAAAATGAAGGGAAAAAATAAGATGCACAATAAGGTCTGCAGCGAGATGGCAGCTGAGTCAACGCTGGCTCCTGACACTGGGCATTTGGAATCGCATAGACATCCTATGTGATCTGTGTCCCTCTACCCTCACCCCCTGCACGCTGCTGCCTTTTCTCCCTGGACACTTCTAGGACTTTTCCTTCCTTCTCTACTTGGAAAACTTTGCCACACCCTCGCCCAGGCTGTCTGGGGCCCTTCCGACCTGCGCACACCGTTCTTCCTGCTGTTCCGAGGAGTTTCCTGGGGCTGCCTCTTTCACGGTGGAGTTTGTTTCATTTTTTTCCCCATTATCTTGCTCAGGAACCTCATTTTTTCCCCATTCATTGTGTGTCTCTTCTTCTCCATTTTTCTGAAACCATCATATTATCAATGGTCATTTTTATTCATCCGCCTGCTTCTTCTATACTCTTCCTCCAGACCACCAATTCAGTTATCGGCAGCGTCAGTTCTGCTGTGTATGGCCTCCCGTGTGGCCTGGGTCCTGCCACGCACGGGCCCTGGCTTCCCCCCACCTTCTTCCTCTCACCCCTTCCTTCTGCATCTCCTCTCGCCACTTCTCGGAGGCCCCGCGCCTTCCCAGGCTGCACGGCTGAACTGACCTGACCCTCGGTGGGTCGGTTTGGAGGCTTGTTCACTCCTCCGTTTCTCTTGTTCTGCAGGTGGTTTTCTCCCACCTTCCACATCCTCATCCTCTGCCGAGGCCGGAAGATAGCCCGCTCGCTCTGTTTCATGGGTTGGCGATCCAGTCCTCCGGTCCTTCAGCGGGAAGGCTCGCTGATGTTGGCAGGCACCAGTCCGATGTCCGGCTCACAGCGAGTTTTCTGTAGTTCCCTCGTGACTCTGGCTTCCACTGCCTGCTTCTCTGCCCTGAGCGATATCGGATGGCAGACGTGTCCTGCCAGAGGGTGCTGCCATGGGCACTCTCTCCTGTGCCCCTCTGTCCCCGCCCACAGGACTCGTCCTTTCAGAAGCTGGCACCAATGTCCGCGGGCTCCTCTCCCGAGCTTCCGTGCAGCGTTGGAAGGCTGGGGGGCGGGGAGGGTCCCGGCTGGCCCAGGCCCCAAGTCAGGTGGAGAGGGTGGAAAAGCAGTGAAGCCTCTTTCTGCTTCTTCCCGCCTGGATGGTTCTCTGCACCGAGACCCCGTGATGTGGCCTTTGAAACATGCCAACTGGGCGGTGTGACTCCCTTCTTAAAGCAACTTACCTGCCCTCCATCACCTTCTCGTTAGAGTCTGAGTCCCTTAACACGCTTCGCCCAGTCCGCTCCAATCTCATCAGCCCCCTTTCCAGCCTGAGTTCCCTGCACTGCCCTTGAATTTTACGTGGCTTCCTGATGCTCTGCTCTCCCCACAGACCTCCGTGCCTTTACACAAGCTGCTCCCTGGGGCACCAATGAGCCTTATGAGCCTTCCTTCCCACCCCAATCTACCTGGGGAAGGCTCATAAGATGGGGTTGAGGTGCGTCTCCCCCAGGAGCACTCACCAGATGAGGCCCCCACCCCACTCTGTGCTGTGTTCTCTCACCCACTAATCCCCCACACAGCTCCTGGGCCCAGTTCGTTTCAGACACTCCAGCACCCTTCCTGACACAGGACTATCTCCAGCACCCAGGGGTGGGCACTCAGTCAGTGCGGCCGAAACTACCATCACGGACGCAGCCGCACCTCCAATAGAAGGCAACACTATACCAATGTCACCCTGAGACCCAACCCCAGCGGTCGGAGCAGGGCTTCTGGGAGGGGTGGTCAGAAGGGCCCATGACCTCTGGCTGGGCAACTCCAGAGTACCCTGGCTGTGTGTGTGTGTGTGTGTGTGTGTTTGTTTGAAATCTTCACCTGAGGATATGTTTGTTGATTTGAGAGAGAGAGAGGGGAAGGGATAGAGAGAAAAAAACATTGATTTGTTGCCTTCTTATATGCACTCTGCCTGGGGATCGAACCTGTATCCTTGGAATGTGCCCTGATGGGGAATTGAGCCCGCAACCTTTTGATGTACAGGGCGATACTCCAACCAACTGAGCCACCTGGCCAGGTCCAGAATGTCCTGGCCTTTAAAAAAAAGGAAAAGATTTTATTTATTTATTTTTAGACCAAGGGGAAGGGAGGGAGAAAGAACGGGAGAGAAACATCAATGTGTGGTTGCCTCTCATGCACCCCCTACTGGGGACCTGGCCTGCAACCCAGGCATGTGCCCTGACTGGGAATAGAACCAGCGACCATTTGATTTGCAGGCTGGCACTCAACCACTGAGCCACACCAGCCTGCCCTGGCCTTTGACCAAGGCCAGAGTATCCTGTGGCCTGCCCTCGGACCACACATCTGTCTAGTTCAATTTTGTTAAGAACGTTTTAGAATCCAGGAAAGCACTTGAGGGTAAAGGAAAGGGAGGGTCCTCCTCTTGGCTGAGGTGAAGGTGAGCAGTGCTGATGAGCAGGAGGCTTGGACCGAAACTTCGAGACCTGCGTTTAGAAAACGCAAGGGCAGAACTCACATCATACAGCTGGACAGTCATTAAACTATCCTTATTTAGTTAGCATAAAAAAAAACCCCAGGTTGCCTAAATTGTATTAGAAATCTGGAAAGATCTACACATAATCTATCTTTCTAAGGACAGAAACTCAATTCTCCTCTTGGGACCAGAATGCAAAAATAGCCACTGGCATTAGGGTCTGCATGCCACCTGGATGGGGAGGAGGTGGGGTGTAGGGGCAGTGCCAGCCACGCCCGCCAGGGGGCAGAAACGAGCATCCCCAACGGCCCGCGGAGGACCTGTCACTTAACCAGGTTAAAAAAAGCTGTTCCCAAACAGGCTCCTCGGCCGGCCTCAGAGCTGATGTGGAAGCCGCCGATGTGTGTATTTGTGGAGTTGTAAGTAGGTCAGATATTTCTGTCGCTAATTATTACTTGTGAAAAAATATGTCGTGAGCTTGCCGCAGGGAGAGTATCGGAAGCAGCATTGATCTTCGGAAACCCCAGCCAGCTCTATCCGTCCAGGGCTGGAATCCCGAGGACTGTTCACGGAGGGGGGCGGGGGGAGGCCCTAGAGTGAAGCGCACGCGGGGCGGCAGGAGGAAGGGAAACCTGGGTTCCAGCCCCTGACATGCGAGTCCCTCTTCCGGGCTTCAGTTTTCTCGTGGAATTGGGCCTTATACTCAGCACAGAGGTTCTGACGCTGCCACCTCCTCCCGGAAGGTCATTTTCTGGGGGCCTGGGATTCCCCTTTTGTTTTAGGGTCATGTTTCCTTGTTCTGGGAGTTGCCCGCAAAGAATTGGCTTAGAAGGGACAAAAAAATTGGCAGTGCATTTTAGCGGGAAATGTCACTGTGCCTGCGTCAGGTCCACATGCCTAGATATTTGCTGAGCGTTGAGTGTTGGGCATCGTGGCCCACTGATGCATACGACCCTACCCACGCCTCCGCATACCCAGGATTGGCAGCCCCTTATCACTTGCTGAGTTGCAGAGGGTGAGACGATGAGCCCAAGGTTACGCAACTAGTAACTGGCAGCGTTGGGATTAGAACCCAGCTTCTCACCTGGTATCTCAACCCAGTCCCCACAGCTGTGCTGGAACGAGCAGATCGGAGGACAAAGATGCCCTCTCCCCTCCTCCTAGATGTGAAGTCTGGATAGCAAGGCAAGATGATGCTCTAATTAGTTTTACTTTACAGGCTCTGGGGCTTGTCAATGCTTTATGCAAAGCTATGCGGAAGATGCAAATCAGGGGTGGCTGTGGTCGTCTTGTAACCAGCAGAGCACCTGCGGCTCCCCGATCTGAAAAGTTCTACCTGCAGAGCTTCCTGGTGGCCTGGGCAGGCGGAAGGGTCCCGGGCTGCCTTCCACAACGTCACCCTGCTTGCAACTCTGCTCTAGGAGTTGTGTCCAGGTCTTGGACTATTAATGCCCCTGCCAAATGGGCAAGCACAAACCCCAAATAACCGGGCAGGGCTGAATTCAGTTGGTCTGAAAAGTTTTTGTTTTTAAAGCCGGGGAGTCTCAGTCTCCTCACCTTCAAAATGAGTGAGTTGGTTTCTCTGAGCGTTCGGTTCCTGCGATAACGCTCGTGTTCAGAATCCCATACTGAGGCTTTGAGAAATACCAGTCTCCCTTCTTCAGCACCCTGCTTACGGTGCCCCGCCCCCAGCCCTCTCCAGAACCGGCTCCCGGCATCCCCTGTGTGCAACCCTTGTTTGTGTCCCTGGTTCTCCCTCCCCCCAGCAGACTGCTTCCTCCTCCGGAGCCCGCCCACTCTGCCTTTCCTTGCCTCCCAAGCTTTTCACATGCCCCTTCTGGGCCCAGAATGCCTTTCTCTCTCTTCTCCATCTGTCCGACTCCTCTCTTCTTCCACGGGCCATTCTGGATGTCACCTGCTCCTGCCCCCTACTCCAGGCAAGACCAGGCACCCTCTGTCCCCAGCCCCTTGGGAAGCTCTCACTAGCGGGTGGCTTGTTCACTGTCGCCAGGAGGTGGCAAGCCCACTGGGGACAGAGACCCCCCCCCAACAAGCAGGGCTAGGAAAGTGGCCATGAATCAACATTTAAGGAATTAACAAGTCAAAGATTAAATGCACCTACCATTTTAGTTGAGAATTACCCAAAGAAAGCAGTTGCAATGCAGCTCCCCACCACCCCCAGCTTGTGACTTTAGACTAAAAATAGGTAAAGGGAAGGTAAAGGGACAGCAGCCTCCTCTAACTCCCTAATATGAATTTTAATTTTTAATAACTTGAGAAATCAGTGAACTATACCTATGGGAAAATGATGAGGCATCAGCCACATAAATTAATGGAAAGTATGTGTTCACATTATCTAACTATATTAAGTGTGAATAATAATTAATTATAGATTCGACATGTGGTCTTGTCTTAGAGAATTCAATGTGAAGGAATTTAAAAAGTCATTCATCACCCCCCTGTGCTCCACCCCAGGCCATAACATAAAAAGCAATGGCCAAAGAATTTTCCATAATTTATGAAAATCATCATGTTAGGGGAAAAATAACCCTCATTAGGAGCATAATAACTTGGAAAAAGAAGCTGTGCCCAAGTGTGTTTGCCCGTGGGGTTGTGATCCCCGGGCCCACCCTTCCCTTTCTCCCCTGCATTTGCTCATTCTTCCACTGACCCACGGCACTCTGTGGTGTGTGGAGAGGTGGTCTAGCCCGTGGATGTGAACATGACCTCTAGGGTCAGATACACCCTCAGTCTATGGGCAACTGGCCTGCTAGATAGGGAAATATAAAGCTGAATCTGCTTCACCCCACCTGACAGCTAGACTGCAGGCAGATTAAAGATGTCAAGTTCAAAGCCAACCTCCTCTACTCTGCAGCTGTGTGGTCTGAGGCAAGTTGTTCAACCTCTCTGTGCCCCAGTTTCCCTATCTATAAAAACGTAGCTAAGAATAGTGCCTATTGCACACAGTTGGTATGGGGTGGTGGTGGTAGATAAATCACTACACATGACATACTTAGCAAGTACACTACTAAGGGTGTCAAACTCATTTTCACCGGAGGCCACATCAGCCTCGCGGTTGCCTTCAAAGGGCCAAAAGAATGTTAGGGCTGTATAAATGTAACTACTCCTTAACTGTTACGGAGCTGAAATTACATTTGGCCCTTTGAAGGCGACCACGAGGCTGACGTGGCCCCCTGGTGAACATGGGTCTGACACCCCCGGTGAGCCCTCAAGAAAGCTAACTGCCGTGGTGGGCCCGGTGTGGTGCGGAGTGCCACTCAAGACGGACCAAGTTCTTGTCCTTGAAGAGTTTGCTGACTGGTGAGGGAAACAGACTATAAATAAGCAAGCTCATTTTAATTACAAATTGTGTGTGTTATATATGGAAATGAGTACGGTACTATGACAGGGAATGATGGGAGCCTCCTACCACGGCCGTGGAGGGGAGGGCGGCGGGGGGTGGTGCATGCAGGACCACTTCTCTAGGGGGCCACGTTTCCGTTGAGACCTGAAGGGGAGGCAGGAGCTGGGGAAGGTGGAGTGAGGAGTGGGGGCAGAAAGTCCCAGGCTTTCGCTTGTATGCGAGGCTCTTCCTGGGCTGCCCTTCCCTGTTTCCATTTTTAAAGAGCGTGGCGCTGTCGTGTCGGCTCGCAGACCAGCGGCAGAGGCGGAGCGATGACTCGGGGCAGCAGAGGGCACGGGGGAGCTGGCGGGCAGTGGCGGCAGCGACCTGATTCATAGTTTATGGACAGAGGAAGGGGCAGAGCCTCGGTCTGTGGACAAGTGGCCTGCTGGAGAGGGGAATACAAAGCTAACTGCCTCGCCCCACCCAAAAGCTGGGTTCCAGGCAGGTTAAAGATGTCAAGTTAAAACTCTTCAGGGAGTGGGGGAAATTGGGGATAATAGGTTTCTGATTTTGGGGTAGAAGACTTCCTAACGAAGACCAAAAAGGCACAAAAATCAGGCAAGACACGGTGAGACTTGCCCGGGGTAATAACATCCAGGACTCGTGTTCAGCAGAGGAGGGCGCAGGTGGGGCCGGGAAACAGGTGCCAGGCCGGGGAAGGCTCACTATTTCTAAGACAGGCAGGGATTAGCATTTATAATGTACAAGGGACTCCCTCCAACCAATAGGGAGGAAAAAACAAACCAGTAAATTCAAAGCAGCCTGGACCGGTGGGCTCAGATGGTCAGTGACTTCTACAAAGCGAAAGTGGCCAGTTCGATCCCTAATCAGTTCACACGTCTGGGCTGCGGGTTCAGCCCCAGTCGGGGCGCATACAAGGGGCAATCGATTGATGTTTCTTTCTCACATCGATGTTTTTCTCCCTCTCTTTTGCCGTCCCTTCCCCCCTCTCTAAAAATAAATAAACAAAACCCTTAAAAAACACTTTTACTACGGAGGGTCACGGGATATGACGAGGGAGTCCCAGAGGGAGATCACATGGCTGGCGAGCCTGTGAAGACACAGATGCCCGCCTGCCCTAAAATCCAAGGGCACGTGGGAGCCTCCTCCCAAACCTCAGCATGGCGACCCTTTGAAAGGTGGGCGACGCCAAGGGTGCAGGCAGAAGGGACTCCTTGCTCGCGCCCTGCAGTTGGGCACCATTTTCAGGCATGTGAGGAGGGTGGGTCAGTGGCCTTTGGCTTTGGGGTCCGACTGGGCTGAAAGGCAGTCACTGTCCCCGTGTCAAGTCTTGTCCCCATCTGAGAGCTGACCAACCCTGGAGGAAGGCGAACCCCCTTATTACCACACTAACCCTTACCTGGCAGCCTGGCCAGGGGTCTGTGTGGCAGCATCTGCAGGGAGGGGACACGTTTTGCTGCCCCCTCACCTTTCACAGAGGTGCCATCAGGCTGTGGGAACATGCCCACCGTTGTGGATATGAGGTCAAAGGTCTGTCCACGGCCCGGCAAGGCCCCTGCTGGGCATCTGTCTCAGGGACATCTCACAGGACAGGTGGAACCCTGTGAAGCTGCCACAGCAGCAGAGTTTGCAGGGTCAGGGTCAGGAGCTTGGAGGCCCCCCAGCTGTCCATCTCTGGGAAACGTAGGAGGAAGATAGGCTGGCTTCTCACCGTGCAATATTGTGCATGGTTTGCACAACTGTTACACAGCCCTGAACACACCTGTGGGCTGAGCAAGAGAAGGGAAAAAGAACCAGACAGATCTGTCTGCGGCATGCATGAGCCATGTTAATGAAAAGCATATCCCAACTCAGACCCCACGACGTGTTCTGTCAGGACTCGTGCATGTTTAAGAACAGGTCTCAATGACATTAGTGAGGGTGTCGGGGGGTGGGGCAGGGTGGGGATGGCTGTGAGCATCCGGGATGAAGGAGAAACATTTGAAAAACGAAAAGCCAGCCTAGGAGAAGAGTCCTGCACGGGGGGCAGTGTGACCCTGGGGAGCAAGGAGACAGACAACTACCTTTGTGCTCTGTTCCGAGCCTGAGAAAGTGGGAAGACAACGAACGTGAAACAAAAGCTGAGTCTCCCTCACCCTCTGGGGCCAAGTTCACACCTTCCTCCTTCTTCCTCCTTTGAGGGCAGGGCCAGGCTCCATTCCCTTCCTGCTCCGAGTGCACCGACACCTGCCTTGCTCTGCTGTGGAGACAGTGAGCCCCTCCAAGACGGAGGGTCATTTATTTGTCACCAAATGCAAACAGCAGGCCCTGCTAGAAGCTGGCTGGGTTGGTTTTCTATTTCCTTGAAGTTCAGAGCAGTGTGGCTCCACCACACATTGACAAGGGGGGTGGGGCAGGGGGCGCAGTGGTGGGGAGTGGTGTGAGCTTAGCATCAAGATTCTAGGATTCTGGTCTCCTTTCTGTCACCCATCTGATGAGTGACCACAGGCAGATGGGTTTTCTTCTCTGGGTCTCGGTTTCCCAGTGGCAGTGCCTTGGTGGCAGAAACAGGCTGGCTCCCCGCCAAACCATTCCCCTTTCCTCCCGGGCTCCCGCAGCCGGCCTGCCTTTTCCATGCCCTTCGGTGCTGCCACGCCGCTGGGCTCCGGCCGGTGTAAAGAGGAGAGAAGGGAAACACTCCGCTTGTAGGCCCGATCCGTGAAAAGCCCCTCACGTGATTCTCCACGTTCTCACATCGTCTGCGGGCTGGATGCGGAGGACCCCATGGAGACACAAGTTAGAAGGGGCATGGGTCCCTGCGTCAGCACTTGGAGGAGAGCCACCCGCCCAGGAGAGCTGTACAACCAGAAATACCCCTGTTGGATGGTTGCATGAGCAAAACTGAACTCTTACTGTGTTTGGCACTGAATTTGGGGGTTGCCTGTTACACCAGGCGTCCTCCTGACTTACCCACTTCCTTTTGGCCCAAGCCATACGTCAGCAGAGAATCCCTTAATCTGCGTAATGCTTCTCTGTTTTCCCAGCTGACATTGTGTGATCCATCCCCCTTGATTCTACTCAAAGTAGCAGAATAGCTTGAAATAGCAATTCAGTCTCTGCAAAGAGCCAGTCTCAGCGCGGGGGGCCCCTGCATCTGCTCCCTGCCATGAACGCATCCACCATCCTGGAATGAAAGAGATGTCTGGAAAAGCAAGTCTGATGGTGTCTCTTCCTCCAGCATGCTCTCACGGTCCCCCTTGTCCTCAGGACGAAGCCTGAGAGCTACAAGGTCCTCTAGGTGCTGGCCCCTGTGGACTTCAACTCCCTCTTTGCCCCTGGAGTCTACAGTTCGGCCGAGGTAGCAGGTCTGCCGACACGCCGACCACAGGGCCTTTGCGTGTGCTGCTCATTGGACCCCGAAAGCTCTTCCATCTCCTTCTTTCTCCTCACAGGCAGCTTGGCTCGCACGTCACTTTCCCTTGGGGGTCTGGGCACTCTGGGCACACCCCACCACCTATGTGCTCATCCCGCTGAGATGCTCACCTTTCATAACACCCACCTCAGTCGTAATCTCTTGCTCATTCTAAGTCTCCCCCCTGAATTGTCAGTGTCCCGCCGGAAGCACAAGCCAGTCTGGCTTCTTGCGGGATCCCGCTCAGACACCGCCCTGCCTCGGTGACAGTACTCGTAAGTAGACGTTGAGCCGATGTGTCAACAAATGAACAAATCACGAGGGAACAAATGCATTCGCCTCTTTGGAGAGGAGGTCACATCCCATGTCACTCTGGGGAGACACCAGTAATTCTCAGAAGGAATAACGTCTCTCAAAGGAACACAGTGGTCACGCTTGGATGCACGAGGCCCCCCCAGGTGGTGCCACTAGGTCTGTGGCTTTTCAGAGTCAGTCCGAAATGCACGGCTCACCGTCCACAGAGAGAGACCCTGGACTGGGCACCTGGGTTCTGAGATGCCATCCGACGCCAAGAATTATCAAGATGCAAAAATAAAGCCTGAAGCGCTGGCTGGAAGCGCTGATTACTGTTTACGATGCAGAGAGGCTGGGAGGGGGGATCGACTCCCGCCTGTTCATAAACACAAACCCATCTCCATGGCAATTGTTTCCTCGCAAGTTCCCCGGGAAGCAGCCATGGGTGTCTGTTGATTTCCACACAGGATGACCTTGTTAGGTCCTGTTAGGTGGAAACAAGGCAAATGTGCCAACAACACTGGCTTCGCAGCCCAGCTTCCCTCTGGCTAATTACAGCTCGCAGGAGATGCCCCTTCAGGTGGATTCCGAGGAGAGGCCTGATGGCTCATTTAAATAACAAATAGTGTCGGCTCAGCCGTCCGCGACGGGCTGCCACCCCCCCTCTGCCGCCCCCCAGCTGCAGAAGGAACTGGGCCGAGCCGGAGAGACTGCCCAGGACTGCCCCAGCCGCAGGGGCCTGGGAGGCGGAGGGATCTCGAAGCTGACGCAGGCCTGCAGGGTCCTACCCTCGGCGCGGCGCTCCCCTGGGCCCCGCGGTTGACTAATTCCATCCGCGTTTCACCCCGCGTGAGGAGCCCCGTGTGTTCTGACCTGTTACTGCTCTTTTGTTAATGACTGGAACACACGGGGTGGGGCCGAAGCAGGTTGACGGCTGTGACTGCGTGAAACGCAGAGTTGATTCCTGCATTATTATTATTTACTAATTATTGTGTTATTTTCCATACAAAATGTAAACTTATGTTTGCCCCACCCTGTAGAGTGCCTTCTCATTACACCAAATTTTAAATTTTTTTTCTCCCAAAGCATTTGCTTGGTTATTTCACTGTCTTCCTTTTCTTTCCCACCGTCCCTTTTCATTCACTGAATACCTCAGTGGGGCCGCTCTCTGGAGTAGAAGGGGCAGGTCTCCTCCTTCCAGAGACTGGGTACCGAGCCCACCCAGGTGTGGCTGGGCCCAGCTAGACCCAGCAAGGGCCGTAGGCTGTTGGTGCCAGAAAAGCCTAATGTATGGCCTGGAGCCTGAGGCCAGGAGTGGGGCAGCCTGGCACTGGGGTGGGGTAGAGCCAGGTCTGGACCCATAGTCGCTACCTACTTCCGCAGGGTTCCACTCCACGGGACACCCCAGCCACCCCCAGGGCAGGGTGAGCCGGCCTGGCCCTGCCTGGCAGGATGGGAAACCTAGGTCCGCACTGTGTCCATCCAGGAACTGCCAGTCCTGTTGGTCTCCTTGGCTCTGCGCCCCGCCTCCCCCGTTGTCTCACCCGGACCCCCCACAGCTGCTCCCCAGCCCGGCTCCTGGTGGGGTGGAGTCTGGTCCGCCTGGCCTTCCTTCCCCATCACAGCGGCCCCCAACCCCTTCCCTTCCGTTGGGACCAGCCCCTTCCTCAGTCCAGGTGGCTCAGGGATGTAGGGTGTCCCCGGGACATGAGGGTTTCACGGTCTGGGCTGTGGCTTGTGCAGTGGGACTTTTAGGAAAGCCCCGGTGGATCTAGACTGGAGCCAGGTCTGAAAACCACTGCCTCCTTCCAAGGCAGATGAACCCAAACGGGCCAATCAGAGTCCTTCCCTGGGATTTTGCTGTAGACAGATCTCTCTTCAAAGGCTGTTAGCAGGAATCACGTCAGTCGGAGTGCTCCCCCCACATGTGTTTCAGCCCCCGAGATCAGATCACGTGCAGCCCTTGGGATCACCAGGCTGCTCCCGGGGTGCGTACCCTGTGTACGGCACTTCTTTCTCTTAGAAAGGCTTCCTTCCTTCTTGTGAATCCCACCTAACCTCAAAGAACCAAGGAGGCATGATTCATTCCGGGAGACCCTCCTGGCTCCCCCATGGGCTGGGGCCAGGGCCACTCCCCTGGCCTGCCACAGCCCCGAGTGCTCCGCTGAGGACCTCACCCACGTACCTGCAGACTGTGGTACTCTGAGACATCGACTGTGTCCCGCTCGGTCCACCCTCCTGTGTTTAGCTGGCAGCTGGGCACAGGGTAGGGTCTGAGGGATCTCTGTTGGCCCGGGAGTTGAATTTAGCTCCCAGGGGCATGGGGGGATTGCCCAGCACACAGGGAGGGGGCCTGTCCTGTGTCTCGGCGCCCCTGAGACAGAGGAAGTAGATGAGAGTGTCAGACATGGATGCTGGGGCCATAGTCAAGGTCGCCCAGGCAGGGCTGGTGCTAGAGCCATGGTCTCCTGAGTCACAGAACCTGGCTCCCAGACACCCTTTCCCCTTGATCTCTGATTTCCTCCCTTCCCTTCCTCCTTTCCTTCCCTCCTTCCTTCCTTCCGAGGCCAAGCGTGGCTTTCTAGAGTCTAAGATTTGGGAGGCGGCTGTAGTGAACGCTGATGCCCGAGAGGAAGCGAGCTGGGGGCTCCCATGCTCCGCACAGGGCCACCCCAGCTGGGGTCTTGCAGAGCTGTCACACCTCTGACCACACTGGTCGCCCCGTGACCTTTTCCCAAGCCTAGCCCCGCTGATAAGAGCAGCTGTGCCTGTCCCGTGGGAAAGAGGCAAACGGGGACACGGGAAGATGAATGAGACTGCTGGGCAAAGGCCACTTTATGGAATCGTGGACCACATCTCGGCGCCTGGGGACACTGGCTGCTCTCTGGATTAAACCCAGTGTCTCTCTCCTCTGTGGACGCCTTGGGTGCTCTGATGTCCCCCCGGCTGTTTCCTGAAATATGGGGACCATGTTTAGTGCCCAGAACCTGCTAGGAGCTTGCAGTATTCAGGGGTGCTGCTCACGCAGTGACCGGGCCAGCAGGCTGGGTGCTGGAGTGCAGAGAGGGACACCGAAGGACCCAGGTGTAGAACACCTGCAGGGTGTCATCGGTGGGAGGCATCGCTTAGTGGAACTGGCACCTGCACCCAGGACCCCCTGTCCCACGGCAGAACACCACGCTCTTCAGTAAGAAGGGAGTCTCTTCAGGGGCCTAAAGGGAGGAATGCGGACCCAGCTCTGAGGACCTCAGGGGGTTTGGGGAGCAAATACGATGCCGTTTGTCAGAGAACGTCAACGACAGGGAAGCAGGGAGGGACAGCTCCATGTGCCTCTCGGGCGCTGTTCTGGGCACTTCTCAAACCCCACTGCAGTACTGAACGCCACCCTTTGCTACAAGGAGACGGGGACTCGTGGGGGTGACACCTCTTGCCCGAGGTCACTCCCAGAGCCAGCTGGAAGCCTGCCGTCCCCATGGTCCTACACAGCACAGGGAGACCCGGATGTCCGTGGTCACTGTTCTTGAACAGCCTGTAAACCCAACACTGAAGGACAGGATGGCCTGCTCCACCGGAAGAGAGTTCTGACCCTCCACGAGAGCCTGGCATCCTCGCCTTTCTGGAATTTTCCACGTCTCCCTTCCCTCTTGCACTTGCTTCTTGAAAACACCAAAAACCTTATCATGAAATAAAACAACCGACGTCGTCACAAATACCAGTTCCTTCCACACGCTTCTTTCTTCTCTAAATTTTTCTTTAATATGGTATCTTTGATTTCAAGGCATTTCCAACAACCCCTCCTAAATGAGCTGAACACTTCCCCTGAACTTGAAAAATAAAAAATAAAACGCTCTACTGGGAAGAAAAGGAAAATTGTATGTTCTTTTGTTGACACAAGTGTACAGAAAATCATTACAGATCTCCACGCGGCCTGGGCGGGTTTTCACTGTGACACTGAGAGAGTAAAGGAGAAACTGGAGTTTGCAGCCCGTCTCAAGGGATTTCTTTTCCACTCACGAGGGACCCCTGCGAGGCTCCCGAGCCCCCGGCTGTATTTGGAGAGAAAAGCGGAGGCGCAGGGGGTGGTGTTCTTAGCAATAGTTCACCCAACGCCAACTTATTCTGATGTGTGCTTGTTTTTATTTTTACTTCATCTGGTGCTTTGATGCGATTGTCGGCTTTTTGTTTTTGGCCTTCAGCCAGGATGGTTCATCCTGGGCGTGCCGAGAGAGGCCATGGACTGCCAGAGACCGAGAGGCAGCCTGTTTTCTGACACACGACCCAGCCATGCTCGCTGCTGGGATGTTGAGCGAGGTTGATCTGGGGAGGTAGGAGGGGAGGTGGCAGAGCTTCGTTCTCAACTCCCTCTCACCGTGATTTACCCCTGGCTGCCTGCAGTAGGGGCCGGCTTCCTCCCATCCAAGGCTTCCACCAAGAGGCCTTGTGTTTGGGAAGAACTTGGGCCAAGACCTGACCCATAAACCCCAGACGCCAGGTGTGTGGAATGAAGAACTGCCTTCCTGGAATTCTGAGCCATGTCGATTCTAGGATGAGTAGACCAAGTACTGGATCGGGAGTCCATTAGTAGTGTAAGGATCCCATGAGTTCTGGGAAGAAAGTCGCTGACACGCCCGTTTTACAGACGAGGGTGCTGAGACCTGGAGAGTGGCTCAAGCCAGCACGTGAGTCGGAGCCGTGGGTCCAGCGCAGGCTCCTCCCTGCGGAGTCTGGGCACTTAGGGACCAAGCGCAGGGCATCTCCGGGTGTGCTGTGGGACTCACGTCAGTCCCTGTCCTTCTCCCCTAGCTGCCTCTTCTCTGAAAGAAGGGGGCTCAGCTGGATGAGTTCTAGGACCCTTCGAAGCTCTGACTGCATATAAAATTTCATGGTCTTCCCAAAAGTCCATCAGACATTGAGACTCTGACAGGGCATCCCAGGCGAGTTTCCCCTCCAAGGTCTGAAGAAAGAACCTAGCGTGCGTGGAGAGACGTAGCACTGAGTAAGGGGCCGCTCTGTGTGCTGCGTGTTTTACACACGCGCTTTGTCTCCATTCTGTCTATATCATAGCTTCATGAGGTAGGTGCTGCTATCCTCCCTATTTTGCAGATGTGAAAACTAAAGTTCAGAGAGGGCATGGGACTCTGCCATAGTCACACACCTGGGGAGTGGCGAAGCCAGGAGGAGCCTCCAGGTTCCCACTAGACCCCGCCCCTCCCCCATCAGAGAGCTCTGTGACCGCCTGATGACCTAGCTGCATCGTATCTGGACCATGGGTTCCGAGTGGCAGGGACTGCATTTTAGTCTTGTCTGTATTTCCAGGGGCCAGCCCAGGGTCTGGCCCCAAACCAATGGTCAATAAACACCGTCAAATGAATAAATGACCCCAACGCTCCAGAACCCATTCTGTTTACCGAGCCAACTGCCCTGGAGTCTCCGTGGCAAGAAAAACAGTGGGACATGGGGAGAGGGCTCGGGAAGAGTCTTCATGTACGGGGGGGGGGGGGGGGGGGCTGACACGGCTCCCAAGCCCAGATGCCCACCCTCTTTCACAAGGTCCTCTTGGACCTGGGCTCAGATCGACAGAATCTTCTGCTGAAATACTTCTGTTCTTTCTAAATAAATATGTAGTGAGGCAGGGGGACTGCAACCTCATTCCTTTCTCCGGTTGCCTGCGATATAGTTAGAAGGCCTACTCTTGAGTGTTACTTTCTTCTTTTGTGCTTTTTGGTATTTTCAACATTTTACATAATGAATTCTTGAAAGGAAAATAAATGCTCAGTTTTTTAAAGGTAGGATCAATAACGAGATTGGGTATTCATATTACGTCGCTTTGGAAAACAGCAGGTGGTGCTTTGTGGGTAGCGTATTTAAGTGGCACTGAATTAAGGGGTACTTTCAAAAAAGAAAAGAAAACCAAGACTCCACCTGGCAGAAGGCAGAGCAAGTTGGGGAACCTGTTGCTACTGCTGATGCCCACAAGAGGGCGTCTCAGGGTCATTGGGACGCAAAATCCGAGCCCACGATCCACCTCAGCAGCAGGTTCTGGAAAACCAGCGATGCCCCCTCCTCTCCAGCACTTTACACTTGACGTTGGGCTCTTTCTCCTCCCCATGTGGTTCCAGCCTCACCAGGCCAGTTCTCCCAGCGGTTTCCATTCCTGGGGGCATGTGTGGCTGTTTCTCTGCCCAGAGGGGCAGCACTGGCAATGTGAGTGTGTGTGTGTGTGTGTGTGTGTGTGTGCAGGATGAGCAGAGACATTCACAGGTGCACAGCTGCACACCTGGAATTTCATTCATAGAGAGGTGGCACACCCACCGATCACACTCCCGTTTCAAAACTCCAGGTCCACAACCACATTAAGAACATTTTCCACCAACCTTGTCAAAACCAGCCTGGTTTTTCAGAGTAGAGGGGGGAGAAGCCATGAACGGACAGCTGGCACCATTGCTTCTGGAGAAAAGGGTCACGGGACGCGGTGAGTGGGAGAGCAGGGAGCGTGGCTTTTCTCCGCACGCTGAGGAGGTGGAGAAGGGCGTCGACGTGGCTGACACCAAGTGGGCACAGGTGGTCTCTTTTAGGGGCCACAGTGATCCTAGGAGGGAGCTCCCACTCTCCCCATCTTACAGATGGGAAAACTGAGGCTTAGAAAAGTGAAGCCATCTGCTCAACATCATTCCTCCCATGGCCCCCCAGCTCCTCAGGGACACACAGAAGCAGGATTTTAACCCTAGAAGGGCCCAGGCCCCACCAGCCCCATCAGTGTCCCTGTTAAAGCAGACACAGGCATGGGAGCGACTTTCCGGAAAAGGGGTAAGTGCAAGGGCGGGGGCAGTCAGGGCTCCAGCTCTTGACTCAGGAGGCCGCACGGCCCACTCCGGAGTTCTGGCTGGCTGCGGGGAGGCCCAGCTCTAGTTCAAGGGTTCTGCCAGCCAGTGCACGAAATCATCTATGTGTTTCCTCATTAATGCAATCTGTACTTACACTTCTTACTATAATTAGTCTGCAGTAATTAACAAGGGAAAATAACACATCTGGGCCTACGCTGCAACTCCAAACAGACACAAGACGCAGAGGCACTGGGCGGGCCTCTCAGTTGTTCGGCAAACGTGCGTCCAGCTCCTACTACGCAGCGGCCTGTTGAGATGCTGGGGGTTCAGTGGCGAGCGGACGGGAAAGGACCCTGGGAAAGCCTGAGGGGGCGGCGAGTGGACAGTGGGTACCTGAACACGTCAAAGGTGTCAGTGAATGATAACTGCCGTGAAGGCAATAAAACAGGGTGACGTGTGGCCAGGAAGGTCTCTCCTTGGAAGTGGCATTTGAGCTGAGGCCTATGGAGGTGTGAGGACATGCTAGGCTGGGGGCAGGGCACGTGCCAAGGGCCTTGGGTGGGAACAAATTTATCACGTTAAGAGAAGGCCCAAAGGCCAGTGTGAGCCTGTGACAGCGTGGGGTGGGCGGTGGCCAGAGACGGGCAGCCCAGACCCTGGAGGGTGCTGGAAAGCCACCTGAGGACAGTTGGGGAGTCTGATATTGCATATTTCAAACGGGCCCCTGTCTGCTCTTTTCTGTGTGTTGGGGGTGGACCCCCCACAGGCGGAGACTGGGCAGAGATTTCCTGGAGGCTCTGTAAACGCTGTGCAGTGGGAGGAGAGGGAAGGAAGGCCGAAGGAGGGAGGAGGGTTGGGGAGGTGAGGAGGAGGCACGAGGGACCCGGACCTGGCCGTGCATCATCACCCTTTAGAGGAAGGACTCACCCGCTGGCCGGGCCGGAAGTCAAGGTCTTTCCTTCCTGGGGTCCCGTTTCTCCTGAGCCGGTGGGATGGGAGCAGAAAACCTCTTTCAAAGTGCTTTCTGTTGGTTTTTCTCTCCTCTCCTGCCCGCCCCACCCGCCTTCCCAGTTTGGGGGCATTTATTGTTCTTTGTGGGGGGAGGTGAGAAATGCCTCTCGTAGACACAGGTGGGGTTTGGGGGGTCACTGCTGGCTCTGGAGCCGCCCCCACGAGGCGGACCGTCACACCTTCCTGGCTTCTATTAATTCTATCTGGGCTCTATGCTCCCTGCCCACCCCGCTCTGCCCGGGCCCCGCCTGCTTCTTTGGGCCCGAGGGACCCTCCACAATTATCTCTCCTGCCCCCGGCTCCCTTATACACTCTCCCAACGGCCCTCGCTTTCGCCGCCGCGGGCCGAAGCCACTGGGGACACCTCCGGGCTGTGCGGGGCCAAGCGGTCCCTGCTCCCGGAGCAGCGGTTCGCGAACTGCAGAGTCAGCGCTGCCGCGCGCGCGCGGGCCCTGCGGGCTGCAAGAGGGTAGAAGTGGGAATGGGGGTGGGGGGACCAGGCTCGGAGCCCGCGGCGGTGGGGGTAAGGCCCACAGCGCCGCAGCCCAGCTCCCTCTGCTGCCGGGACGCCTCTCCTGCGCTCGGAGCCCAGGTCCTGCCTCCCCCACCCCCAACCCCCGGAATTGACACCCGGCTTTACACCTGACTTCTTGTTGACCTTGGCCCTTTGGATCTGTTTCCTCTTTAAAAACCTGTGGAGACCAACTCCGTCTGGCGGGGCTCAGTGGGCTGGGCGGCGTCCTGCAAGCCGAAAGGTCGCCTCTTTGATTGGGTCAGGGCACTTGCCCGGGTTGCTGGTTCGGTCGCAAGCTGGGGCGCGTAGGCGAGGCAGAGCATTGAGGGTTTCTCTCCCTCTCTTTCTCCCTCCCTTCCCCGCTCTAAAAAAATAAATAAATAAAATCTTAAAGAAATAAAGAAAGGAGAAGAAAGGAAACTGTGGAGACCACAATAGTACTTACCCGAGAATAAGTGATTGCCTAAACCAAGCTGTAAGCAAGGGTTATGTGTTTAAGTGTTGGGGGAGGGGCTCACTTTGTGGCCTTTCAGTGCGCACCGCAGTGATGAAGATGACGGCGTGGGAATTGGCATCCTGGGTTCTAATGGCCGGGCTGAATGCCCCTCGGTCCTTGCTGTGCCTGCTCGTCCTCGCAGGTGACGTGTGGGTGATGTCTGTCAGCAGCACGCGCTGCGCGTAGTCTGAGGATCCATGTTTCATACACGCAAAGCGCTTAGAAGAGTGGCTGGTGCAAGAAGTGCCTATTAAGCATAAACTATGGCTACTGTCACCCCAGTCTGCAGGTGGAGATAGTGAGGCACAGGTCCTGGGAGCCTTTCCTTGGGGCTCCCAGCTGATCACCTGTTCCCTCTGCCACTCCTTCATGGGGTTGGGCTCACGTGGATCCCCATTTTGCTTTGGTTTCTGCTCCCAGCCCCCTCCCAACCCACTCCCACCTCCTCTCCAGGCCGCTCCTCTGAGGATGAGGTGTAGCCAGCCCAGAGGTGGGCTAGCTCAGAGCTCCTGAGGGAGTTGAAAACTATATGCCAGGTGGAGGTCCTGGACCTACAGGGTTCCCCAGTGCAGGGCAGCGGGGAGAACCCTGGGCTCTGAATTACCCCTGGAGATTCCTGCTGGCTGTGTACACTGGGGAAAGGAAAGATCACAGCTTATGGAGACAGACCTGGGTGTGAATTGTCCCCACTTCTCATGCTTGGTGTCCTTCAGCGAATACTTGACCTCTCGGAGCCCAGTTTTCTTAGCTGTAAACAGACGGTGACATCTGCCTTGTGGGGTGACGGCAAGTCTTGGAGATAATTATGTGAAGCCCCTCCCACCTCACCCAGCACCCATGACACGGCAGTGGGCATTAGGGTTGTAACTGCTGGTGACTTGCTACGTGAGCCTGTGTGTATCTCCTGCCTTCTCTGAGCTTCGTTTTCCCCAGCCTGGTAGTGAGATGGCTGATCAGATGACGGGTAAGTGCTGCAGCTGATCTTAACTTCTGTGATTCTTACAGAGGAGAAAGATGCTGTGGGCACCCTGCCCGTGTCCCCTCAGCACTCACTGGGTTTGTAACACACCCGAGGTGTCCTAACTCAAGTACCCACAGCTCTCTGCCCTAGAGCTTTCTCTGGCTGCGGGAGCAAACCTGGCCTGCGTGGGTGGGTGGCCAGAAAGTCAGGGAGTGGATGACCCAGGAGCAGCCCTCAACCACTGATGGATGGTAGCTGGTGGACCACTATCCCAGCCTCCTCAGTCCCACGTGTGGCAGCTCCTAGGCCTTCCTACATGAAGCTTGCCAGGGTTGCCCCGCCTGAGGGAGCCCCAGTTATATCCACAGTGGTTCCCTACTCATGAATCCCCCTGAACTGGTTTCTTCCTGCCCCTGAGTCCTGTCCCCACCCCTTGGCATTGCTTCCTGGGATCACCTACCAAATCAACCATGCACTCAGCTCTGGAGCTTGGTGTCTTCCCTCAGTGGTCCTGGCAGTGTGGTCATTATCCAGCACTGGAGCCGCTGAGGGGCCGCAAGCCTGGGTGCAAACCAAAACTTTTCCCTTTCCTGAGGATCAAGTCCAAATGTCAGCAGTTCCTGGAGCTCCGAGGAGACACCTGGACTGCCAGTACCTGATCCTAAGACACCCTCCAAAAGGTATCCTGAATGAAAGGGCAGAGCTGGGAATGCTATGTGCAGGAATGAAGAATGAATGAATGAATGAATGTGCATTTACCCATAGATCTTCCACATCGCTGCTGCCTCCAGGACTGGCAACATTTTGGGGGAAAGGACCAAGTGGCATGAACAAGGAAGTCATGACTCACAATCAAAACAAGAGTCCAGATCCCGTGAGTCCATCTGTCTGGGTCACAGAGCACCTTCGCAGCCATGATCTTACTTTATATTCCCAATGATCTGACAGGGAAGGTTTTACTGTAATTGCCATGATTATTATTTGTATCATCATTGCCATTCCTCATTACTATTATCTCATGACTGTAGCATGCAGCCACTCCTGGGCCCCTGGCAGACATGAGTAATCAACCAGGCTGCCAGGGGCCCAGTGATCAATCAATCACTAGGCTTCCAGGTGCCCTCAGAATCGCCTCCATCTAGCACTGTAGGCGGTCACCACCCTTCAACTGAAGTTGGCGTGAAAGCTGAAACCCATTTTTGCCTCCCTGGTTAGCAACTTTCCTAACAACAATAAATTCTTATGAAACTGGAAGGCTCAAGGAGGAAGAGGCAAGGCAGCCTCAGGGCTTGGGTCCCCTGACCCCCACCGTCCAGGGCTCTGCATGCAGACACCAGTTAGAAGGCTGCTTCAGCGAATGGTTCCCTCATTTCTCCGGCCTAATGGGACAGCCCCAGACACTGTGACAGGTGTGCGCGTGTGCGCACACACACACACACACACACACACACACTTCCTCTGTGGCAGCCATCTCTTCAAACAAACATACAAACAAGTCACCGAGCAGTGTTGGCAAGGAAATAAGGCAGGATGGAGTCTGGGGGTCAGCCGGTTGCTACATCCAGGGACGCAGGCTTCCTAAACCACACAGTGGGGCCAGATACCGCGGGCAGCCTCCGCTGTAATGAATTAATCACTGATAACAAAGTCTCAAATTTACTCTTATCTCTAAAGAGAGAAATGCTTTTGACTCGCAAATTGGAAATTTTCATTTTCGTCACTGCAAAAGCATGAATTGTCTCTTGATTCGTGACTTCCCACACAGAAGGTGTTCCGTGTGGAGCCCAGGACCCGGCTGAGTAGAGGGAGAGAGGCTTCCCTGAGCCGCTCCGGAGAGGGGACACCTGGCCCCTGCCAGGTGACCTCCCTCAGCCGCAGTCTCCTCATCTGGAGACATGCCCACCCCGCCTGGCGGCCACATTGCAGTGCGATGAGGCCAGTGACCAGCTGAGTAACTGGGCAAATCACTTGGCCACTGTCGTCCTATTTAGAAAAAGGTAAATAATGCCAATTTCTTAGACACGATGTTGAGCTCACACTGGCGTCACACTCGGTGTGTGGGTGCAGAGGCAGCCCCTGGGAAGCCGGGGCAGACCTGAGTCTCTCGATTGCGTTAGTCCCCGTCCCCCCCCTCCCTGAACTGTTGTGAAATGGAAGGAGATGATCTATGGGAAAATGACGTTTACGCTAGTGCTGTCCCAACGTTAGAGCCTCCTGTGACAATGCAAATGTTTCTAATTCACACTGTCCAGTACGGTTGTCACTAGCCCCATGTGGCCGGGGAGCACCTGGAACATTGCTACTGTGCTGAAGAGCTGTGTTTTAAATTTCTTTATTTATTGATTTTAGAGAGAGAGGAAGGTGGGGAGAGAAAAACATTGTTGTTCTATTTGTTTACACATTCAGCGGTTGATTCTTGTACATGCCCTGACCGGGGCTCAAACCCGAAACTTTGGTGAATCAGGATGATGCTCTAACCAATGAGCCTACCTGGCCAGGGCTGAATTACTGTATTTTAAATTTTAGTCAATTAATTTTTTAAAAATATTTAATTTATTTATTTTTAGACAGAGGGGGAGGGAGGGAGGAAGAGAAGGAGAGAAACAGCAATGTGTGGTTGCCTCTCATGCGCCCCCTACTGGGGACCTGGCCTGCAACCCAGGCATGTGCCCTGACCGGGAATGGAACGGGCAACCCTTTGGTTCACAAGCCAGCACCCAGCCTACTGAGCCACACCAGCCAGGGCAACTTGTTTTTTAATTTAAACAATTTAACTTTAAGAAGCCACATGTGACCAGCGGCAACCAGGGTGGATGTGACAGATCTAAGCCTACGAGGATAACAGCGACCTCCCTCGGGAAGCAAATCTCTTCTCCGTGCCCCGCTCCGGAATCAGCACGTGGGGACCCAGCTGTCATTGTTACTCAAGTGCACATGAGTTCCAAAGCCAGCTTACAGACCAGGAGCCCTGGAGACCATTCAAGCCGAATCAGCCATTTTTAATAGAAAAACCGAGACCCAGAGAGGATGGCATGGCATGGCTCACCCAATGACACACGACCCAGGCATCCTGATTCCAGTGGAGTGCTGTCTCCACCACAGGGAGAGTCTTCCCAACCCTGTCAAGCTACTTGGTGACCCGCCGGATGAACCCTGTCTGCGGTCTTGGACTGAGACCACTCTAGTTACTGTTGACATTCTGAAATGCTGATTCCTGGCCCGAGAGCCCTGCAGCAGGCTCAGAGTTAGATGTTTGTTCTTTCCCATGGCCAGGAGAGTCCCACAGAGCAGCCACACACCTGCCAGAGGGAAGATGTGTCCGGCTTGGGGACTTTCCTGTGGCCCAGCAACCTGAGAGTCCACAGGGTGAAACCTCAGGCGAGTGGCAGCCGGCCTGGCCCCCGGACAGGCAGAGCTCTGAGTCGCTCTGAAGTTTATCTCCTCTTCTTAGAACTGCATGGAGGCCCTTGGGTGAATCTGGTCCAGGGAAGCCCCGACAAAAGCACATGGTAGGAGACAGTGAAGATCAGGGGAGAAGTGTCTGTGGAACCCAGCAGAGAAATGGATTAAGTGAGATATCATCTTATCAAAGCTGAAGGCAGACAAAGCCCCTTTAAGAGCAGAACCATTCACACTGAGGGGATTGCCCATAAAACTCATCACGTGGATTATTATCTAATCTGAGAGGGGTTTTGTGCTTAAGACACTGCTCGGCTGCTATCAGAGCACTTTCTGCTGCTTTGCATGGGTCACGCTAGCAGAGACCACGGACCGTGCTGTGCAGGAAACGCACTGGTTTCTCCAAGGATGGCCTGGCTGCCAACCCCAGCGGGGGGGATAGAAGTCAGGTTTAGGAACCGGAAGCTAGGAACCGGAAGCCTGGTTTGAGCAGGGCCACTGCTTCACTGTGCAGCGCTAGACACATCGTCTCACCCCCTAGGACCTTAGTCTGCTGTGTGCAAACAGGTGAGTTTGGAGGGCCCTTTGGCCACCCCCTGTGACCCCATCCCCCACCCCCGCCCCTAATACCTGTCCAGATCTCCTGGCTCATGAAACTACCCCATTTCCTGGGTATGTTGTGCAGTTTCATTATTCATGGCTGAATCCCACATCAAATTGTCTTGTTTGTTTCCTTGATGATTGTTTCTTCCACTGGATGTCAGCTCTTCAAGAACAGGGAGGTTGTCTGCTTTGCTCACTGATGTCCTGAAGAGTACCCAACCCCAGACCAGGGGCTGGCGGAAAGTAGCTGCTTAAGAAGTATCTGTGGAATGCTCCAAATGGATCACAGAGAACTAAATGTAAGAGCTAAAACTATAAAATGTTTAGAAGGAAAGAAGAATGAATTTTTGTGACCTTGGGTTAGGTAATGGTTTCTTAGATATAATACCGAGAACACAAGTGACAAAAGAAAAATAGATACATTGGAGTAAATCAAAATGAAATGTTTTGTGCTTCAAAGGATAGCATCAGGAAAGTGAAAAGACAACCCACAGAATGGGAGGAAATATTTGCAAATCATATATTTGATAATGGTCTAGTATTCAGAAATATATAAAGAACTCTTAGAACTCATCAACAAAGAGATAAATAATTGTAAAAAATGGGCAAAGGATTTGAATAGACATTACCCCAAGTAATATATACAAATGGCAATAAGCACGTGAAAAGATGCTAAACATCACTGCATTCTCTGAGGGATACAAATCAAAACCCCAACGAGATACAGCTTCACACCCACTGGGACGGCTAGAACCAAAAAATCAGAAAATGACTAATGTTAGTGAGGCTGTGAAATTCAATTCCTCATCCACTGCTGGTGGGAATGTAGAATGATTTAGCTACTTTCTCACTGTGGAAAACAGTTTGGCAGTTCCTCAGAAAGTTAAACTTAAAGTTACCATATACCCAGCGATTTCACTGCTAGGTATATGCCCAAGAGAATTGGAAACAAAAGCTTTTACATCAATGTTCATAGGAGCATTATTTATAATAGCCAAGAAGTGGATGAAAGCAACCCACATGTCCATCAACTGATGAATGGGTAAATGAAACGTGTTCTAGCCATACCATAGGCCAAATGTTATTCACCAATAAAAAGGAATGATGTGCCGTTACAACATGGATAAACTTGAAAACAGGATGCTAAGTGAAAGAAGCTGGTCATAGAAGACCACAATGTGTGATTCCACTTATGGGAAGTGCCCGGATCAGGCAAATCCATAGAGACAGAAGGTAGTTTAGTGGTTGGAGGAGGAGGCAATGGGGGGTGACGGTTAATGGTTATGGGCTTCTTTTGGGGGGTAACAGAAATGTCCTACATTAAATTGTGGTGATGGTAGTATAACTCTGGTAAATTTACTAAAGCAATTGTACTTTTTATTCTTTAATTATTTTTTAATAATATTACCATTTTTAAAATATTTTATTTATTTTTAGACAGAGGGGAAGGGAGGGAGAAAGAGAGAGAGAGAACAGCAATGTGTGGTTGCCTCTCATGTGGCCTCCACTGGGGACCTGGCCCACAGCCCAGGCACGTGCCCTGACTGGGAATTGAACTAGTGACTCTTTGGTTCACAGCCCATGCTCAATCCACTGAGCTACACCAACCAGGGCACCGTTGTACTTTTTAAATGGGTGAATTGTATGACATGGGAATAGGTCCATAGAACTTCCTTAAAAAAAAATTTAAAAAAAACTCCCCACTATGGAACAGCGAAGACCTTGGGGAAGAGGCGGTGTCTAAGGCGAGACCTGTGGTGTGGGGAGAGTGGAGGGAGGAGAAGTCTGGGCGGGGTGTGGGGGCCACCGAAGAGGAGGTACACAGAGAGAGTGCTTTCTGAAGGGAGCGCACCTGGTAAGGATCCAGAGGAGGGAAGGGTGGATCCTGGGGCTGGAGGAAGGGCAGTACGTCTGGAATGAGGCAGAAGAGACAGTAGAAGCAGGCAAGAGAAGAGGAGGGGGTAAGTCCCCATTCTACTGGAGGAAAGCAGAACTGCACTCTCAGCCCTGGTCCTAAACTCTTCGTTTCTTGAGGGAATCGGAGAGTGAGTGTGCTGGGCTGTGGTGTGAGCCTGGTAGGAGCAGGGTCAGCAGCTTGTGGGGACACTGGGGGTGGGATAGCCTACATCCTGGTGATTATATTGTGTCTTCAGCCCAGCTCTGCATCACTCCCTCCCTCAGATGCCACCCGGGGCTGCCTGATGCCCACAGAACGAGGCCCGTTCCTTCACCTGGCATTCACGGCCCCTGTGACCCGCAACCAGCATGGTATTTTATTTCCCACTGCTCTTCTTCAGTCCCAGAGGTTCCAGACCCGATGTCCCCACGCTTGTCAGTGCATCTGTCCTCACACGGCACCTCTGCAGAGGGCCCTGAGGAGCCCATTCGTATCTCCTTGGCCAGACGCTGCAGCACAGATGTCCCAGCTTCTGAGACCTCATTGCTCCCCTTCCTGAGGCTGCCAGGGCCCACTTTGCCTGCCAGGGTTGATAATAGGCTTGTTGAAAATGCCTGCTTCCCCTACACAACCACCACAGCCCTCCATCAGTATGAAGAGCTGGTGTATGAATGCCCTGCTCCCTGCCCTTCCTTGGGATGAATGTGAGGCCATGGACTACACTGGCTCTGGAGCTCCCCGGATGATGATGAAGCCCCAGTTACCAGCAGTGCAGATGGGCTCGACAGCACACTCCCCCACTGCCTAACACTGCCTCCTTCGTCTCCCAAATCCACTATTTATGCTCCAGTCCTTGCCTTGGGGTGTGCTTCTGGGAGAAACCAAACCAAGATAGGCCCCCATGTCAGCCAGCTCCACGTGGCAGACGCTTCGAGCCCTCCCATGGCAACTCCATCCAAGGATGGGGGGATAATAGTAGCTAAGATTAAGCACCAGACACATGTCCTAACATGTCCTCACTGTGAGGAGGGGCCTATCGTCATTGTCATCATCATCAACATCATCATCATCATCATCAACAACAACATCATCTTCATCATCATCATCATCATCATCATCATCATCGTACGGATGAAGAATCAGAGGCACAGAAGGGCTTGACAACTGGTCCTAGGTCTTACAGCTTGAATGTGGTGGAGTTAGAACACGTGGAAGTGACTGGAGTGTGTGGGGACAAAACCAGGGCGAGTGCGCAGGGTGGTCATGCTATGCCCGCCTGCGTGCTGTGTGTGCTTCCTTCTGTCACTTCGCCCTTTGGGGTCTTGGGTCAGCTCCCTCAGGTAGAACCTAAAGGCCTACCCCAGGGCCCAGCTTGTCCTGCTGTGTCCTTTGTGGCACTTAGCACAAGCCGCATTTATTTTTATTTTGCTTTGTTTGTTTCCTCTATAGTCTATCTGCTCCATGTGACAATCAGGCACAGGAGAGCAGGGTCCTTGCCTGTCGTGGTTTTGCTGTGTCCCTAGCACCCACGGCAGTGCCTGGCAAATAGCAGGCTTTCGAAATGATCTGTCAATGAGTGAATGACTGAATGGAGAGTCAGAGGGAACCAGAGCCTTCTCGGTTGTGTGAGGGTTGGGCTGGGTCATCTTGTCCGTGACCTGGTACATCCTCCTAGAGTAGGGCTCAAATTCAGCAGCTACCCTGCCCAGGTCACATGGAAATGAGAGGCCGAGGGCAGTTTTCAAATGGGGGGCCCAGGTTTTGCCTCCTGAAGAGTGCCCCCAGATTTTTGCTTTGCCAGTTCAGGGGCTAGACTCTCAGGTTTCGGGTGGAAGAAACAACAGCTGTGAGTGCTGAGAGGTCGGCAGGCTGTGTATACATTTCAATAATAATAGGGATGCTTTCATCAGACCTGTCAGTCACCTCCCCCAACGCTTCCAGGACGTTTCTCAATGTCAGACTGGTCTCGCAGACAAATCCTCTGGAACCCAGCTGTGTGGCCCTAGCTGGTGGCCTCCACTGTGGGCCATCCCCTTCCCCTCCCGGGCCTCAGTCTTCCCGTTCACATGGGAGGGTGCTTCGGCGTGGATAGCCTTGTGCCGACCGTCTAAGTTTCAGAATCATGAGTTCCGAGATGGTACACGATGAGCCATCAAGTCTTTGCTCTCTGCTCATCTGGTGCCTGCACAACCGTCTCTCCTGAAAAGGCCTGCAGGGGCTCCCTTCCGCCCAGAGAATGAGGCTCCGGCTCATTACAGAGCATTTGGGACCTTGCTCCGTCCAGTTGGCAACCCCCTTCTCACTCACTTTGTGATCTTCCGGGGCAGGAGCCCCTGTCACGGCTTTCTTGCCTCTTCTGCCTCTGTTCCTGCTGATCCCCCATCCCTTCTCATCTCCACCCTTCACCTCTCCCCATCCTGTCTGTACCAAAGGCCTGCAGAGTGCCCACAACACAGTAGGTGCTTGAATATGTGTGCTTTGTCTTTCTGCTTAGGAGACTGAGGAAGGCTTCAGGGACAGGAGACATTTACGTTGTTTCATGGTGGCAAACGTGGGGAATTTGGACAGGAGATCCTATGATGAGGAGAGAGAAGGACATTTCAGGTTGTAGACACAGCAGACCAGACACGGTGACAGGCATGTAAGAGGGCAGTGAGGGTGGAGGTCAGGGGAGGCGGAGTCTCATGACCTGGCATTTGAGGAATCCACCTCATTGGCTGAGTGAACAGCCACCGTGAGACCAAGTCTGGGATTTCACAGAAACATTCACTGGTCATCTGTTCTGTGCCAGGCCCTTGGCCAGGCACTGGGGACGGAACTTAAATGACATATGTAAACAATGAGCTATAGGAAAAGGCGAAAGAGCTGTGTGCTAGGAAAAAGGATGGGAACTCACATGTGTCCGGCACCGGCCATGTGCTGGGCGTTTTGCTTTCACTCCCCTGGTGGTGGATTGTGTTTCCGAAGATACTGCAGCGATAGCCCATCTCCCGTGGCTCCTTGGCTACGTGGGCGTACCACTTGTCCACCAAGAACTGGTGTGTGTTTCCCCTCCGCTTGAATCTTGGTTGATGGTGCAACTTCTGAGACTGGACATTCAGAGGCCGGCGGCATATTCCCTTTCCCTCCGTGCCCAACCACCAGAGACCGTGCTGTGAGGAAGCGTAAGGCAGTCATGAGGAAAGAGGCCCTGGAGAGGGGCCCCAATGTGTCAGTTGCATGAGTGAAGCTGTCTTGGACCTAGTTCAGCCCAGCCACTAGCCAGAAGAATGACCCCAAGAGACACCTGGTGGATTAGGACCACCCAGATCTGAATTCCCGACCCACAGAATCATGAGCAAATAAAATGGCAGGGTTTTTTTTCTTTTATCAGCTTTGATGTTTTGTGGTCATTTGCTAGGCTGCAATAGAAAACCAAAGCACCCCTTGAATTCTCCTCAATAACTCCAAGAGGTAGGTGCTGTCATCTCCACTTTACAGATAAGCAAACAGAGGATGGGAGAGCTGAGGTGAATAACCCAAGGTCATATGGGAAGTCAATGGCAGAATCAGGATTTGAACCCAGGCCAATTTAGCTAGTTCCCTCAGCACAGAGGATGAAAGCCTTTCCCTATGGGGATGGGAGCTTGGGGGGCAGCCAGATGGGAGGAAGAGTTTTTCCTCTTTGTACCTTTAAAAATTTTGCATATATTTTCTACACCAAAGTGAACAATTCCAGGTAACATTTTTATGTAAAAGAAAATAATAGTGGTATGTGTGTATGTTAGGGTGGGAGCAGGTGCAATTAGGGGCCGACTCGGAGCACAGAAGCCTGGCATTGAACTGAGTGGTTCCCGCCCCCACCCGCACAGTTGACTCACCCGTGGAGCCTTAGAATTCCATCCCAGGCCCCGCCCCCACTGCTGCTGGTTTAATGGCCTGGGGCAGGCTTTGGGCTCAGGAAGTTAGAAAAGCTCCCCGGGTGATTCCAATGTGCAGCCCAGGTTGAGCTGGAGGACTGGGATTTTGCCAGGCAGTGAAAGGCCGGGGAGGAGCAGGGTGGGCTGGGCAGGACTGAAGTGGGCGATTTGTATAGAAAAAAAAACAAAAAAGCACTGCTTTGGGGGTGTGTATGCTTAAACAAAACCAAACAAAATAAAACAAAACGACGAAACAAAACGAGTGGCCCTGCGTTCTGCGTCCTGGTGTGTGTGAGATCTCGGAACAGTTCACAGAAATGCTCAGCCTTCAAGGCCAAATTGATCCATCTCAGAAGGAATTAATGGGAAGGGTGGTAATCATTAGTTCTGGTCATGGGGAGAAATGGTAAGCAGTGCAAAAATCCGTCATCGCACAGGTTGCTGTTCCTAGTTCCAGCTTTGCCGGGATCCTCCATCTGCCGCCAGCCAGGGCCCGGCATCCTTAGGCTGCAGACGTATCGGGCTCCCTCACAAGGGGGGGCAGCAAGAGACCTTCCTTGAGCTTCTAGGGAAGGGAAGTCCCATGCAGCCCCTTCAGGCCAGGCCCCACCTCAAGCCACCCAGAACTTTGCAAACGGATCCCGTCCTGGGATTCAGAGGCCCTCGGTTGCTGCAGGTCACCTGTGGAACTGTGGTTCTCTGGAGACCTAGAGCCAATTAGAGCGGTGGTTCCCAGACGTTGTCTGTGAGAACCACACGGAGCGATCATGGAGAAGACAGAGGTCAGGCCCATTGAAAGAGAGCAAGGCTCGGGTGATGCAGGTTAACCAGGGTCCCAGCTGACGTGATGCACGCCAAGGCTAGGGAACCACTGCATTAGAGCGCTAGTTCTCAGGCGTGGGGAGTACAAACTACTGTTACCTTGGCCATACTCCTAGAGACTCCAATTTAGTTAGTCTGGGGTGTGGCCTAGGTATGAGGATTTTTAAAAAACTCCTCAGGTCATTCTAAGAATGTTAGAGAACCCCTGGATTCCGGAGCCCCGAAACAGCCTCAGGTATATGTGGGCATCGTCTGCAATAAAAGGGAAATTTGACGATCAGTGAGGAGAGGATGCATTTTCAGTAATTGGGTTGGGCCAACTGGCTATTCTTCGGGAATGAAAACAGATCTTTCCTCGTGTCACAAATAACAGTAAATTCCAGATGGATTGAAGGGATAGATGTAAAGGACAAAAACAGCCAAAGTGCCATATAGGGAAATGCTTTTATAATTCTGGGGTGAGGAAGGCTTTTCAAAACTTGACAGAAATCCCAGAGGCTGCAAAGGGAAAGATTGACAGATTGACTGTGCCCCAAATTTAAAACTCTACGTGGCAAAATAACCAATAAGCAAAGACAAAAGACACGTGACGTGCTGGGAGAAAATATTTGCAACCCATATAACAAACCAGAGAGTAATAGCCACAAAGTATTAACTATGATTACAAACTAATAAGAAAAGGACAACAACCCAATAAAAGTGGGTCAATTATATGAATAGGTCATTCTCAAAAGAAAAAATATAGATAAATATAGATTTATATGCCAATAAATGTATATAAAGGTGCTCTTAATTAATCCTCAAGTAAATATATATTAAATAATAGATGTCTTTTTCATCTATCCATTAAAAACATAGCAAGATTGACCCTGGCTGGTGTGCTCAGTGGATCGAGCCCTGGACTGCGAACCAAAGGGTCACAGGTTTGATTCCCAGTCAGGGCACATGCCTGGGTGGCAGGACAGGTCCCCAGTTGGGGGGGTGCGAGAGGCAACTACACAATGATGTTTCTCTCCCTCTCTTTTCTCCCTCTCTTCTCCTCTCTCTAAAAATAAATAAATACAATCTTTAAAAAATATTAAAAAACATTTACAATAGCCAAGTGCTGGAAGCAGCCTAGGTGCCCATCAGTAAATGAATGGATCAAAAAACTATGGTACATTTACACAATGGAATTCTATGCAGCAGAAAGAAAGAAGGAGCTCCTACCCTTTGCAACAGCGTGGACGGAGCTGGAAAACATTATGCTAAGCAAAATAAACCAGGCAGTGAAAGACAAATACCATATGATCTCACCTTTAACAGGAACCTAAAAAACAAAACAAACAAACAAGCAAAATATAGCCAAAGACACTGAAATAGAGAACAGGCTGACAGTGACCAGAAGGGAGAGGGGAGGGAATTTCAGGGGAATTTCAAGGGAGAATGGGGTTTACAGAAACAAATAAATGGACACATGGACAAAAACTAGGGGGGGTGTAAAAATGGGAGGGAGGTGGGGAGTGATGGCTGGGTGGGCTGAGATGGGAGTAAAGGACAGAAAACTGTACTTGAACAATGATTAAAATAAAACTAGAAAAAATATTTTAAAAAAAACATAGCAAGATTGATATTGCCGGTATTGCGAAGGGTTTGGGGGGAAATGGGAGATCTCAAATATTGTTGGTAAAAATAAAAATAGAACTTTTGGGAAGGGCAACTGGCATTAAATATCAAAAATTTTACCTGTCAATTTTTTGATTTAATAACCGCACTTCTAGGAATCTCTCCTGCAAAAATACTACCAGCCGTGCACAGGGTCACCGTACAAGGATGCTCCACGTGGCGCTGTTTTCCATCCTGAAAACAGGAAAGAACCCACGTGTCCAGCAGCACAAAGCCATGGCACAGTGATCTGCTAGGCAGCTGTGCAGTGGGCTGCCGGGCGGCCATGCAGATGAGTGTGGCTCTGTGCGCTGGCCCGGCACGGCGGGCACACATGTTGGTAAAGTAATGGAAGCCACTGCGAGGCAAGACGGGTGACCAAAAGCCATTGCTACACATGGTGTTTTGGGGCAGCAGTGGGTGGGGGGATTAGTCAGTGATGGCTTCAGTCCTGATGCACTTTTGGCAACAAAACAACTTGAGTTTCCAGAATACCTGAGGTCACTTGGTGGGGACAATGATGGAAAGAGGCTC
The DNA here is from genome assembly GCF_004126475.2 of Phyllostomus discolor. NCBI lineage: Eukaryota > Metazoa > Chordata > Mammalia > Chiroptera > Phyllostomidae > Phyllostomus > Phyllostomus discolor. The sequence continues at coordinate 197,828,653 of NC_040905.2, forward strand.
TACTATGTGGCCCATGAGACCCTAGAGGCTATGTCTTCAGGTGTTGAAATAAATCACTGATTATACTAACAACAGTGATAACAGCCAGCGTGATGCAGCACTTCGTATATGCCTGGCACTGTCTTAAGTCCTTCATGTGTATCAACCGGGGCAGACTCACATTCAAATCCCAGCCTTGCGACTCACAGGCTCTGTGCCCCAGGGTCTCGGTAGTCCTGTTGGTACATAAGGACACTGCTTCCGATGCGGTGACCTTGGTGCAGGGCCTACTCCATGCACAGGATGACCCTCCACAATTCACTGCCAACCCACGGGTCACTTCCTATCACTAACCTTCATAATGTGGTCTCAAAGTTTAGCTCATCCTGTTTACTGGCCTCCTTTATTTAAAGCTCTGCTAGCTGCTTTCCTAAGATTTATTCATGGTTTGGCTTCACATTTTCTCTTCTTCTCCTCTTAGGCAACGCTCTAAGTCTTGAAGTCATTCAGCATCAATTTTATTATTTCCCACGATAAATTGTCTAGCCCTCTGTGACCCACCGAGGCCTCTGGATGCATGTGACATTTTAAATACTAACTTTGGGTTCTTGTCTTAAAGGGAGGAGAAATTAAGTTCAAATGGTGGCTCTTTAGAAATACATAAAACATGAGCGGAGCTTTTAATGGAAGTCACCTTCTCGTAACCTCCCAGGCACGGCTGGGATAAGCAGATTGAATCCCTTCCCTCTTTCAAAATCAAGAGCAAATATTGGTTTACCCATAACCGAGATGACCTCAGGCCCCTTTTGTTGTGGAGAAACTGCAGTAGGTGATCAAAAACAGAATGGAGCCAAGGCTGAGCCTGTGGTTTGGGGTCCTCTCACTGTAGCTAGTTGGGCAAAGAATGCTGTCCAGGTAAAGTGGCTTTTTCTCAGGGAAGAGTCCTGTAGCCAAAGGAAGGAACCTGGAGATGTGAAGTTGCAGGCATCTGGGGAGTCCTTGAAGGCAGGGACCTCCATCAATGTTTACGTGTCTAGCGCTGGGCCGACCACATAAGGAATAGGTGGCTGAATGATTTTGGATTGTTCTAAATTCACGATTCATGTCTTCTGATTTAGAAGGTCCCCCAAAAGTGGATCCTCTGGAGGGCATAGGTCATCCATGTGTTTAGAACATTGAAATTCTGGTTGGATAAAACCAGGTGAGACGCCACCTTGGTGTCAGAGAGTAGACCGGAGGCCAAGCTACCTGGCTGTGTGAACTTGGGCAAGTTATTGAACCGCTCTGTGTCTTATCTGTTAAAAGGGAATCGAATAATATTATTCTTCTTACAGGATTTTGGTGAGGATCAAATGAATTAATTTTTTAAGAAAAAATGAAAATAAATATGGCAATATTTTAAAAAATTAATCCAAGGACTCGCCAAATCTCATGTTAGGGATCCTTCCTTGAGGTGACTTATTGCTGTGGAATCTCAGTGATCCTTTAACAGATTGGGTAATGCTAAAGTCAAATTACACTACCTAGAACAATTTTGATTTTGGTGGGAAATTTTATGATTACTGCTGGCCCCTCTAAGCACTATGGTGAACTTGATGGCCTTGATCATCACCATGTAATCTCCGAAAGTGCCCCCTTCACCAGTTCACGGATGCTGGAGACCCCACTCCGAGCTTCCACCTCTCCTTCCACCATTCAAGTACAAAGCACCCCCACACCAGCCAAGAACCACTTGCTGTGAGTTCTCACAGAACCTTAATCTTCTGCTCTCTTACCTTCATCCCACTTGTATTTACTTCTTCAGTTTCTGCCTTACTGTGTATGGTTAATTTTACATGTCAATCTGACTAGGCCAGGGGGTGCCCCGCTATTTGGTCAATCATTTTCTGGGTGTGTCTGTGAGGGTGTTTCTGCCTGAGCATAACATCTGAATTGGTGAACTGAGTAAGGCAGATTGCTCTCCCTCATGTGGTGGATCTCACCCAATCAGTTGAAGGCTGGAATAGAACAAAGAGGCTGACCCTCCCCGGGTAAGCAGGAGCTCCTCTTGCCTGACTGCTGAGCTTGGACATGGGTTTTTTTCATGCCTGTAGACTTGAACTGAAAGATCATCTCTTTTTGGGTCTTGAACCTGCTGATTTTCAGAATGGAACTTAAACCATTGGTTCTCCTGGCTCTGCATCTTGCTGAGTGCAGATCCTGGGACTTCTCAGTCTCCATAGTCACACATACCTATTCTATATGTATATAATATAACGTAATTAGATATAATATAGTATATATATATATATATATATATATATATATATATAGGCTCTGTTTCTCTGGAGAATATTAATACAGGCTGTAAATTCAGTGAGACCAGGGGGAAAATCTCTGTGCCTCAGTTTCTCCATCCTTAGAGCCTAAAGAAGGGCTGGCATTCAGTCAATATTTGTTGAAGGAAGGAATGCCCGAGTGAGAAGACATCTGTGAGGAGATCTGTGTGGTAATGCAGAGATCTGAACCCTCACCTCTTCCAAGCCCCTAGGGCAGCATTCATAGATTCATAGTAGGATCTATGAAGTTCATGACTTTGACCTTTGAGTGAGTCTCTCTCTCTCTCTCTCTCTCTCTCTCTCTCTCTCGGCTTTCCTTCCCCTCTGCCCTGGTAAAACCCTTGGTTCCAAGTTCCAAAGTCTAATCTGTTCTGTTGGGATCTACTCCACATGCTAATCCACACTCATGTGTGAGTGCTGAGAAGTGAGCCTACAAGGGATGAAGAGCTAATGGTGGATATAAAGCATTTCCCTTGGTGCTTGACATGTGGTGGGAACTCAACTGTCATTTGTGGTTACTGAGTCACACAGCAATCCTGAGAGAAAGGTGTTCGTCCTGTTTTATAGGAGTGGCTGCTGAAGCTCAGAGGAGTAGAGAGGCTTGGCCAGGTTAGAGACGGGATTTAAACCTCCATCTGTGGGATTCTAAGTTTGATGCTTTTTCCAAAGACCTCTTTTGGCTGATTGGATCATTGCTTCCAAATCTTTTCTCCCTTCCTTAATAGAATTATACATCCTCACGCCTGCTATGGCTTCAGAGTGAGCAAAGGGCACTTCCCCACCCCTTGATTTTGGGCTTATCTGTGTGACTTGCTTTAGCCAATGGATGTGTGCAGGGGTCTTAAATATGCTGACATGGTTGGACATGGCCTCTTGTGCTCCTCTGATCCACCATGAGAATACACCCAGAGCCTCTGCTGAGCCAAGATATAGAATGAATCCAACCCAATGCCTGCGGCCAAGCTAGGCCAACCTGCAATCTGGAGCACAGCCAAGCCAATCTACTGACTCATGAGCATAAGAAAGAAATGCTTGTTTTTGTGAACCACTGAGTTCTGGAATGGTTTGTTATGCAGCATTCGGGTAGCAATTGCTGACTAATACACTTTCCTAAATGAGTATCTTTCAAAAATTTTTTCTATTTTAAAATTACAGTTGATATATACTATTATATTAGTTTCAGGTATATAACCCTGATTAGCCATTTATATAACTTACAAAGTGAGCACCCTGGTAAATCTAGTACCCATCTGACTGTATATATAGTTATTAAAATATTATTGACTTTATCCCCTATGCTGTACTTTACATCCCTGTGACTATTCTGTAACTACCAATGTGTACATCTAAATCTCTTCACTTTTTCCACCATTCCCCCAACCCACTCCCATCTGGCAACTATCAAAATGTTCTCTGTGTATGAGTCTGTTTCTGTCCTGCTTGTTCATTTATTTATTTTTTGTAGATTCCACATATAAGTGAAATACATAGGCATTTGTCTTCCTCTGTCTGACTTATCTCACTTAGTATAATACACTCTAGGTCCATCCCTGTTGTTGCAGATGGCAAGATTTCATTCTTTTTGTGGCTGAATCGTATTCCATTGTATATATGAACCACTTCTTTATCCATTCATCTTTTGATGGACATCCAGGCTGCTTCCATAGATATGGCTGTTGTAAATAATGCTGCAGTAAACACATGGATGTATATGTCTTTTTGATTTAGTGTTTTGGATTTCTTTAGATAAATAACCAGAAGTGGAATGGCTGGGTCCTTCATTGTCTCTTGTTATAGAATTTTTTATTTTTTATTTTTAGATTGTACTTATTTATTTTCACAGAGGAAAAGGGAAGGAGAAAGAGCGGGAGAGGTGTGGTTGTCTCTTGCATGCCACCACTGGGGACCTGGCCTGCAACCCAGGCATGTGCCCTGACTGGGAATTGAACTAGCAACCCTCTGGTTCATAGGCTGGCACTTAACCTCTGAGCCATATCAGCCAGGGCTTGTTATAGAATTTTTTTAAAGCCTATTTTGTCTGGTATAAATATTGCTACACCAGTTTTTTGTTGTTGTTGTTTGTTTCATTTTGTGAAATACCTTTTTCCATTACTTTATTTTCAGTTTGTATATGTCTTTTGATCTGAAGTGAGTTTCTTGTAGACAGTATACATTTTATTTTCCATTCAATCGCCATGTCTTTTGACTAGAACATTTAACCCATTTGCACTTAAAGGTTACTGTTGATAATTATACAGTTACTACCATTTTATTATTCATATTTCTTCTTCTTTTTCTAATTTTTCAAAGTTTCTGTTGAGAAATCAGCTGAAACTCTTATGGGGGCTCCCTTGTAGGTAACTAACTGCTTTTCTCTTGATGCTTTTAAGATTCTCTCTTTGTCTTTAAACTTTGGCATTTTAATTATGATGTATTTTGGTGTGGGTCTCTTTAGGTTCATCTTGTTTGAGACTCTCTGTGCTTCCTGGACTAGTGTGTCTCCTTTCTTTACCAGGTGAAGAAAGTTTTTGTCATTATTTTTTCAAATAGTTTTTCAATTCCTTGTTTTTTCTCTTCTCCTTTTGGCAAATCCATGATGCAAATGTTGGTATGCTTGAAGTTGTCCCAGAGGCTCCTTACACTATCCTCACATTTTTAGATTCTTTTTTTCTTTTTGCTGTTCTGATTGGGTGTTTTCTGCTGCCTTAGCTTCCAAATTGCTGACTTGATCTTCTGCTTCATCTACTCTACTATTGACTCCTTGTAATGTATTCATTTCATTTAGTGTATTCTTCCTTTCTGACTGGTTTTTATGGTTTCCTTCTTTTATTTAAAAGGATTTTGTTTACTGTTTATTTTTAGAGAGGGAGAAGAGAGGGGGAGAGACATCAATATAAGAGAGAAACATTCATTGGTTGCCTCACATATGTATCCCAACCAGGGACTAAACCTGCAACCCAGGCATGTGCCCTGACAGGGAATCGAACCAGTGATGTTTTGCTTTATGGGACAATGCCTAACTAACTGAGCCACACAAGTCAGGGCTCCATGCCCTTTTTTTTTAATGCTGTTGGAGTTCTCACTAAGTTCCTTGAGCATCCTTGTAACTGTTGGCTGAACTCTGTATCTGGCAGTTTGCTTGTCTCCATTTCATTTAATTCTGTTTCTGGAGATGTCACCTGTTCTTTCATTTGGAATATGTTTTTTTGTCTTTTCATTTTGGCTGCTTCCCTGTGTTTGTTTCTATGTATTAGGCAGAGCTGCTACACCTCTCCGTGTTAGTAGAGTGGCCCTGTGCAGCGGGTGTCCTGTAGGGCCCAGTGGCTTAGCCTCCCCAGTTGCCTGAGCCAGGCACACCAGGTGCAACCACTGTGTGTGCTGTGTGAATTCTCCTGTTATAGTTGAGCCTTGATTGTTGTTGGCACATCCCTGGGAGGGATTTACCCCCAAGCTGATTAGCAGGGAGGACCAGCTGTGACTACAGTGGAGGAGCTGCTGTGCAGGAGCTGACCCCATAGAGCAGGACTGACTTCAGCAGTGCTTTGGTGCCTGCTGAGTTTGACCACAGAGTGTGTCCCTCATGGAGGTGTTTGGGAGGTGTTCCAGTGTGGTCTGATGCTGTCCTCCAAGTGTGACGGCTCTAAGGTCTCCTGGGAGGTGCAGGCCAAGGTTAGCCGCCACCTGTGCCCTGCCTGGGAATACACAGCATGAGCTACAGAGTGAGCTGAGTGTGGCTGCTATTTGTGCTGGGCTTGGAGGTGCCCAGGAGAAACCGAGGTACAAACCAAAGTGGGTTGCCACTGCTGCCAGGCCTGGGGCCACTTAGCAAGAGGTATGGGGCATGCTGAGGCCAGGTGCTGCTTGTTTGGAAGATTTTAGGAAAGTCTGAAGCATGAGCCAAGATAGGCCATTTGTATGGAAAAGCCACTGGACCAAACTGGCTTGGATGTGCCTGCAAGTTGGGTGGGGCGGGGTCTCAGGGAATCATCAAGGCGGGGCCAACAGTGTTAGGTTGATGGAGAGTCAGATATGGACCCTGCCTGCTGGCTCTGTGGGTGGTGGTCTCAGCAAAGGAACAACGGCCTTTGACAGCACTGCTTTCTGGGAGAAAGCTGCACCCCCAGCCCTTGTTCCGAAGCCAGACAACTCAGTTCCTCCCCAGACATTGCTGGCGTCTTTTGAGCTGCTGCCCTGGCCCTGAAGCTCAGAGTGAGTGAGTAAGTACACACATGGGCCCTTCAGAGGAATGCCTGGGTCTCCAGAAGCCTCTTTCTCAGCCACAGTCTTCTGCGGTTTTCACAGCCAGAAGTTACGGGGGCTTCTCTTCTGACACTGGAACCCTGGGCCGGGGGGGCCTGGTGTGGGACTTCTGGATCCTCAAGGGGTGTCTCCACAGCTGAGATGCTCCTCCTAGATTTTATCTGCCACACGTGGGTGGGGGACCAGCCCAGCCCCTCCCACCAGTCTCGGTGGGGCCGCTCCTTTATATCCTTAGTTGTAGGACGTCTGTTCCACTAGATTTCAGATGATTTTAGATGTAATTTAGTTGTAATTATGATGTGGCTGTGGGAGGTTCCAAGTACTGTGTTTACCTATGCCTCCATCTTGACTGGAGCTTCTAAATGAGTATCTTTCAAGCAGTGGGGGGAGTCGGATAGAATCCCCATGTTTGTGTCCCTATGAAGAGGGCGATGGACATTACTGGTGTCCAGATATCCCCTTTCCCTTAACACACACAGCTCTCTTGCAGTTGTTAGGGCTGTGTAATATTTCTGGCTTATGAAATATGAGTGGAAATGCTATATAGCCCTTCCGGGCTGCAGCAGTGTGTAATTCCAATGAGATTCCCTGGCTTCTCTCTTCCTCTGCCACAGGGATCACGGGGTGTGGGGAGCCTCAGGCTGAGATGGGAGCCACGAGACCAGGGCAGCCTGAGTCATGGGCTCAGTGCACTGGGTCCACAGGGGATTTTCATGAGCAAGAAATAAAGCTTCATAGTGTTAAGGTGCAGAGGTTGGGGACTGTTCGGTACTGCGTAACCCACCATCCTAATACACAGAGCAAAAGACTGTGGGGGTCTGAGCAGGTTGCAGCTCAGGTTCTTCCAGAACCAGAAGCACTCTGGTTCTTCTCAGTGAGTGAGGAATGCTCTGCCACAGCTTGCTGCAAGTCCCAGGGACGTACACCATCCTCTCCCTCAGCTTGCTCAGTAGTCACATGCAGATCTGCTGGTCCCTCACTAGGAGCAAGAGCTGGTAGGCCCCTAGCATGCTGCTGGCCCCCAGGTGATGTGAATATATTCAGCAGGATGCATGGGTGCTGGGCCGGTGGCAGGGGTAGAGGCGAGGGGCAGGCAGAGGGGGGGAGCTGTGGATGTGAGAGGTGTAACTTCATTGGCTTTCATGAGGTCTCTGTATGCAGGGAGCCAGGATCTGTAGGCTGATTGCAACACTAGACAAACCTGTGAATATGTATTTGGAGTCACTCAGTGCCCGGCCTTTGTATGGAATCTGCATTGCAGAGCCTGGTCCAGAGAACAGGGCTTTTTAATTAGGCCAGGGTGGCCTGGGCGTGGCCGTCACTGCGCCTCCTGCAGCCTCAGTTTCATTGTTTGTAAAAGGGGGTGGTCGTCTCCACCCTACAGACTCTTGGGCAATATTAGAGATTGAGAGGGAGAATAGACTTGAGGTTGCTCTATAAACTGAAGTACCAATGCTGGGTTCTCAGAATGAACAAAAGCCATATTTGTACATCATGTCCTTTTGTGGTTAGGGAGACAATTAACCAAAGAGATGACCCACCATACAAGGCAGGAGAGTAAGCTGTGACATGCAAAGGGAGAGAGAACCATCAGCAAGGAGATCAGGGAGGACTTCCTGGAGGAGGGGTAGTTGGAATAGATTTTGAGAATGTCAACAGGAAAACTGGGAACAGCATAAGAGAATGTATTCACCTGACAACACACAGATGTATGTGCACAGGAAACAGTGAAGAGGCGGTTGTTGTTGCTGACCTCTGCTGCCAGAATACTCATAGAGGCTATGAGCAGAGGCCCTGGGCAGACCAGCCTGGGCTTCAGCCTCGGCATCATCACCTCTTGCTCTGAGACTTTGGGTAAATCATGTCACTTCTCTGAACTCTGGTTTCTTTACCTATAAAATTGGGCTGATAATACCTACCTTAAAGAATGAAACCATGTGCAGTGGGTGAAGATCGTAGTGCTTTGTCCTGTGGTTTGTACCCCATGAAGGGTAGCTCACGGCAGAGGCTTGGTCAGGAGGCTAGACTGACGCAGGGGCGGAGGAGCTGGTGTATCCGGTTGGCAGTGGCCCCTCTGGGGAGCTGGTAGACCTTGTGTTGGGCCCTAGAAGGATCATGGTTTCTAGAGTCGGAGGGTTCTAGGTTTGGGTCTCAGCGCTGCCACTTCATACTTGTGTGACTTTGTTCTGAAACCTTCCAGAGCCCGCATTCTCTCGTCTATATGTGGAGCTGTATTGGAGTCGTGGTTGCAAAGGCTGGGTTCCCCCGATGCCGTCTTGAGAAAAGGAGGCTTAAGGATAAGCATGGAGTGGGAGGGCACCAGGGTTTGAAAAAAACTCCCCAAATGAACCCCTTGGTCCTACTGTGTCATATGTGGCCAGCCTATAGGTAGGCCAAGTGTCTCCCTGGGCCAGTCCCAAAAAGCAGGTGGCCCTGCCCGAAGGAGCACCTGCCCAGGTCTGTCTCCCAGCAGGGGCTGTGGGAGGGGGGCCTGGCTGTTGGGTAGGGCAGCCCCAGTGCAGGGGATGTGAATTTCCCCCTCCCAAACCAGTCTCAAGGATCCAGTGAGCAGCAGATATAAAGTGACCAGCCCTGAGTCTGACCATGTAAGGACAGGAAGGGTTTGGGCACTTTAGCTCCAAGGACAGAGACCTGAACAGAGAGGCTCATTGTATCCGACAGAAGCAGGATGGGCGCCCCTGGCCGACATGACACACAGGACCTGTCCTTGGAAGCGGAGCCTGGGGCCCCACGGGGTACGTGAGAGCAGGTAGCTGGGGGCAGTGTGGATCGGGGGTGCCCCCATGCACAGGGGTGAGAGGCCTGCCTTTAGCCTCAGCTCTGTTGGAGACTCGCTGCGCGGACTGGCCTGGTCACGTCACCTCTGTGTGCCTCCCATCGCCCCCCTCGCAATGCCGCTTCCCTCACTTTCTGCCATGTTACTCAGGACATGCGTTTAGCTTTTCTGTCTCTGATGGGGTGTAGCAGCATGAAAACATAGACCATAGGCCCATGGTACAGAGATATAAACTCGGGGCGGAAGATAATACTGTTTGAAATATGCTGCCTGAGCTGCGCCACATGCAGAGTCCTGGGCCAGACACACTGGCGGGCAAGGCGGTTTATTTACCCTGCTCCCTGTAGCCAGGGGGACTCTTCTGACAGGCACATCGAGTCCTGTCCTTCTCCTGCCTGAAACCCGAGGGCTGGTAGAAACTTCAAGATGGACAAGTGAGAAGTATTTATCAAGAGACTTAAAAAGGCAGGTGTGTAAGTTATGGTACGAGCGTGGGCTTGGGAGTCAGACACCTCTTTGCTCAAAGCCCTCCTCTGGGGCTTACCTGTGGCCTGGTCCAGTCACCCAGTGATCTGAGCCCCAGACTTGCTCCTCCCATAAGGTCCCTCCCCCAGTGGGTGCCCTGTGAACTGTTGTAAACTTTAAAAGACATAGTGCAGAGGATGCATCTGGCTTATGGTAAAAATTAAATAACTATGGATGCCATTATTATTATTATTATTATTATTATTATTATTACAAGGTGAAGGATACTTCAGCATTTTAATAGCTGGTACCAAACCTCTCTTAGGAAGGAACTGTCTTGTTTATGGGTATGAACTTGGCAGGAGCCCAGGTGTCAGAAAAGGGGGAGCTGCTTTGTTGGAGGCATGAAAGGTGCTTGTGCTTTTGATTCCGGGGTGAGGAAAGGAGTAGGAGAGAGGAGGGATGGGGTGAGAGAAGGGAGGGGACAGAGAGAGGGAGATGCACTGGGAGTAAAGGCAAGGCGAGTGCCACCTGCTGTGGGGGTGCTGGGACCAGGAGGCCCAGTGGGAGGTCTCCCGCTCCACTTTGATATGCTTACCTGTCCTCAGTGTAAGTGTCTTCTCTGCCCCCACTTCCTGGGCTTATGTATGCCTGCTGTGGTCATCATTGCTGTGGGGGGAAGCTTCTGGGGGTGAAGGACTGGAACTCTAAGTAGGGACAGACTTTCACAACTGGGGTATGGGGTGAAGATCAGCAGAGGTGGCAGGGGTGGCCCCGGAACTCACTGGAATCCTGAGTGGGCTCTGGGCTTGCATGGGTCCCGCATCCTACCCACTCTGGGGGATGAAGCCGAGTTTATGTGAGGGGCAAGGGCGGGCTGACATCCAGGCACGTCTGGGTCAACAGCAGCGATATCTAGGTTATCGAATTCTCAAATGTGCCAGGTACAGAACCAAGGACTCCACACGCATCCTCCTGCGTAATCCTCACAATCACTCTCAAGGAGACTGAAGCTCAGAGTTTAAGTAACTTGTTCAAGTCGGAGAGAGCTTGTTAGCTGGGGTGGGGACAGATCCGAGCGTCACCAACATGACTCCAGAGCTGGCCCTTTCAGCCACTACAGTGAACTGGAGCTGGTTCTGTGAATGAATGGACAGCCAGTATTACAAATGAGAAAGCCAGAAACAGACGCGAGAGTGTGATTTCATACATCTCTATACACATTTTCTATATGATAATGATCATGTCCACATGCAAAAGATGGGGTATGGCTGAGACCAACTGGCTGCTGGGAAAAATTAAATTCAGCTTCTATCATGCACTAAAATAAGCCCAGATGTTTATAAGATTTAAATGTAAACAAGTGGATGATAAGAATGTACAATAACTTGATCTCCATTGTATAAAATCTTTCTAAACACAGGTGCAAAAACACAACCACGAGAGAGGGAAGATTGCTGTACTTAACTGAATAAAACTTTACAAATTCCATAAGGCAAAAACACCTAAACACACTTGAAAGTCTAACAATAAAATGGCCAAAGTACTTGCGATGTGTGTCACCAAGAGCCAAGAGCCCTCGCCAGTCAATAAGACGAAAGGAGAAAGGACGTGGCAGATGAAGGGCCGTCCAAAAATGACGAGTGGCCAATAAATGTATAAAAATATGCAACTTTGCTAATAATAAAATAAACTCAGAGTAAAATAACCATTTCTTCTCCCACTGATAGCCTCCAATGAATAATACCAAATATTGGTGAAAGTAGATGGAAATAGGAAGTTTTAGGTGGACAGCAAATTCCTGGTACAACTGTTCCAGGGGGGAAGGAGAGATGATGCATCCAAAGTCTTAACACCTACCTCTTCCGGCCAGCAGTTCTGTCATTACAACTTTATCTTGATAATAATCCCGGAGGTCTACAGATATTCAGCATGAAGAATATGCACTGTTTTGTGTGTGTGTGTGTATTTTATGTTGACAAATAAATGAAAACCTAAAAGTCTAATAAAAGATAATTGATAGTGTAAATTATGGAATATCCCCACAACAGAATAAATCCTTGCTGCCATTAAAAATGATGGTGTAAATCTAGTTTGTTTAATAACATGGAAAGATATTCTAATTTTATTATTGGGATAAATAAAACATATTACAAAATGGTTAAGTGTGATCCTGTTTTGTAAAAATGAAAAAAAAAAACCCCTACATGTATAAATTACAAAGGAAAATGTCTAGAAAATGTCTACTAAAGGCAATATCTCTCTGGGAAATGGGATTTTCAGTGATTTAGGGTTTTTTTTTCTTTTTTGTCTGTTGTTTGCTCAGTTATTTTTCCTCTAAAAGATATTCTTTGTCCATACAAACATATATGGACCCATCAAAATTAAGAAACGGATGATTTTGCAGGCCGCAGACACAGCAATACTTATAGAGACATTCACAAGTTTAAACATTACCTAAAAAGAGAAAAGCAACCAACTTTACGCACTAGAAAAGAAACAAAAATAACCCAAAGGAAAATGCCAAGAATAATATCATAGTAAAGATGAAAGTCAAAGTAAATAAATTAGAGAACAAGAAAACAGCGGGCTTAATAAATAAAACAAAGAGCTAGCTCTTGTAGAAGATTACAAAACGTGGACACGTGGGGCAAGTCTAATCAAAGAGAAAGGACGCGCACACGCAGTGGGGGCGGGGCGTAGCTGCCCACATGAAAGACGAGGGCGCGCCTTGCCTGGTTCACGGTCACACACGAGAACTGCCTTAATGAAAGAGGCTCATTTTCTGCAAGTGTGCTCACTACCACGGGCCTCCAAATGCACACCTCACCGGCGAGACAAAATCCAGCCACCTAGAAAGCCAGGCAGCATGCGCTAGCTTTCCTGTCCAGCTGGTCTGAGAGTCAACTTTCCTTTCCCCTGGACAAAATAATAATTAGATAAATAAACAGAAAGGGAAACTTCTGCCAGCAACTCGATCAAGCGTGGCAAGATTGGCCTCATGATACTCTCAGGACGCGTTAGGGTTGCGGGGTGAGATGGCGTCATCTGACCGCAGCTGCAGTTTCTTCTGAGCCACAAGCCAGCGCAGCCATTTCTGGGCCAGTGACCCCCGGGGGCCTTCTGGGTCACCCGTGACCTCTTTTGCTCGGCGAGGTTTATGACCTCGGATCGTGCTCTAGGCAAGGCTCATGTATTCAGACATACCTATGTTCTGGTGAAGTTCCAGGCTTTAAAAGAGAGCCTTCTCCGGCAAAGACCCTGTGTGGAGGACCACGGATGTAATCGGCTTCACGCTTCATGATCGTGAACTTGCCTCGTAAGAGGCACGGTGCCGTGGGTGTCCCCACCTTGGTGGATAAAAGTAAGAACCAGAGGGTGTGGGCATGTCCTTGTACATTCTTTGCTCTGACATTTCCTAACTTAATCCGGGTCCTCTGTAAACATTAACAGATGTTCACAATCCTAACTGCAAAGTAAGTCTTAAAGTATATATTTTTTAACGTCTCTTTACAGGAAACGAGTGTAGACACCGAAGCCCAAGGAGGGGATCCCATGTTACCTAAGCGTGTAGACTGCTGCCCGCCAGCCCATCCTTGCTGGGAGGGAAATTTTAATTTGTCATAAACCGTTTTCCTCTTACAAAGACTAATTTCAAAATACAATACCAGGAAAGAAATCAAAGGGAAAAGAGGAGCTAGGGCCTCCGATGTAAAGCCCTCCCCCCCAAACCTATCCAACTCCAAGGAGTAGAGTCCAAGTTAAGAATCTTGGGTCTTACTCCATCCTCCCATTTCAGCCCAGCCCGGGCACCCACAGGGATCCAGCAGGGTCTGGCCCTCCGTCAGGGGTTTACCTAGAGCAGAGATGGTCACATCGGGGGGTTTATACCCTCCTCACTGGTTGCATTGGCGGGGGGTGGGGTTGCCAAGCTTGGCAAGGGACACATAGTGCTTATGAGAAAGAAGAAACCCCAGGGGGTTGAAAAGGAGGAGGTGCTCCCTTTAGCTCCATGTTAACACTTTTGCCCTTACCCTAGCTGTCTCTGGTGGGGGGAGTCTGACCTCTGACCTCCCTTTGGTTGGCGTCCAGGGTGCAGCAGCAGCAGCTTTGTCTCACTGGCTCCGTATGCAGATCCCTGCATGGAGTCCCTTCCCTCTGGGCCTTCTGATGTTCTACAGGAACTCCTTTGCAGGCCCAAGGTCTGCAAATAAAGAATATTCACATAACTTGTACTTGAAGAATCACACAGCTGCTATTAATTGGGTGGGTCCAAAAGGGCCACCAGAAACTGCTGTTTTGAATGATAAGAGCCAGCCCGTTCCCTGGCAAGTCCATATGAGCACCTACTGTGTGCTCAGTGCTTCCCTGGTGACTTTCAAGTCCCACGAGCTTTGGGGTGGGAACTCCTTCCTGCCACTCCTGGCATCGTGATCTCTGACTGTTGTTTAACCTCGCCGAGGCTCAGTTTGCTCATCTGTCAAGTGGGGCTAATAATACCAGCTCAAGGAACTCCTGTGAGAATTGGAGAAAATGCACATAAAATGCTTAGGACAGTTCCTGGCCTGTGGAAAGTGCTTAACAAATGCCAACCCTCTTGCAGGCCCTGTGGGGCCAATGCATGGATGTATAGGACACAGTCCCTATCCTTTGAGAGTTTAACATTGAGTGCTGGTCAGTGTGATTAAGTGATGCAAGGAGACAGGAACAGCCTCAGGGAGGACCAGCTGGTAAACGCATGCTGAGTTTCCCAGGCTTGAGTACGTAGGCTGGGTGGGGCCCAGAGGCTGCCTGTGAGCCCAGCGCTCCTTCACGCCTGTTGGGGAAGGAGCCTGTCCCAGATCAGCTCTGGCCTGATTGCTGTCAAAAGACCTCCGTGGAAAGCCGTGTAGGGATTTGTTGTAGAGCGGCACTGGAGGCATCACACATTTTACCCGAACCTACTCCTGTGGGAGAGAGAAGTTCTGCTCCACACACACAGACATCCACACACACAACACATGCATGTACAAGGGTATGTACCATGTATGCATACCCATGTACACATACATGCCTGCACACACACACACACACCTCGGAGAAAAGTCCAGGAAACATGACTCTCCAAGTAATCGTGGCCACCGAGTGCTTTCCATTTGCCGGGCACCGTGCTAGTACTCATGGGCCCTGTTTCATTTAATCCCCTCAACGGCTCTCTGAGGTAGAACCTATTATTAACACTGGTTAACAGGTGAGAAAACTGAGGCACAGAGAGGTTAATAATTTGCCTAGACTCTGACTGCTGTTAAGTGGTGGAACCAGAGTTTGAACTCAGACAGGCTGAATGCAAAGCCTGGCTTTTGACCCCTGAACGCTACTGGCTGCCTCAGATGCAGGATTCCAGGGACTCAGAGTGCAGGAGGTTGGGAGGAACTGGAAGAGTCAGGGAAGGCTTCCTGGGGGAAGCAGCACTGAATCAAAGCAAATGACAACTAAGAAGGTCTGAGCGGCTACTTGCTTCCGAGTGCGGAACAGGATGGGGACAGGCAGAGAGAACTGGAGAAGGTGGCATGGGTGACAGCTGTGCAGCAGGGAAGGCAGGAGGTGCTGCTTGAGTTGACGTGCACTGTGTGCAATGAGGAAAGCGAGCCTGGCAGAGCATCCTGACTGCCGTGCCCTGCTCTTCTGTCTCTGCTTGTGCCTTAGCCCTGGGAGCAGGGATTCATGGCTCCTCCTTCTTGGCTCTTCCCTGGACTTCGTGTCTGACACACTGACCCACATCACAGGCAAGTGCACACTCAGTTCCAGTTGTTAGCAGAGCCTGCTGGCTTCATGGCTGCTGTCACCAAGTCTTACCCTTCCACGGCCAGATACAAAACCATCTCAGCCGAGAGCTTCCCGATCCACTGAGTTTTCCCTGTTAGAGCCTGCACCCTGCCCTGCAGGCCCTGCACCGTCCCTGTGTCTAGGCCAGGGGAGAGATGACTGCTCTGGGTCCTGCAGCTGCTGGGACACAGGGCAGCCAGAGGAGCATCACTCCCGCATGCCCAGAGCATCAAGTCCATCAACCCCTCCTATCACCCTGTCCCTCCAAATAGCTCTCCAATCAGTATACTGTTCTCGGCTTTCCTGACAGCACTGTGATAAAGGTTCATTACTTCCAGCCCAAACCTCTGCAGCAACCTCCAGGCTGGTGTCGACATGCCCACGTTCAGCTCCCCCAGCCCACTCTCTGCACCACAGCCAGAGACATCAGTCAAGAGCATCATCGGATCACAGCACTTCCAGGCTTAATTCTTCATTGGTGGTTCTCCCGCTGCCCTCAGGACCAAGTGTCCACAGTCCTGTGTGATCTCCCCACTGACTCCAGTCAGTTAATTTCTCTCCATTTTCTGGATGTCAGCCTACTTGCTTCTCCTGGAGACCTCCCCTGACCCCTTAAGGAGATCCCATCAGTCTTCATGCCATCCTCCTGCCCCACCTCCACCTGCAGCTCGTGGGTGAGGGTAGGGCCGGGGGTGGGGACACATGGCCAGGCTTCCACCTCTCAGCCTGTTGGGGCTCTCTGACTTTAACTGATGGAAAAGTTTTGCAACTAGCCCTGGCCAGGTGGCTCACGCGGTTGGTTGGAGTGTCGTCCCAAACACCGAAACGTTGCGGGTTCGTTCCCAGTCGGGGCATGTGCCCGGGTTGCAGGTCCCATCCCCAGTCAGGATGGGCGTGGGAGGCAACCAATTGGTGTTTCTCTCTCACATCGTTGTCTCCCTCTCCTTCCCTTCCTCCCTCTCTAAAATCAAGAAAAACATATCCTTAGATGAGGATTACAAAAATTTAAAAAGAAATGGTTTTGGAACTAGACAGAGCTGGTATTTTGCACACTACTGTGAATGTATTAAATACTGCTGAACTCTATACTTTCAGAGGGTGAATCAAACAAAAAAGAAGTAGGGTAGGTCAGCCTGGGATGTCTGTCTGTCTGTCTGAGTCTTCTGAGGCTGCCTCACGAGATCCCCCCCACACTTCTCCCCCCCACCCAGAGCAGTGACTGGGGGCCTTCAGAGGTGGAGCTACCATGACCTTTGTCCCTCCCTGTGCTTTCCTTTGGTGGGGGAGGGGTGGGGGCCGTCTCTCACTTGGAATCCTACGTTTCTCTGGAAGTGCCCATCAGAATCTGGCCTGACTGTTGCTCCAGGTAACAGTGACTTCTGCACAAGGTGTGAGAATATTTACAACTGCTCATGTGCTTTATGTTTATTGTGTCAGCGCGCTGTTTGCATTTGTGCTGATAATAAAAATTCAGTTTCTAATAAAAACAAGCATTTTGCTGTAGAATTGGGTTTCAAGGATCCTATAAAGGTTTGCAGAGACTTATTTTAGCCTAGTAAATATCTTGCCCCTGGGTGAAACTTTAGAGCTTTTCAAACAGGTCATTGCGAAGGATTTGGTCATTAGATAACTTTTATAGTCTCTTTAATTTAATGGGAGAAGACAACCAATTGAATGGCTTCCAAAAACAATGGGTTTGCCGTCCCTGGAATGTGTTGCCATCCTAAACGGGTGAGGACACAGGACCCTGGGGTTGCTGGGGTTGATGACTTTGGATTCAAGGCCACCTGGATGCTAAATCACTCTGGGCAAGTCCTTTCTCCTCCCTGGGCCTCAGTCTTCTCTTTTGAACAACCTGCAGTTGAAATTTTATGCAATAAGAACTTTTGATTGAGTAATTCTATTTTTAGGAAATTTTCCTGATGGGAAAAATGTCAACAAAGACAGATGTCTAAAACTATTCAACCCAGTATTGTCTATAAAGGCAAAACAAACAAACAAACAAACAAAAGCAGAAGTGAAGAAACTAACCCATGAACTGGAAATAGCTGACAGACTTATAGAACAATTTACGACAGAATAATAAACTGACATTAAAGATAGTAATTGTCGTGTATACGCCACCCCCACTCAACACCAGCGAGACAAGGGATGATGCTCATTAAAACAAGACAATGGTTATTACCCGATGATGGGATTGTGGTTGATTTTTGTTTTCTTCTTTATGCTTTTACATATTTTTCAAATTTTCTATAATGAACATGTATTACTTTTATAATCAGAAAAAACAAATGTCATTGAAATAGCAATTAATTTTTATAAAGAATACATGACGAAGAAGAAAATGCTTCAGCTATAATGTGAAACGAGAAGGCAATAGGACATGAAATGAATATTCAGATTGCAACTAGTTTGGAATGGTAACAGACCAAATCCTTGAAAATCACTCTGCCTAATTATCAATTCCTCTAATAACCAATTCTCGAAAGTTTTAACACCCCCACCCTGCCTTTAGGTGTCTTTATATCTAGTCAATTATCATGTTCTTTTTCATCGTATCATCTTTGGACGCGTTATTTAACTGTCTAAGGGCACTTCTGATCATTTTATATTTATAAGAGTTATTTTAAACATGTGTGCCATCCCTCAATTATGGGGTTGTTTTTATCCTTGCATGTGTAATTTTTTTATTTTAAATATACTTTTGAATAATTTAAGGACATGTGAGGCTATTTGTTAAAAATCTTTTCTTCAAATTTGAATATTTCTAAACACTTTTCAGCGATTGCCCAAGGCGCTAAGCACAACCAGCCATAAAGCCTCCTTCTGTCTGGATCGATCATTAAAGCTTGCTTCACCAAGGTTCAGGATCAGGCAAGACATGGAGGGTTGCCCTAAAAGATAAAAATATCATTTCTGGAATGCTCGTGGTTTAATCAGTATAAAATTCCCCCAAAAGTGTCAAGAAAGATTAAGATACGCAACTGGGTTTAATGCAGGGTCAAATTGAAGGTGAATTCATCTCAGGAAACTGGCTGTAGGTGAATATATGTAAACCCGTGGAAACTGAAGGAAAACTGGAAATATAAATATAAATACAAATATAAATATAAATATATATATGCTTAGTGAATACTACATCTGGGGAAAACATTATATAGATAATGCTGTGTTAAGGAGGTAGAATTTTTGGTGTTTTTATTCAAGATTTTCTTTAATTTTGTTTGCTGTTCTCCCACTCTCCTTCTCTCTCTCTGTCTGAAAGAAGGTATCTGAATTATTTTCATTTTTCTTTCAGCAATAGGATTCAAGGAGGAGAACTTTTGACAACTTTGTGTTCGCATGATCGATTTCTTGTGTGAAAGGAAAGAGGTCAATCATTGTTCATGGTCCTAAAGAGAAGGCATCCTGGCCCTGGGACCATGAGTAGTACCTCTGTGAATGGGGCAATGGGCATAGATAACGAGAATTTTGGAAGGGCTACAGCCGAGCTAAATTCCCTGCACAAAAAGGGGAGAGAGGGTAAGAGGACAGGAGGCAGGGAGCTGGAGTCAGGTGCCGAGAAGACTGAGAGGGAGGAGGAGGGCCCAGGGCACTAAGGGCCCTGCCTGGTCCACTGCGCCCCCAGGGGACCTGGAGCGGGTGGGGGTGACTAATAGGGGTTGTTAGATTGTTCGCAGCACAGTGGGCCGCAAGCACTGTCCCTGCTTCTCCTACCAGATCATTGGCAGTGTCCGTCTGGCTCACACGTCCTTTGGAATAAGTAAACTTCTTAATGATAAACCTAAAAAACTCTTGGGTCCTACTTCAAGACTGTCCCAGTGCAAAACCCACAGGAGTTCCCATAAGACTATGAGCTGACTTCTCAAAAGAAGTCTTACAGGTAAGAAGTGGCAGGAAAGAAGCATTCAAAGTCGTGAGAGGCAAGGACCTGTAGATCCAAGATGACTCTATCCAGCAAAGTTTTCATTTAGAATGGAGGGGCAGATAAAGTGCTTCCCAGATCAAGTCAAGTTAAAGGAGTTCATCATCACCAAGACCTTATTATATGAAATGTTAAAGGGCCTTATCTAAGAAAAAGAAGAAGATTAAAAAAATGAACAGTAAAATGACAACAAACTCACAGCTATTAACAACTGAACCTAAACCAAAAACAAAGCAAACAGCTAGAACAGGAACAGAATCACAGAACTGGAGATCACATGGAGAGTTATCAGCAGGTAAAGGGAGAGAGAAATGGGGGCAAAGGTACAGAGAATAAGCAGCATAGATGGTGGGTAGAAAATAGACAGGGGAGGTTAAGAACAGTACAGGAAATGGAGAAGGCAAAGAACTCAATGTACGACTCATGGACATGAACTCAGGTGGGCAGAGTGCTGGAGGGAGGGGATGCAAGGCAGAGGGCGATAAAGGGGAGAAAAAACAGGACAACTGTAATAGCATAATCCATAAAATAAACTTAAAAAAACCCCGCAGCTTCCCCTGAGAGCACAGGGGCCCCCACTGCTGCAGCACCTCCTGTGTGTGCACCAATAAAGGGAGGAGAAAGGAAGGACTGAGGGAGAAATGAAAAAAGAGGAAGAATCTTACAAAAACAACTTTGTACTGTCCATGCTAATCTAAAATTGAAATTATTAAATTTAATTATACTTAAACGTAACAACAGAGAAAGATAGGATGCAAATAAACATTTCTTCAGAAAAGCAATATTGGTTGCTAAGGATTCCTCTAAAGTTAAAGGCTAAAAGGTGGTCAGAGCCATTGTTATTTTCCTTTAATTAAATATGATGGTCTCTTCTGTTAATGCCAACTTGATCTGTTTATATTTATTTGATCCCTGATTTTTGGACTTACTGTACATTTAAAAATTTATATCTTTTAATATTTTTCTTCTTTCCTGTCATTTGTTGAATCAATAAAGCTTTCCATATAGCTTTCCCCCTTTTATTTCAGCTGATTAAGAAGCTTAGCTTTTACTTATATTCCTTTAGTGGTTACCCTTAAAAACTTAATGCATATATTTAATGACCAATTATTCTAATACTATCTAAAGTTATTCAGTATCTGTACTCATCTTCTGAGCAAGCCGAGGGTAACGGCACCCTTGTCCCACAGTCACTAGCCAATCTTCCTTGTTACCGCTATCCAGATATTTTGTTTCACTTCTGTTCAAATATAAGAAATGGTGTGATGATTATGATGCAGCCAAAAGTTTTAAATTTGCTAAGGTAGTTTATCAATTTCTGTGTCTACCGCTTTCTCTGCATTCTCCTTTTCTTTTTTATTTCAGACTTCTTTCTTTCGAAAGATTATTTAGTTATTTATTTATTATAGAAGGGGAGGGAGAGAGAGGGGAGAAAGAAACATCAATATGTGGTTGCCTCTCATGCATCCCCAACTGGGGACCTGGCCCACAACTGAGGCATGTGCCCTAGACTGGGAATCGAACTGGCAACCCTTTGATTCGCAGGTGGGCACTTAGCCACTGAGCCACACTGACCAGGGCCAGACTTCTTTTCGACGTAAAGGTCAATGGCTAGTAAATGGTACATCTGGGGAAAACGTCTGTACTTCGCCCTCCCTCTGGAACGATAGTTCCGCAGAGCACGGAAGTCCAGGTTGGCAGTCGCTGTCCTCAGAGCTTTGAGTCAGTCACGTAAGGACAGCCTGTCGTGTGGGGTCTTTCCGGCAGCCAGCAGACAGGTCAAGTGGTGACAATTCTCTGACATTTAAAGGAGTTTCAACTCTGTTCCACTCCTCTGGTGACTGTCAGGCTCCTATTTGTTCGTTTGTTTTAATTATAATCACAGCCTGTTGATTTTCGAGGTTGCCGTGGAACTGGAGAGCAGGAGATGGGAATGGAACGAACTGGAAAGCCGTGATGTCCTTCTCAAGGTTTAGCTGTTTTGTTTTGTTTTTTTCTTGAAGAAATGCTCCTCAGATTGCTGCAAGCCTTTGATTAATTTCCAGAGTTATGAAAAAGTTGATTCTGAGATTTTTTTTTTTTTCAGTTTTCTCATTACTTTAATGGAAGAGAGAATTTTGGGAAGTCCTCACTCTGCCATTTTCACTGATGTCACTTTTTCATGTGTTTTTTTTGAATTTGTGATTTACAGATTCACCTTAAGGAGGAGATATCTCTCTCTCTCTCTCTCTGCCGTGTTCCTCCCTGTCTAGCACTTACACCCAATGCTAGGATGCTTACTTAGTTCTGGTACATTAGCAGCCTGAGCCTCTCTCCCAGCAACAACACGGGAACGTTGCGGGTACTTTCACTGAGTCAGCAGCTGGACTGATGTCCTGGAGGTAAGGCCCTGTCCGCCCCCGGCCACCCTAAGCTTGCATTTTCATATGAGATGTAACCCTTGGAAGCTGCCAGCAGACTTTCTCAGCTTCCTCTCAAGAGCAGAGGACACCTGTTCAATCCCCCATGTGGGGCAGTGAGTCCCCCCTATGTTGGGGGCTGTCTCTCTGTCACATCAAGGATCTACCTTCCCGCTCCCTGCGCTCGCTTCCCAGCCCGGAGCCCTGGGTGCTCATGGTGCTGGCCCCCTTCCCACTTTTCATGTCTGGCCCACGCACATGCTTCTCTTGATCTTGAGTGGGCCTATGTCTTTATAATTTTCCCTCTTCATATTTTATGTATTGTTGCTGTGTGTTTGGGGCAAGAGGGTGGGGGGCATGGGGGTAGACCAGGTGTGAATGAACAACGTCACCCTGACTATATACTGCGTAAGATCTACCGCCATTTGCAATTTTAAACTATTTTTCAACCTGAGATAGTACATGTGGACTCTCTGCCCTGATAGATGATGAAATCGGCCAGAAATAATGGAAAGTGACAACGCATATCTACGGCACGCTTGCACACTGGGGGCAGGCCCCCTGAATCTGTTTCTCTGACAAGATTCTGGCTGCTGCTTCCAAATTTTATAACCACAGCCGGCATCTATCTTGATTTTGCTTTCGACAAAAACAAAGAAATAAGGCACCAATCACCATAACAAGGAATTTTTCCTTTTCTTTGTCAGGCGTGTTTTACAAGGGTGATGTGGCTCTGTGGAGGATGGCAATAATTCCCAGGAACACCATGATTCTACTCAGCTACAGTATTTGTAGGAATACAGATGATTCTGCACGAAAAACTAGAATGCCCAACTGAGAGTATCAAATAAAAATAAAATAAAAGACACTTAACCGGAAATTTAAGGACTAGATTGGCTTGATTCAGTTTGACCAAGTTGGGTGGAACTTCTCCGTGGCACAACTTTGAATCCTAGACACTGAGAAAGTTACGGAAGTGCACAAATACCAGGGAAGGGGGAGGGAATGAGATAGCTCATGGGCAGGCACTGTCGTTCCTGCGGCCTTGGCAACCTTCAGTGAAACAGGTTCTGAGGACGGGCCTGCAGGTCAGGGGCCTGAATGGCGAAGAGCAAACCTCACCGTGTTACCGAAGGCCCAACGATGAGAAAGCCATTAGTGACTTCCTTTGGAATTTTCCCATTGGCTCTTCATGGACCAAGTCAGTGTTCTAGAAACGGAAATGTTAATAATCAACTGACTAGGGACATGGCTCTGGAGGGTGTCAGAGCTCAGTCATTTTAATGCTGAGATCTAGAGGGGGTGCGGACGCAGTTCCAGAGACGTCGGAACTAACAACTAGATGGTAGCCGAGGGGGTAGAGACCAATCGGTCTAGTTCCAAGCTCTGGCTGTGAGTCACTAGCCCCAGCAGCTTCGAAGGCTTAATAAGCTGTTTGAGGAGCCTCGACAATGAAACAGCTCCCCATTCCCAGCGGCGCCTAACACGGCCTTTATTAAAAGACCCATGGCAGAGTACGGTATACAGTGTGGAGGGGGTGGTTTCCTGGGGTTCCTGGCGTGGGTGTGTTGCCTCTGTGTTCTTGCCTCGTGTTCAGCCAAGTTTCTGTACCAGGACAACTCGTCGGGGAGCAGGAGCTAATGATGCTGCCCGGAGACCTTTTCAACTCTGCTGCCTCTGGGTGCTCCTTTGTGGAGTATATCGTCTGAGGCACGTTGTCCTCCTTTTTTTTCTCCCCAAAATCGGTTTTCTCCTGTGAGCCTCCTACCCCTGGTGAGGAGGGAAGGACAGGTCAGCAAAGAGACTCACCTAAGGGCAGAGAGGGATTGAGGACCATCAGGGGTCCCAGCTGGGTGGTTTAGGTGGTGACCCTTAAAATCAATGTCCTTAGGTATTTGTCTAACATCTCTTTCAAGAAGGTGAGGAAAGACTGGCTTTATGTTAACAGACATTGTACAGAAAAAGAAATTCACTTACTAATTTGCCTCCTCGGGCGGAAGTGGCATCAACATTCTGAAAAATACTCACTACGCATTCCCCACTCTCCTGGGTTCTTAGATTCTTCTGTTTTGTGTGTGTGTGTGTGTGTTTTCTGGCACTCTGCTGAACTGCACGACTTTTGGGCAGGTATGTTAAGGGGTTTTATATTTAGAGGATGAAATAAGCTGCTCGTGCCCAGCAAACAGCCCCACTCCTCGGAACAGACCTTTGCAGAATCTCAGGCCACGGGACCTGTCTCCTGAAGGCGAGGCTGTGCAGGGGCATGTTTTACTCTTGTTTCCCACTGGAGGGAGCTGTCTGCTTTGGTGGAAGTGGAACCACGTTCCGTTCCACCAATTTAGTCTCGCAATCTTTTAGCTTCCTCATGGATCTGTGCCCTGGGTGGCCATCCAGCTGTCCACTCCTTCATCTGGCTTTTTCTGAAGTCCCCTGGGCAGCATGCTCAGGGCCCAGGGGAAACCTCAGCAGTCCGAGTCCACCAGGCTAGGCCTCTGTCCTCAGACTCCTCCTGGCCCTGATAAAAATGCCAGGACTTAGCCTGGCCTCGCCCCACATGCGTGTGTCTGCGACATGGCCCCACACTGTCCGTGACTCGGCTTCCTTTATTTTGCATCCTCTGCCTTTGAGAAAACATAAACTGGGCGTCTCTGCACCGACTTCCTAGGTCACAATTGCTATCTCTGGCCCGGTGGCACGATCCCTCCTGTTGTCAGCAGTGTGGCTCTAGGGCACGGCTTCTCTGGTTGTGATGTGCAAAGGAAGCCCCTTGGCACCTTGTGAAAATGCAGATTCTGCTAGGCCTTGAGAGTGGGGACTGAGACTCTATTCTTCTGACAAGCCCTCCCTCACCTGTGCATGAGGTGCTTTAACTCCCACGAGACAGTATAGGTAGAGGCTGCAGCCCAGGGCTCCAGGGTCTGCCTGTCTCCATTCAAATTCTACCTCTGCCCCTTGCTAGCAGGGTGGACTTGGGTGAGTTACTTAACCGCTCTGTGCATTAGTTTCCGCACTTGCCAAATGTGGCTAATGATGCTTCCTAAGGCCCTTGTGAAGATTAAATGACACGGTGTGTAGGAGGCACTTAGAATAGGCCCGACACACAATCAGCGTTCGATGATCAATGATGTTATCATTCCCCTACCCTGTGGGGAAGGTGAGCAACCCAAGCTCCGACGAGGAGAAATGACTTGCACTCACGATCCCACGGCAAGCGTGGTGTCCCAGCAGGGACCAGCTCTGACTCCAGCTCCAGTGCTCACTGCACACCGCCCCCCACTTCCAAATGCCGAATTTTATTACCACTGGTGTTTCCCCAGCACCCTGCTGATCTGTTGTTCTCTCTCTCCTCGTGGGGCATTTCCAGCTGGGACCACATGGCTCCCATTAACTTCAAGAAAGTCATAAGGCAAAACCCACTTCAATCAAGCCTCCAAATTACTCACCCATCTTTCCAGGTGATGTGTGGGTTGAGAACAGAATGAAGCGGGTATCATAGGATAATGATTTATAAAAATCATATAAGAAGTTTAGCCCTGGCTGGTGTAGCTCAGTGGATTGAGCACGGGCTGCAAACCAAAGCATCCCAGGTTCGATTCCCAGTCGGGGCACATGCCTAGGTTGCAGGCCACAGCCCCCAGCAACCGCACATTGATATTTCTCTCTCTCTCTCTCTTTCTCCCTCCCTTCCCTCTCTGAAAATAAATAAATAAAATCTTTAAAAAAAAAATGAAGTTTACACCAAGGCCCCACCTTGAAGCCTGCTCTGTCCTCACAGCAAGGTCAAATGGCTGGAATGAGAGAGAGAGTGTCACAGGAGGATGGCCCTTGAAGCTTGGAGTCCCAGGAGCTGGGACACCTGCCTTTACTCCTGGACTTGTGATCTTGAGCAAGGGTTTTAACCCCTTAGACTCTGTTTTCTCATTTTATTATTCCTTTTGGCAACAAAGCAAGGAGTTGGTCTGTTATTCCCATTTGGCAGATGTGAAAATGGAGGCACAGAGAGGTTAACTGACTTATCCCAGGTGACAAAGGGTAAAGCAGGCTGCAAACCCCAATCTACGTGTGAGTCCAGAAACCCATGTCCTCCCACGACTCGTCGTTCCATAACGGAGAAGTCAAGTCTACAGGCAGCGGGCGCGGAGTAGGAGCTTAACCTTGACTGAGCCTGAAGGTTCAGGACAAAATCATGTCTTACTGACCTTGTATTCTGCACGGTACCCTTGTGCATAGTAGGTCCTCAACGAATAAGAGTTCAGTTGCATGAGTCCCCCCCCCCCGGAAATGGCTGTGTTTTTTATTTAACGACGTGCTTAGATGCATTTTAATATGCAGACCACAATGCTCTTTGTACAACATCTTCTGGACTGCGAGGCGCGGGCATTCATTATTTTATGAGACGCATATGTCATGCATAGCAAAGCCCTTTTCTTAAACCAACACAACATGCAAATAGAAATTTCGTGTAAAATCACATTCAGACAGCCTCAAAGTAGAAACAGATGTCTGAAAAATATGAACGCCAGGCTTATTAAATATTTTATCATCAAATATTTCATACATTTCAAAAATGTCATCTGTGAAAACACAGAAATACCGCCTCAGGAGAACCAAAATATTTAATCACTTTCAAGAAATTCTCAAAAATAAGTCTTCACCTCCGAACTATTCCAGGCAGAGAACAAATTTCCAGATGCTGCAAGCTATATTTATTATATTTTCATCAAAATCAGTAACCTAGTTGAAGGAGATACAGTAATCAGTAAGGTCATTATTAGGTAAGATAATGACTTCTGAATGAATTCTCTCATTAATCTCATTACAAAATGGTAATGGTACCTGACTAATCATGCCGAAGGGGAGAGCTGTGTTGAATCAGAGCAAAATTAAGGCTGTAATCACAGAGCTGCTCTCGCCCAGCCTTCATGAAAGCCTCTCTCTGGGTTTGGGGACTTGGCTTGAAGTTTCTGGGACCCAGGGGTCCCTTGATCTGCAGGATGGGGCCCAGGACGAGGCGACGGGCAGGGTGAAGAGCCCTGGGGAGCAGCGGCCTGGAGAACCCACCCTCTTCCTGCTTCTGTCCTCTACTTCCGGTCCAGTCTGGTCCGGTCTGGCCTCGGCAAGGTCCGGCCCACCCCCACGCCCCTCCCCCCGCCCCCCGTCTCTGGGCTCCATCTCTGGTTTCTTTGACTCAGTGTCCTGTTTCCACCTTCCCCTCTGGAACGCGTAAGGCAGATCACATCACTCCCGAGTGGTTGCCCATCTCATCCCAAGAAGGATCCAGGCCCTGTGGGGACCACACACCTACGTGTTCTGCCCCCATGCCTTTCTGCTCCATGTCCCCCATCCCCTCCATCACTTGCCTCACTTCCGCCACACTGACCTCCTTGATGTGCCTTCCCCCTGGACTGTGCCCTCCCCTCATCCCATGTGCCCACACGACTCACCCTCACCTCTTCCCAGTCTTAACCCCAATGTCACCTTCTCCATGATGCCCACCTGGACCCCCACACTGAACACTGTAACCCCTCCATGCACACTCCAACCTACACTCTCTTTCTGCACGTCCTTACTGCCTTCTAACACACAACATCATTTGTTACATTTCTTGTCTGCCCCCCCCATCCATGTCCCACCCCCATGGAATGTAGGCTCCATGGGGCTGGGATCTGTGTACACTCACAGATATGCCTGGACCCCAGCGGATGTGCCATCTCTCTGATGAACGTGGAATTTATCGTACACGAATGGGTTCCCATCCTTGCTGGGCGCTCTGGGAGGAGCCCCAGTGAGTGAGACGGTTGACCAGGGAGGCAGCATTCAGTCACCACAGCACGGCCCCTCTGGTGGGGTGGGGGGGCTGCCTTTGCTGTTCCATCTAGTGGCCCCTTTATTTCCGTGAGGACGGGAGCACACATGCAGCGTGGAGGTGTCTGGACTCGGGGGAACCTCAACAGCCAGGAGGGGTGCCCAAGCGGAGTGAGATGGAATTGATGGAGATGAAAGGCATGCCCTGTCCAGAGTTCCAACCCCAGTGTCGAGGCCAGGGTGACAAGGTGACAGGGTGTCAGGGTGACAGGGCTCTGCAGTGGCAGGCACTCCTGAAGGGGTTTCAGCAGACAGGAGACTGAGGATGTTGGAACAGACTCCTCACGACCGAAGTGGGGCAGGTGGCACCCCACACTAACCCCCATGGCTCAGACGCCACAGAGCCCGGTCAGGGCTGCCGGCTCCCTCTCCGTTCATCTTTGCTCCCACGGGTGCCCCAGAGACACTCTGGGACAAGATGGGTGTTCATAACTGCTCCTAAATTAAAGCTTGAATATGTTTGTTCTGTGGGCTCCATTTTACAGGTGGGCCATGAGAAACCGTCCAGTGCTAACCAGAAGTCTGGCAACTGCATCAATTTAGGGACGAGGGGAAAACTGGGGATGTTTAACCTGAACAAGAAAGACAGTAAACATAAGCCCAGCCTTCAATAGCTGCCGCACCAGCACGTAAACGCTGAATTACTCGTATTTAACACGGTTTTAGGACAGAGATCGCGGATGGCTGGCCCTCTCCGGTCCGTGACAAACATCACTAACCGATCGTGGGCACATTCCTACAGAGTCAGACCAAGCTTCAGGATCCCCCTCAACACCATGCTCGAAATTCTCCCCGCCGGTCGAGTGGAGCTGACACTTCAGATGAAACATGCTTGTGAAACTTTGTCAAGAACACAGGGACAGGCCAACAACGGAAAGCCCATTAACATTAAAAAAAAAAACCCAAAACCATTTTATTATTAGCAAAGATGGAGGAAGCGTGGGGGGAGTGGGGGAGTGAGTCTCTCATCACTGCTCAATCAGAGGCCCCTCTCTCCCGTGTATTCCCACGATGATGTCCAAATGACAGGCGGCACATCTGAGTCCTTGGTGGCATGTGGTGGGTGCATTTCCCTTGTGCAGAGGTCAGACCTGCGGTTACAGGTGACAGGGTCGCTGCAGGAACTGAGTACAGTGACTGGGGCTGCAAGAATAGCTCCCTCCCCCTGCATCTCTGTCTGTCTGTCTTTCTCTCTCTCTCTCTCTCTCTCTCTCTCTGCCTAATGAGACCCAGAATTCCTTGCAGCTGCCCATGCTGGTGCAGGGGTGCCACAGAGACTCTTGCCTCCCAAAAAACAAAAGGTGAAACAGGCCTAAGTGCACTTTGCTTCAGCCCTCAACCCGGGACCTTTCTGTCACCTGTTTCTTCCCAGCCCCCAGCCTGGGGGTTTCCACTCGGAAGGAGGAGGAACTGGGTCACTCAAGTCTCCTTGGTTTATCTCCTCCTCTCCCCTCATCCTTCCCCTCCTTCCCCTTTTCTTATGATGGGAACTTAACTCACTGATACCATTTATCTTCTCTACAATGTGACCTTATAGAGAAGTTTCATAATCTGAGACCTCCGCGCTCTGTTCTGGATGGCAAAGAAGAATTTAGAATTTAAAGAGAACTTTAATCTTCTCAACAGAGCCGGTCTTTCAAGGCTACCATCATGCTACTGCCTCAAAACTCAGTTTGATTTAAAGCGGGAAAATGACTTTCTTTTTGGTCTAGACTCTGAGTGGTACCCACGCCTCCCCCTGAAACAAGAAAGGTCACTGGTTTAATGGATGGGGAGTTACGGAACCAGATAGCTCACAGGGAAGGAAAAATGCATGATCATCCCATCTGAGAAAAGTTATTTTTCTACAAATCGACCAGCATGCGCAAAAAGATTTGTGTCAAGGGTGTTGGTATAATGTTATTTGTAATTAAAAAGATTGGAAACAAATCAATTGTCCAATAAAAGGGGATCAGTTAAATTATGATTTTAAATGGTCTCATAGAAAATTATTCATTTTCATAACTGAAATTTTATAATATATTATTAGGTAAACAAAGCTCCTTACAAAATAGCATATTCAATATGATTACGTTCTGTAAAAAGTCTAGAGCTGTCTATCCAGTTGGTAAAATGATGAGTGATTTTTATTCTCTTTTTCGTGCTTTTTTTATCTTTTCCAAATCATCAGTGAACATGTGTTGGTTTTCTGGTCAGAAATCAGTGAACAAGTGTTTTGCTTGTTTGCTCTTTGAAGGAGAACATACAGATGATCTCTTAATGGATGCTGACGACGGAGTCCAGGGCCAGATGGACGGCGCTAGGACTGTTTCAGCCGGGAGACTCTGGCTCTGCGAGCTCCCCGGCTTTGGCCTCTGGCTCAGCGGTGTGGTGAGAGGGTGGAAGGGTCCTCCCCAGGTTTGGGGGGTCCCCAAGCCCTTGGACAGTGGCCGGTGCTCCAACCAGCACAGCAGGTGCCTACTGCCCAGAAAGCCTTCCCCTCATAGAAACACACCATTTATTAAAGAGCCATAGTGCCAAGAGAGCTTTCTGCCTGCACTCAAACCGTGAGTACCCTGGAGCTTCAATCTTTTATGAAATAGCTTTTCATTTTTTCCCCTCTCAACTAAGGGCTATTACAAGCCACTGAGTCGTTCTGTGTACATCAATTTTTAATCTTGTTAAGGTTTTTATTTTTTTTCACTTGACCAATGCTCTGCTCATAAATAAAACATCCAACATCTGCTCCAGCTCCTTCTGGAGGTTTTGTTTGTTTGCGTTCGTTGGTTGGAGTCTGGTCTCCACTGGGGAGGAAGAGAGAGGTGAACCCATCGCTGCCTGACCACATCTTTCTCCGGTGTATGAACCTCCCACCATTCCCTACCGCCAGCCAGAGAGAGCCCGTACTCCCCAGCATGGCACCCAAAGCCTGCCATGATCTGGCCCAACTCTCCTTTCTAGCCCAGTTCCTCTCCTCTTTCTTCCAGCACACCCCCGAACCAGGAGCAACTGCTGTTCCAGAAGGTACCCACTCTCACTCTCCTGCCTCTGCTTACCCCTGGGCCCCATACTGGGCGTGCTTGGCAAAGATTTGGAGTGACTTTCTTTAACTCGTTTTGGTGTGGTTCTCTTTGAGTTGTGTTGATGTTTCTGCCTCAGTAACTTTGCCTGGTTCCTTTGGAGATAGGGCTGCCCCTTAAACTGTGCTGCTTAAACCGTGGACTTGAGGTTAGACAGATCTGGGTCTGAATTACACTTGGTGACACTATTCAAGAATTGGCAGTGCCCTTTATTTATTGGTAGAATGGAGAGAGTAATGCCTACCTAACAGGGCAGTTACCCATGATCTTCCTATCTGCCTAGCTCTGTGCAACCATCTGTCTTTTTTTCTTTTGGCTGATGCATTTGAAAGAAGTGGCAGATAGGATTCTTCATCCTTCATCTAGCTAAAAATAAGGTTATCTTATATAACCAAATGCCACTTTGTTCCCAAGAATATTAACAATAATTCATTAACAAATTATATCATCTAAGATCCAGTTCTGATTAAAATTCTGCCATTGTCACCAAAGTGTCTTTTTACAGTTTTTCCCAACCAAAAGCCAATAAGATTATATTGCATTTATTTGTTATATCTCTTTCGCCTCTTTTAAACGAAAACCTCTCTCGCACATAGGACTTTATTGACTTTTGGAATTGCTAAGCCTCTGTCTTATAAAACGTGCTACTGTACATCTTGGAGTTTTCTGATTCCTTCTGGTATAATTTAACTTTCCCCGCTATCTCTTGCATCTCTTGTCAACCAGTTGGCACAAACTATAGCTCCTCCTGATTGAGTAGGGGCTTAATTTCATTACCAAGTTCAGAGTAAGGGGTTGGAGTAATGGTCACTTTCAGTATTTGCATTTGATTCTCTCTCTTTCTCGCTCGGTGTTCACTAAGAACTCATGGATTTTTAAATTAATGCATTTGTTATAATCCATCATTTTTATTGTTGGTTTTGGTGCTCAGATTGTCCTAATTAGGCAAATGGAAGCCCCTTCAAGCCAACTCCTATCTTGTAAAGAAATATTCCCTATTTCCCTTAACATCTTACTTTGAAAATTTCAAACATTAAGAAAAGTTGAAAGATTTTTCCAGAGAACACCCATATACACAGCACCTAGATTCTACCACTCACATGCCACTACACGTACTTTATCAGATAGCTATCTTTCCATCCATTTCTCTATCCACCTGTGAATTCCTTTAGGTGTGATGTAAGAATCCAGTTTTATGTCCCTCAAGTGATTATCTAGTTGCCCTATGTCATTTATCCTAAACATTTATACTTCTTTATGGATCTGAGGTTTCTTAATAGCATAAACTTTCTATGTATAATGAGTCTATCTCTGGTCTTTTACTTTATTTTATTTTTAAAGATTTTATTTATTTATTTTTTTAGAGAGGGGAAGGGATAGAGAAAGAGAGGGAGAGAAACATCAGTGTCTGGTTGCCTCTCAAGCTCCCCCTACTGGGGACCTGGCCTGCAACCCAGTCATGTGTCCTGACTGGGAATCAAACTGGCGACCCTTTGGTTCACAGGCCAGTGTTCAATCCACTGAGCCACACCAGCCAGGGCTATCTCTGGTCTTTTAATCCTGCTCCATTGATGTACCTGTAACATTATGTGTCAATGCTGGGTTATTTTAATTTTATAGTCTTATAAATTCTTAACGTTTTCCTGGGTGTTTCTTCTTGTTTCCATGTAAACTTTAAGAACAAGATTTGTAGTTCCAGAAAAAAAAGTGTTAGTATTTTTACTTCAATTGGGCTAAAATTTCATATTATCTTTGGATATATTAAGTTGTATAACCTAAGAAGAGCATCTATGGACATGATCATATTATTTTTCTTATTAGAATTATTATTTGGAATTATACTAATTTCCTAATATTGAACCATCCTTGAATTGTTGTCATAGAAATTGGCCATATGTATTATTTCAAATGTACTGTTGGATCTGTTGTGAAAATTCTATGTAGGATTTTTGTATAATTATTGATAAGTGAGATTGTTTTTATAGCTTTCTTTTTTGCACAATATTTATCAGGTTTACTTATCAATATTATTTGTACTTTATATAAAAATTCAAAGTTTGCATTCTTTTTCTGTTATTTTGAACAGTTTAAATAGCATTAGGAATATATTATTTTTGAAGGAATGGTAGAAAGCATTTGAAGGCATTTGGGTCTGATACTTTATGGGCATTAGCTCTTTCATAGCTTTTTCTATTTATCATAAAGATTGATCTATATAAGCTATCTCTTTTTGTGTCAATGTGGTAAATAAAAGTTTTCCTAGAAAGTTACCTTTTTCATGTGGGCTTTAACATTTTTATGCATACATTTGTGCAAAGAGATCTTAAAAATTTCTTTTGTTTTAATGGTTATTTCTTCCTTGTCATTCTTTATATTGTGTTTGTTCTTTCTGCTTGTTTTTCATGTCTTCATTAGCTGTCCCTTTAGTCTGTATTTGTATTTTATATAACTTACTAGATCTCCATGGTGACCTAATGCCCTGTTAATTTTTGTGAACATTTCAGGTGCACTGGAGAAGGTTTATTCTCGATTATCAATCAGGGTGTAAATTTTGATAGATATACACAAGATCTACTTTATTGATTATGTTGCTCAGGAGCTCTGTCCATCTTTATCTTTTGTTTACTTGTCTTTCTTACAGTGAAAATCGTGTGTTACAATCCGCCTTCATCGGTGGTTTCTGCACCTTCGCTTTGCATCTCCTGCAGGTTCTGCTTTATGGAGATAGATCACTGTATGAAGTTCACTGGGCACTGGTGTATCCATACCTGTCAGGCTCTGTTGTGAACTGTAGTGTGAGGCATTATCAAGTGTTCTGCTTGGTCTCATTTAGTATTTTTGGATGTCACCTTCTTTTAGATCAAGGCATCCCTTTTCTTTTTGTCTGCCATACTTCAGCCCAATCCTTTTTGTTTAGCCTTCCCGCAGCATTTAGGTTCAAATATGCACCTTTACAAGCCAATCTGAACATCTTGTTTTCTTGTGTGTAAGTGCTATAGACTGAATGGTTATGTCCCTCTCATTTGTTGAAACCTGATCTCTAATGCAATGGTATTTGGAGGTGGGGCGTTAGGGAGGAGATTAGGTGGAGAGGGTGGAGCCCTCCTGACGGGATTAGTGTTCTTAGAAAAGAGACCCCAGGAAGCTTCCTCCCCCTTCTCACTATGTGAGAACACAGTGTGAGAACACAGGGTGAGAAGAGAGGCGGCCATACTCCAGGAAGCAGGCTTCACCAGACACCAAGTCTGCTGAGACCTTGGTCTTGGACTCCCAGCCTGCAGAACCATGAGAAATAAGTTACTGTTGTTTATGAGCCACCCAGTCTACAGTATTCCAATCCAGCTGTTCAAGTGAACTAAGACAGGAACACTGATGATGATTAATTTTAGGTGTCAATGTGACTCATTAATATTTTTTAATAAACTTTTTTGACTATTTTTAATATACAGTGCTATCTGGGCCTCTGTTAGCTCTGTCAAGCATTCGAGTCAGCAGGCTGAGTGAAGAGGATCGCCCTCGCCAACGTGGGTAGACATTGTTCGATGGGCTGAGGGTTGAATAGGACAAAGAGGAAGAGGAAGGGCAGATTTGCTCTGTGCTCGAGCCAGGACGTCCGCCTTCTGCTCTTGGACACTGGCACCCCTGGCTCCCAGTTCAGGAAGGTTTATGAGCAACTTTAAATACAAGCAGCTGTCATTATCCTTGGGGATCTCAAAGGCCAAATGTGGATCTTTGAAGCTTACTGATACATGTACTACCTAGTCTTAACTGGCCAGTAATTGCCAATTCAAATGTTTTTATTTTTGCAAAGCAAGCACTGAATCATTCAATTCTGCATTCAACTAATGTTAACTGGGTAACTCACATGTGCTTGGTACAGGAAAAATCTGATCTACCACTTGCCGCTTGTGAAGGCCCCGAGAGGTGTCCACTATGAACATTAGTGCACCCATTTCACACACGAGGAGAGCTCCCCCAGCTAATTATTCTGTAGGCAAGTCGGGCTTCTCTCCACTTCTCCGTGATGCCTGCCTCAGGACCATTGCACCTGCTCTTGCCCATCTTCCGGAAACACCCCATCACTGGCTCTCTGTGTCCTTCAGACCTAAATGTCACCTCTTCAGGATCTCAGTAGGTCTCTTCCACATTTACCTCCATCACTCTCTGTAACTATACGCCGCTAAGTTTCTTGGTAGTTAGTATTACAATTTATATTTATGTATTTGGTTGTCTGCTGTCTCTCTATTAGATTGTAAATGCTATGAAGGCAGGAATTGTGTCTGTGTTCAATTACCTCTCTCTAAAAGTGCCGGGAACATGATAGGGCTGCGGTAAATATTTGCCGAATGAATGATGCCCAGGGAGAGCAGGCAGTCAGCCCAAGGTCACACAGCAGGTAAATAGAGGATCCAGAATCCTGGTGTCTCCGAGCTGAGAGCTCTCTTATCAGCAATTTCACTTCTGCAGAGAGGATGCCATCCTCTCACTGGGAGGAAAAGACAGATGTCTATTTTTGCCCCAATTAACCTAAAAAAATCTCCATATTCATAGGATGAATATGGGAAACATTTTTTAATTTTTTAAAAGATTTTATTTATTTATTTTTAGAGAGGGAAGGGAGGAAGAAAGAGAGAGAGAGAGGGAAACATCAATGTGTGGTTGCTGGGGGCTGTGGCCTGCAACCCAGGCATGTGCCCTGACTGGGAATTGAACCTGCGATGCTTTGGTTCGCAGCCCACGCTCAATCCACTGAGCTACACCAGCCAGGGCCATTTTTAAATTTTTAAAAAATTGAAACAAATTAAATGTTAGGCCGCCATGTTCCAAAGTCAGCCATGAAACCAAATCCCTGGCTCAGCCAGGCGGCCCCCCAGAAAGGTTGGGGGACCGAGGCAGCAGTGGCTTAGCTGTTGGAGACATTCAAACCCTTCAGAATCAATAGGTTTACTCACACTGAACACTCACCAGGTGCCAGGCAGGGCTCTGGGCGTGGGGGACT
This sequence comes from Phyllostomus discolor, assembly GCF_004126475.2. Classification (NCBI taxonomy): domain Eukaryota; kingdom Metazoa; phylum Chordata; class Mammalia; order Chiroptera; family Phyllostomidae; genus Phyllostomus; species Phyllostomus discolor. The sequence goes on from NC_040905.2 coordinate 197,864,524, forward strand.
CGCAGACGGATGAGCAGGCATTTCCCTGTCCTCTGGCTGCTTCCAGCCTTGTGAGTCACAACCATAGCGTAGTGTTCGGAAGTGGGAAGGACAAGAGGAAACACCTGATGCATTCTCAGGGCTTAGGAAAAAGAGATTCTAGGAAAAATTAACCAGATGAAAGGAAAGTGTAACAGGTAAAGGGCTAAGGACCAGATAAAAAGCAAACAGAGCACTCGACAGGGTTGCAGGGGCTCCAAGATGGAACCTACCTGGACATTTGGCAGTGTGGTGGGGTGACAAGAGGTGAGCCTGGGGCCAACTCACAGAAGGCCTAGGAGGTGGCGGCAGGAGTCACGGCATGACCCCGAGCACAGCGGGCAGCTCTGGAAGAGTGTGCTGCAGGGGTGGGACGCAGGCGGACACTGGCTCACAGCACGTGGGTGCAGGGATCCAGTGCACCCCCCACTCTGCACAAGAAGCTCTGCTGGAAGTTGCACACGTCTGGGGCAGGGAAGCTCCTCTCCCCGCCATAACCTCCACTGTGTGGCTCTGACTAGAAGAGAATTCTTCCTTACAACAAACCGAAAGCAGCCTCCCTGCAGCCTCCACCCAAAACAGCTCTGTGCTTTCTTCTCATCTTACCCTCCTCTGGGTTGACGCTGTCCTATTCCCTTGACCATGAAAACACTGTGAGAGGTTCGTGATGCCGGAAGGGGCCACTGGTCCCACCACAAATCCTAAAGAAGTTTCTCTTGGAAGCAGAAAACCACTGCTCAGAACTGCTTCACTCCTGTAAGAATTTCAGTGGTGACAGCAGCAGCTTGCTCTCAAACCAAGGACTCCAACAGATAAGCATGGATGGCTTATCTGTCACAATAGGCAGGAAAAAAAGCAGCTGCCCTGGTGTGGGTGCCACCACCTGCTCACCTGCATCCTCCTTGCTTACCTTGGCTCTGTTCGCATACTTTGCACCTATTAGACCACCTACAAGTCTCCCCAGCTCCTAGTTCTTGGTTGGTAGGGAGACCCCAGTTTTCAGCTCCCTGAACTCCTGTCCAAACCTGTTCCCTGGCGCCCTCTCCCGGCCCTAGCCCCTGGTCCTCACTTCATTTCACGGAACTGCTCGGCTGAGCCCTGTGTGACACCGAATTATTAAGCAAATTCCACCAAATGGAAGTATTTACTGCCAAGCACATTTCACAAGGGAAAAGGGAATTTTCATCTATCAAAAGCACATTTATTTCAAGGGGCCCTATCACTCACTGAAATTCACAAGAGTTAAGAGTCCCAAGAAATCAAGGGCATTTGCATTACAATCCACCTCGATGTCCAAAAATATCCCGCTGAGCCTGCAGAATTTCCTGGAAAAGAGTGTGTTTTGCTTATTTGCAGGAAAGAGATAAATGTTCAAGAGAGAGTGGAGCTGAGGTTTAAAATCTCAGACAAGCAAAGGAAAGCATTCGGTAAATGTTGACCAAAGAGTCACCTTTGACCCTGCAGATTTTGGAGCTGGCCCTGGCAGCGGTGGCCAAGGACCCACACACAGTGCGGAGGGAAAGCCACTGCACTTGGATGGGGTGAAAGGGTTTGAGGACAAAGGGTCTTCATCTCTCAGCGCCTCTGGTTTGACATCTTTAAAATGGATGTGTGACAGCCCTGGCTGCTATAGCCCAGTGGATTGAGAGCTGGCCTGCGAACCAAAGGATCGCCAGTTCGATTCCCAGTCAGGCGTCCCCAGTGGGGGAGCACAAGAGGCAACCACACACTGATATTTCTCTCCCTCCCTTTCTCCTTCCTCTCCTCTAAATAATAAATAAATAAATATTTAAATAAATAAAATCTTTAAAAAAACGGATGCGTGATTGTAACAGGTCCTCATAAGGATTTTGCTTGTACTCTGCAAACTTGTCTCCCAAATCTCCCTAATGGTTGAAGAAAGCGAGCAAGAGCTTGACCCACACAGCTGCCTCCCCCACTTCCCTCACCACCCCACCCTCACGCCCCACAACTGGGGGAGGGGCAATGCCCACAGCTGGCTATCACAAAGCAAAAATGCCTTTGAAGTTTTTGTGCTTGAGGCTAAAATTAATGTGATTTGTATCCAACTCCGTAATAATCTGTGTTTATAATAGAAAAGTGGTTAAAATGATTCCCAACTGGGGAAAAACCAAAAAAATCAACCACAAAAGACCCTGCCTGGCTCGTAGGTTAATGAGGGGGATTGCTCTCGGTAACAACAACATACTTACTGGCCACGTCCTCTCTGCCAGGGGTCACGTCCTCTCTGCCAGGGGTCACGTCGAGAGCTTGCCAGATAGTCTCTTCTTTACGGAGATTAGGAAAACTTGCCCAGGGTCACAGGGCTAGAAAGTGGCCAATAGGGCTCCAGACCAAGCCTGTGTGGCTCCAAAGCGTGGGGACCATAGGGCACGGGGCTGAAGGGACGTGTGATGTCCCATCAGGTTAGATTCCAGGCCAGTTGTTTCCTGGCTTGGAGTCACAATATTGTAAGAATTCAGACTTAGGTGATTATGTGGATTCAAGGATTCCTCTTCTAAATGATTGTTTCTAGAGCCTCATACTCGGTGATTTGCAAGGGGTGAAGATCAGAAAGTGGCTAGAGAGGCACTGTGGGGCAGACTTCTCAGGGTCACCTTGGAAAATTCTAGACGAAGGCCCTGACCTGTTGAGAGGCCATGCCCCTCGCCTCTCTGACCTCAGCTCACCCTCTTCCCCCCTTTCAGGGTGACGCTCGGCAGGGCATGTTTCCAGGGAAGAGCTCTGACTGGTGCCCAGGGTCTCTGTTTTCACCGTTGGTGCTGTAATTTTCACTGCACGATATCCCTCCTCGCCGTCAAACTTCTTCATCTAGCTCTCAGACTTGCTTGGGGTCGTAGATAATTCAGTTTACCTTTAGTTGTTGCCTGAGAGTGACCAGCTTGAAAAAAAATCTTCTGAATGTTTTTAGAAATTATACATCCATAAACCATATTTCCCAAGGTTTCATCCCTTCTCCTTTGGTTCTTAAGTCTGTGAAGAGAGAAAACAGATGAATCCACACTGTAGATGTCAGTTTCTATAGCAAATGGGATTTTCCCCCCGATATCTGTTTCTGATTATTTCATTGTTGGTATACAAAAATGCCTTTGGTTTCTGGATATTGACTTTGTATCCTGCTGTTTTGCCAATTTCACTTATTAGGTCAAGTAGTTTTTTGGTAGAGTCTATGGGATTTTCTATGTATACTATCATGTCATCTGCAAACAATAACAATTTTACTTCTTCCTTTCCAGTTTGGATGCCTTTCCTTTCGTTTTCTTGTCTGATTGCTGTGGCTAGATCTTCCAATACTATGTTGAATAGGAGTGGTGAAAGTGGACATCCTTGTCTTGTTCCTGATCTTAGTGGGAAAGCTTTCAATTTTTGCCCATTGAGTATGATGTTGGCTGTAGGTCTCTCATTTATGGCCTTCATTATATTCAGGAATGCTCCCTTTATTCCCACTTTGCTGAGTGTTTTAATCATAAATGGGTCCTGTACCTTATCAAATGCTTTTTCCCATCTATTGGTATGATCATGTGATTTTTGTCTTTGCTTTTGATTATGTGATGTATTACGTTTATTGATTTGTGAATATCGTTCCATCCTTGCATCCCTGAGGGGGCGGTTTCTTTCGCTTTGCTTTCCAGCATCTGAAGCGCTTCCACTTTGTAACTGGCGTTCAGAGCAGAGTGAATCTGCAGCTCTGCGGGTGTGAGGCAGTTTTATTTTCCCAGTAGCAGGTCTCTTACTGACATCTCAGAAAGCCCTCTTGGCTTTTGGGGTCCTCATGGCTGTTAGAAGTTCAGTCTGGGTCCAAAGCCACACCCCATCAGGGTTTTCTCCTACCTCACAGCAGCCAGACCTGGAGCTCTTGAACTCGAAGGGGGCAGGAGTGGTCTGCCTTCTCCTCCTTGTGCTCCAGCATCAGAGTGTTGGGGAGGAGGGTCAAGATCCACCGCTGGGACACTTCCTCATACTCTCCCTCCTTTTGGACCAGATGCCTCTGGTGTGGTGGGCTGAGAGGAGGAGATGGGGCAAACCTCTCTTTCCTTCACTCTCTTGGCTGTGGTCCTGTTGGCTGTTGTCCTGTTGGCTGTTTTAGCTTCTCTGGTTAGCTCTGAGGAAGGCCTATGCCTTCTAAGCAGCTTTCTTCACCCTGTGTTCTCTTCTCTTCATCCTACTCAAACAGGACCAAAGGGAAATCAGCAAACTGGGAACGTGAGATGCCTGTCTCTCTTTGCAGGCACCTTCAGTACCTCTGAGCAAATTTCTTGGTGCCCTTCCTCATCATTTGTCTGGGGGATGGAAGAGCAGCATTCTGTTCTCTCCCAAATGGTGAATGGAGGGTGGGGGAACTGTTGTTGCTACTCAGCCAAAACTGCACATTTCAACAATTTCCTCTTTTTCCACCTTTCAAGATTGCTTACATAATTGAGGTGTCCTGCTCCAGTTGTTCCTGGCTCTTTAGAATTTGAAGGGCTTAGTGCTAACTCTGCATCAGGGCCCTAATCTCAATCTACACCCTGCTACATAGTTGGAGAGTTTTCATCTTTATGAGACAGAGTCCACCTCTCACTATAAAAAGACGAGTGGCAGAAACTCACTTTATCAGGTTCTCTTGCAGCTGGGGTACAGGTATGCTACCCAGCTTTTGACAATCAGATAAACAACACCGGGCTTTGAATTAGAAACTAGGAATAGAGAGTATTAGGGAATCTACAGAAATCCAATATGGCTGACAGTGGCAGCAGCCACAGTGGCTATACCCTCTTTCCAGGGGCACAGTGACAACAGTGTGAGGGTTCAGTGTGAGTGGGGTCAGGGGTGCAAGCCACAAGGCCTGTGCAGCACGTATGTAGGTAATGTCTGCATGGACCCCTGCTGCAGCCTGATTTGGGGTGCTGTTCTGGGCTGCAGGCACTCAGCCGTGTTGTCAGGCCTCCTGAGATTCTGTGGGCTTACTCAATATTCATAGAGTAAATTTCTTTTCTTAGTCTAACACCCTCCCTGGCCATTGCTAAGACAAATGTGTATCAGTACAGTTAATAGGACTTCAAAATGACTTCCTGCTTCCATACATATTTGTCTAAAAAGATGATGAATCTAACTATGCTATTTTTGGAAAAAGTTGCTTTAAAAAAATAAAGCCTCACCAACACGTTGGAAGTATTGCAGGGAAAACACTTCTAGGCAAAACATCCTCCGTGACTAACACAGTAGCCGCTGCCCCCGTGTTTTGCAGTGGCTGTGGTAACAGCACTCTCACTTAAGCTTTGACCACCACAGAATTGATCCCATCGCCACAGATATTCTTGATTTTTTCTGGTCGATGCTGTCCTTGCTGAAAATATAAACTCAGATAACATTAAAATTAAAATATTTTCACCAGTTATTTTGCTATGCAAGAATTTTATCCAGAATCATCATAAATAAAGCAACCAAACATGAACAAAATGGCCAAATTGTTAAGGACTAAGATGTTATGCTAATGTTAGGTAACTAAATATTAATAATCCCTAAAAGTTTTACTGACTATCTACTCTGGGTCTGATTTCATTTCATATTTACAACAACCCTATGAGACCAGGATTATCATTCCCATTTCATAGGTCGGACACTGAGGCTAGTAAGAGATTTGACTTTGTCTACTGGGAAGGGCAGAGCATCCGCTCTCCATGCCTTCCAAGTGCGTCTGTCGTGGTTCCACTGCAGAGAGTAAACAGAGAGAGATCTTGGTCACGCAGTTCATCGGGAGGCTGTGGAGACAAACCCTAGGATGAGCCTCCAGAGACAACTGCCAAAGGCACGTGGCAGAACTGGGCCACCGAGGGAGCTGCTGCTCCTGTCACTGCAGGCAGCAACTCTAGAGACGTGCTTCAGAAACATGCCAGGAGCAGAAAGCCGCCTCTGTGCAATGACAAAGCTACTCTAGAGCTTTCTGACCTCTGCTCCAATCTGCACCTGCAATGGATGCCTGACACCTGCTCCTCTCCACACTTAACTTGGCTCCTAAATCAAGTCTAGTATAATACAATGAAGAAGATCAGTACTAATCATGTTTAGCTTAATATAGACACAGACGGCTATATATGAAAATATTTATAACACGTGCATTGCTGTAGGTTACTAAACACCCACGTGTCACCTTGACCTGTGAGCTAAGAAGACATAGAAGCAAAGACACCCCAGTAGCAATGAGTGCACCTAGCTCCCAGACCTTAGTTTCTAATTCTATTCTCCAATAAAAGGAACCGGGATTCTTTGTAGAAATGGCTGATTTTAGGGTCGGTGACTGATTTGCGGCAGGAACTACATAAGAGAAGCCTGGAGTACCTTGGAGAGCTTAAACAAGACAAGACAAACAAAAAACAATGCTTCGCTGTAATGGGGTATGCCGAAGGGACCCAGGAGCCGGCTGAAACTTTCCCAATGGCCAACACTGGAACAGTCTGAGGAACGAAATAATTAAAGTAGCATTGTATTAGAACACAAAGGATAAAATAAAAATCCATGAATCCATTTCATGCAAATAAACATAATTGAATAAATTAGTAAATGGGGAAGAGAGACTAATCTCTTAGGCAGAAGAACCCCAAATAATTTATGTAGATACTTCGTGCTCAAGGAGATGCAGCATTACTTCCTACTCTGTAAGTGTGGGCTGTGCATAGTGACTTCCTTCCAGTAAGTGCAATATGGGGGGGGGGGGAATGAATAACTTTATAACAGAGAAACCTAAAAAACTAACACTACCTCAGCCATGATCAGTGTTAACATCAACAGTGATAAGTCAAGGCGATAGTATATGTACCCTTGATATGATGTGATAAAAATGGTACTTTAACGCTGCTGTCTTCTTCCCAAAACCCATAACCCAGCCCAATCACAAGAAAAATGCCAGACAAATTCCAAATGAGAAACATTCTCCAAAATAGCTGACTAGTACTCATTGAGTCTCTAGGTCATAAAAAAAAACACACACAAGGAAAATCTGAGAAAATGTCACAGCTAGGATGAACCAAAGGAGACATGATTGACTAAATGTAATGTGGTATAGTGGATGAGATCCTAGAGCAGAATGATGAAAACTGAGGAAATCTGAATAAAGTGTGGAATTTAGTTTAAAATAATTTATCAGTTTTGGTTCATTAGTTATAACAAATATTCCATATGAATATAAAATCTTAATAATGATTGAAACTGGGTGTGGAGTATTTAGGAACACTCTGCATAATCTTCACAACTTTACTATAAGTCTAAACCTATTCAAAAAAATTAAAGTTAAGCCCTGGCTGGCATAGCTCAGTGGATTAAGCACGGGCTGCGATCCAAAGTGTCGCAGGTTCAATTCCCAGTCAGGGCACATGCCTGGGTTGTAGGCCATGGCCCCCAGCAACCGCACATTGATGTTTCTTTCTCTCTCTCTTTCTCCATCCCTTCCCTCTCTAAAAAAATAAATAAATAAAAATCTTAAAAAAAATTAAAGGTATGAAAAGTTGGACAGCACCCCAGGGCCTGTGGGGCTGTATCGGAGTGTCTCACAGGTCTGTGACTGGGGTCCCAGCGTGAAGGCAACAGACAGGTGGGCAGAAAACAATCTGAAGAAGTAATAGCTGGAAATTTTACAAATTTGGTAAAGATACAAATTTACAGATTCAAGAATCTTGGTGATCTCTAATTAGGGTGAATATAAAGAAAATCACACCTAGGCAGGTCATCGTAACAACTGCTGAAAATGTGTGTGTGTGTGTGTGTGATTTATAGCCTGAATATTTATGTAGAAAAGAAGGAATGCTTAAAATGATAAAAAGAAAGTGGAGGGAGGAATAATAACAAAAGAGCAAAAGTTAATAGAATTGAGAAGACTGAAGAAGATCCAATATAAAAAGAAGGTTGAAGATCAGATGGTATTTAAAAAGCCTCTGACAAGACTGATGAAGTAAAAAGAAAAGATGCAAATAGGGAATATGGTAAATGAAAAGGGCAAATACTCATAAATGTAACAGAGAATATGATGAACAGATTTATGCAAAGAAATTTGAATACCTAAATGCAATAAAAAGTTAATATTAAAATTAAAATGTTATTTATCATCATTGAATCACGAAGAAATAAAGCACCTGAATAATTTATTGCTTTTGAAGAAAGTCAATCAGTAGTTTAAAATATATTTACCTTCATAACACCAGGCCTACACAATTTTAGCAATGAGTTCTAACAGACTGTCAAGTACCAAGTAATTCCAATCTCACACATGGTCTTTCAGAGACTATTAGGGGAAGGAGCACTTATCAACTCGTTTTGTGAGGCCGCTATAAACCTTCATGCAAATCAGACATGGACATCATCAAGAACATAAGTTACACACCATTCTTACTCATAAATATAGATGTAAGAATGTAAAAATATTTGCAAACCAAATGCATATGAATATAAATGCAAATACATACAATCATTATTTAATTGGTTATATCTCAGAAATACAAAGTTGGTTTGCATTAAAGGGGAAAATTATATGATCATCTTGAGAGATGCAGAAAATTCATTTGAAAACATTTAACACTCATTCATATAAAAAAATCTTAGCCCTGGCTGGCATAGCTCAGTGGATTGAGTGCGGACTGCGAACCAAAGTGTCGCAGTTTCGATTCCCAGTCAGGGTACATGCCTGGGTTGCAGGCCATGACCCCCAGCAACCGCACATTGATGTTTCTCTCTCTCTCTCTCTTTCTCCCTCCGTTTCCTCTCAAAAAATAAATAAATAAAATCTTTTTTAAAAATCTTAGAAAAGAAGGAATAGGGGAGCACTTCCTTAACCTGATAAAGGCTATTTACCAAAAGCTTACCAGAAGCATTATATTTAATGTTAAAATGTTAGAAGCAATGCATTTAAATTCAAGAAAAGGCAAGGGATTCTCTCCCTCTTTTTCTGCCCCCTCTTCCCTTCTTTCTAAGAACATAAATAAATAAAATATAAAAAGAAAGGAAGAGGTAAGGGCCCCACCAGCACGACTCCCTTCAGCATTGTACTGGGGACTCAAGCCAGCTCAGGGAGACAAGGCAAAGACAAAAGGTGAAGGTTTGGGAAGGATGAACTAAAACTGTCGTTATCAGCAGAGTAAACTGTTGTCAATCATGACAACCCAAGATACTCTTCAGAGAAATTATTATAATTAATGAGTTCAGCAAGGCTTCTGCATATAAAGACTAAAATATTTAAATCATTCACATCCTGTGCACCAGCCACAACCATTATAAAAAATGTAATTTAAAATGCGTGTAATAGTTCCAAGGATGTAAGAAGCAAAAGAATAAATCTAACCAAACATGTACATGACATTTATGGAAAAATGTTTAATTCTTTATCGAAAGAAGTTAGAAATCTCTACAAATGGAGAGGTATACCATGTCCATGGATAAGAAGACTGAATATCGTAATATAAATTCCTTATAAATTAATTTATAAATTTAATGTACTTCCAATTAAAATCCCTATTGGAGTACTTACTTTGTGGAGCTTGACAAACTGATTCTAAAAGTTTGTAGAGAAGAATAAAGGCCATGCTAGTTAAGGTGACTTTAAAGGAGAAAAAAGGGCTCTGGCTGGTGTGGCTGAGTGGATTAAGTGCTGGCCTGCGAACCAAAAGTTTTGGGTTCGATTCCTGGTCAGGGCACATGCCTGCGTTATGGGATAGGTCCCCAGTTGGGGGTGTCTGAGAGGCAATAGGTCAATGTATCTCTCACACATTGATGTTTCTCTCCCTCTCTTTCTCCTTCCCTTCCTCTCTCTAAAAGTAAATAAAATCTTAAAAAAAAGAGAGAAGAAAAAAAGGTAGAGATATTTCCCCTGATAGATTCCCAGTCTTCTTTCTTATGTGTCCACAGTGATTAAAATAATGTTTTCTGACAGGTATAAAGAAATAAATGAGTGGAACGAAACTGAGAACCCGAAACAGGCTAATGCTTATATGGAAACCTAGTATGTAACAGGGCCAACAGTAAAGAAAAGCAAGAAATCATAGGGCTAACCATTTTTTAAAAGGTGGCATAATTGGTAATGCGTATGAAAACAATTCGATCTCTTTCACACCCATAATAAAATTACTGTATTTTGCCATGTACGATGCACATTTTTTTGCCCAAATTTTTGAGGGAAAAATAAGGATGCGTATTATACATAGGTAGTACCTGAAATACCTAGTATCTGTTCTTGTGTTCTGTAATTATTTGTTACATAAAATTTCTTGTACCATAATGTGTTCAAAAATAAATCCTAAGATTCTTTTGTAGTACAAAAAACAAGCATCTAAATATTAATTAATTAATTAATTAATTAAAACAAAAGATTTTTTCCTGAATGTTCGGGCCTAAAACATGGATGTGCACTTTACACAGGATGCATTATACACAGCAAAATACAGTAATTCCAGAGGATTAAAAACCTAACACATAGAAGAAAAATTGAAAAATGTTATAAGAAAATATAGAGTATTTGTATGAACTCAGAAAAAGGAAGGTTTTTTTAAAAAAAACAAGTTTAACAAAAAATGAGAAAAAACTGATGAACTCATCTACACTAAAATTTTAAATTTTCTTTATGAAAAACACTTCAAAAGACAATGTACGTGTACCCATCAAAAAGAATTAGTTTCCAGGATAAATAACATCTATGTATCAATTATCAAGACAATCCGATTGAAAAAATGTGCAAAGCATAGAATAAGACAATTTACAGAGGAACATAGTAAATGAAAACTAAACACCTGAAAAGATAGTCTCATTAGACATCAGAAAAATGCAAATGAAAGCCACAATAAGGTTCAATTCTGCGCCATCCGCTTGACAATAACTTAAAAGTCTCACAATTCCAAGTGCCGAGTGGTCTCCATTTTGCCCCTCCAGATGCCTGCCACATGCTGCTCCACCCAGAAACTGAAGAAGGGGTCAGGGGTGAGTTTGGGATTTTTCTCCCGGCTCCCGCCCAGGTCTGCCTGGTCTTGACAGTGGCTGCGCTGCTTTCTTGTGGCTAAAGTGGCTAAAGCTCCTGTGGAGCACCCATGCCTACAACTCTCTGCAGCCCAGTAACTCCCCTCCTATGACCCCTTCAGGCCTGGGCATCTTAACAGCTCCCATGTGATGCTTCACCATCTCTTGTTGGCTCACAACCATGTGAACAATACCTTCAGGAAACTCTCTTTCATTATCCCACTTGTGTGTGTCTTCTTGGTGGCCAGGAGCGCCTGGTACACTACATGCTGGCAAGAAGGCATGCACACACTGCTGCAGGGGCGGGGACCGCTGCAAGAACTCCAGAGGGCACCTGGGCAATATCTAGAAAGTTGGGAATGGGCACAGTCCTTTCCTAAATGCGCATGCTGCATACCAGGCATTCTGTTTCTATAGGTAAGCCTGGAAAAACCGCTTCTGCAGGTTAAGAAACGTGTATAAGGGTGATGATCTTTGCAGCAATGTGGTGGCAGTAAAACCTTAGAAACAACCAAAATATCTATCGATAGGAAAAGGGTAAAAAAAAAGTAGCAGGACGGTTACACAATGTACTAGTCTACCACAGTGAATACTGGTGAAGCAGGAGTTACATATACAGGCATGGATGAATCTCACAAACTTAGTTGTAAGGTGACAATAGAAAATGGTGGAAGAACACAAATAGAAAGGCAGTATGAAGCTTTAAAACATGCAAAACAATGCTAAACATTACTCATGGGCACGATATATCTGTATAACAAATGAAATATTTGGAAATGATAAATATCAAGTTCAGAATAGTGGCCACTGCTAGGAGGCGGGGAGGTTGACTCCAGAAGGGTGTGTATGAGGGAGATTTAACTGCATTGGTAATGTTCAATTTCTTAAGTTGGGTCGTAGGTATGTGAGTATACCTGATGTTGTTTTTCAACCTCTTTGTAGGTCTTGGATAATGCATACGCATGTTAAAATTTAAGTGATATAAGGGAGGGAGAAACGCTAAAGTTTAATAATGAGGAGGAGATAAAATGTTCATATGCGATCACAATGCAGATAGTAAGGATAAAATAAGAGAAATACATTTAAAGCAAGGTTTAGAACCATGCATATAATCTGCCAGCATTTATATATGATTGTGTATGCATAATTATGTCTGGAAAGATACACATAAAACTAGTAATTATGGTCTTCGGTATATGGGCCATTTATTATCTATTTTTTAAAAATACATGTTTGAAAATGACTGGCTGAGAGATCACATGATACAGCCAGGCCTCAACAGCAGACCAGCACGCGGGGCTTTACAGAAGGTGCTGATGAGTCCCACCTGAAAACCACACCGCTCTCAAAGCTTAGAATATTTCCTGTATGGTCCTTTAGGGAAAATTTTGATGATTTTTTTATTTAGAAAGATGTGGATAAAAGAGATGAGTGTGAAGGCAGTACTGAGGAAGATGTCCAGCTTTTGACCTTGAGTTATGACCTTGACTGAAACAGTTGGGAGTGGTATACTCACTGACCTAGAGCCTGTGGGAGGGACAATTGTGTTAGCAGAGGTGTCCTGGGCAGGGAGAGGGTGGTACAAGATTCTGAATGCAGTGGTCCCCGTATCTACTGCAGGTGCATTCCAAGACCCCTAGTGGATCCTCGAAGCTGCTGATAGTACCCAACCCTGTATATACTGTGTCGTTTCCCGTACATACATACCTATGATAAAGGTTAATTTCTAAATTAGGCACAGTAAGAGATCAACAATAATAACTAATCATAAAATAGAACTATAATAATGCACTGTAATAAAAAATTATGTGGCTCAATCAGCAAAAACGGGGACCAATAAAGAATGAGTCACATTTAGGGAATGGGGAAGAGAGAGAAGTCCCTAAAATTCCAAGTCCTAGTAATTTCTACAGTATTCTGTAGACATTAGGGAACCAAGGTAGAATGTTGAGTAGAGAAATTAATTAGGAGATGGTAAATATATATATGTATATATATATATACACTTATATATATACACACATTATATATATATATATATATATATATATATATATATATATATTTAATTTTTTGAAAGAAGACTGCATGCATGGCTTTTCTCTGGGAATACTGAGACTCAACCAGATTTCTCTGGCTGCTGAAGGGTAGTGTCTCGAAATGGGAGCTGAAGGTTCGTGTCTTGAGAATTAGGCCCCAGTGCTTCTGTACCAGTCCTTGTTAAGACTGAACAGGGGAAGGATTTATTTCGTGTGATTACATGGAACCAAGTCATTTCCTGATGTACCTACACTTGAGACTTTGGGAAATGGGATGTGGAAGAGATGGGTACCAGTAATTCTGATGAGGATTTAATTAAGAACTCAATTTCCCCAGACTTCCAGTCCTTGACTGCCTGATGTTTCTTTAATAGGAACTGTTGATATGTTCTAATTATGGTGGGTTATTTATGGGCTCGGGCCTCATCTCTCTACTCAATTATGTTTTGTTTGGGAGACTGGCGTTCTTTTACGACTCTGGTTCTTAATTGAGTCTATTGTCTTCCCCAAAGATGCACTTAGTCTGGGGACCCAGTCATTTGTGGCTTTTCCTCTAGAAGAGATCCATCCCACCACACCTAGCCTTTCCCTTCCTTTCGCGGATAAACTCCGAAGCCACAAGGAAGGGAACTCCCCCCTCCCTCATTCCCAGTTCTACCTGTAGGTGATGCTCCCGGCCCATGACGTTGCCCTGCAAATTCAGCTTCCTTTTAAATTTTGGAAACAGAGTTCTTTAAAACTGTCCCTCATTATCAGATGTCTTTGAAATTCTGGGAAAACTGCACATTTCAGGTGCTTGGAGTCCAGAAACACATTCAATATTCTGAATTGAGATGTACTTATAGGTGTCTCTTTATGGAGGAGCAAATTCTGGTTCACTATCTGGGAAATATTCTCAGCTGTGGGTAAATTACTGTTGGGTCCTAGAAAACTGTGATATTGTTATATTATTTTGTCGACTGGATTCCTGCCAGCATTACAAGATGATGCTGTTTCCATAACCATAAATGTGAATCTGCATTATGTTGAATGGTCACAAAAATATTCTACGTTATGCATACGCGATAATTTGTGTAGCCAATTTCCTGTTGGTGGGTATCCAGGTGGTGTTCGGCCTATGATGAGTAGCTTTGGGCATGCATCATTGTGCACATCCTGGTTATTTCTGAAGGACCAGTTCCTGGAGGCAAATTGCAGAGTGCAAGGACATGTACTTCGTTAGGACTTTCACAGGCTCTGGGCTGTCAAATTTCAACAGATCGGATTTCAACTGGAGCTGAAGGAATGTGTGGAAATGCATGCCTCGAACAGGAACAGCACGTAGGAGAGTATGGATGCTAGGAAGTATAAGGGTGTGTGTTTCAATCCTCGCTAATCCTCTTTGAAGAAGACACACTGGTCATGACGAGATAAGTCAGTAATGGTTCTGTTCAGGCACAAAACCACAGCTCCACTGTGATTTTGTAAATGCTCTTACCCGCTTCCTTTTTCCTGGTACCGTGCGTGGCACACAGTGCGTGTGTGAGAAATGTGTGCTGGACTGCACTGAGTCAGCACAGAAGTCTATAACCCTCCTTCCCCTCCAAAGCCCTTCCAGCCTAGACTTGGGGGATAAAATGCAACAAAGCAGAAATTGACAGAGGGGCTTGATTTATCACAATTTTGTGATTATGAAGGAAGAATTTCATCCTACAAACGTTCCCTTTTTCTCATCATTTACATTCCAAATTTTGATTCTATAGCTTTCCAGACATGAAGGAAATACGTAATGGGATGAAAATGTGAAATACTAGTAGAGTCGTTTATCATGTGCGTTGAGGAGGGGTATTGATTCCCTGGAATGCTCGTGAACTTGGGGATGCTTCCAGCATGTGAAGATTGCTCTCTCATCACCTACTCCTCTCTGTCTGCTCAGTGGGGTCATCTCAGGCCCCAAATGCTCTCCTTGGCCCTAACAGAGGTGCTCTCTGGAGACTGTAAAGTAATCCCCCTCCTCCCCCAAGGAGCGAGCTCTCCCTCCTTTTTACCTCCAAACCTGACAGATGCTTCAAGGTCCAATTCCCGAGAAACACCCTCCATTAGCCAGTGACCATCGAAGTTCTCTTCTGCACCCACGTCTCTACACAGTGTGGGACCCATGAGACCACACGTGTGCCCACGTCTCTACACAGTGTGGGACCCATGAGACCACACGTGTGCCCACGTCTCTACACAGTGTGGGACCCATGAGACCACACGTGTGTCCACATCTCTACACAGTGTGGGACCCATGAGACCACACGTGTGCCCACATCTCTACACAGTGTGGGACCCATGAGACCACACGTGTGCCCACATCTCTACACAGTGTGGGACCCGTGAGACCACACGTGTGCCCACATCTCTACACAGTGTGGGACCCGTGAGACCACATACTACTGTGTTATCTCATGAGTCTTAACCTGCAACAAGAGGTTTGTATTTGTTTTCTCGTGCTGCGAGAACAAACTATCACAAATCAGTGGCTTACAAGAATACCCATTTATTATTTCACAGTTCTGTGGGCCAGAAGTCTGGACACAACACCTAGGCAGGTCCTTTGCTAATGGTGGGGGCTGGACTGGGCTTTACCTGGAAACCTCAGGGCAGTTTCTGCCTCTGAACCCACCTTTAGGTTGCTGGTAGAATTTTCCTCCTGGCGTTTGTCGGACTGAGGCCCCGCCTCCTCGCTGGCTGCCTGCCAGGGCCGGGCCTTGGCACCAGAGGCCGCCTGCGCTCCTTTCTGCTGCCTTCTGCATGGTCCCCTCCAGCAACGGTGGGTCACGTTTCTCTCCTGCTGCCAATATCTTTCTTCTTCTGTTGCTTCTCTCCGAGCCCAGCCAGAGAGAGTTCTCTGCTTTTGTACGCTCATGTGATTAGCTTGGACCAACTGAGCAATCCAGGATAATCTCCCCATTTTAAAAGTCCCTGTTGTCATTTTGACCTAACATTGTCACAGGTGTGAGGGATTAGAGTGTGTACATGTTGGGGCAATAGGGACTCTCCTTCCTCTTCCAGGGCGATGGCAGGAATCCAGCCTTCCGCACCGCTGTCTCTCCGGGGAGGTCCAGGAGGGGGCCCACTGTTCCGTGCCCTGGCTTTCACCCTTCCTCGCTCTGTGGAGGTCTCTCCGGGATTTATGGTCCAGCCTGTTTCAGGGGAAATTGATTTCTCTGCAAATAATGCCCATCGCCTCTTCTTTTTGTATAGCATTAAAGCAGGGTAGGCAAGGACACTGGGGCTCAGCGAGGGCAGTTCACAGGGGAATGAGAGCATCGACAGGGTGCAGGTCACACTGCAAGGGCCGGAGGTACGTCTCAGGTCTCCAGACTGCCAGGGCATCGCTCTTTCCAAATCTGGAAAACTCCCTGCAACTGGAAGTCATTTAGTTAAGAGACACATCTTCCAGCTTTCTGAGAGGATCACCAGGGAACTGGCAGGCTGGTTCCTGGAAGTTGGGCTGTTGCTGGGTTCCACCTGCCAAGAACTCGCAATGGCAGAACTTCCCCACAGCGAGCGGCACGCTCTGGTCACTGGTGCGGCCTAAACGGAGGCACCAGCTTGGACAGTAGCTTCCCGGCCTTTTCCAAGCTAACATATGGCTCTGACTTCGCCAGCGTTCATCTCCAGGAAATAGTCTGAAAAACAGAGAATCGCAGAACAGTAGAGCTGGGAGGCAGTTCGGAGACCATCTAGCCCAGCCCTTTTACCTGATTGTAAAGACCGAGGCCTGCATGGGTGGGGAGGTTGCCCAGGGGAGCAGGAGACTCATGACTAACGAAGATCTAGCCATTCTGCTTCCCAGAGCAGAATTCAGTTCTCGAGCCTGTGGTACCTCAGCCCTTTCTACGGACTCATCCTGTGCACCTCCCCTTGCAACCCGCAGCACCATGACTGACACGTGTGCATACATGTGAGTGCATCTGTCTATGTCTACCCACATACATACACCAGCAGCTTTAGTACAGTCAACTCGGACACTGGGCTTGGAAACCAGGCTGTCAGGGTTCAGGTCCCTGCAATGCTGACTTCACCTGTCTGTGCCTCAGTTTCCTCATTTATAAATGCAAATAATAATAGTCACATGTTCATAGGGTGGTTCTGAGAATTTCCTGAAATATGATATGTAAAAGACTTAAAACGGTGTCTGGCATCTCATAAGCGCCGGGAAATTGCTTGCTATTATTATTTCCAGAAAGTTTACTGCCATGCCTGCCTATTATTCTCTTGGTTGGGAAATAATGATCTAATAAAAATAATAACTCCATACAACAATACTCACAAACTGAAATGCCTAGAGGGGCTGGGGATTGAAGTGGGCTGAGTGTAAGAAAAATCATCCGACACCTCCCCCCTGCCTCGACTCTATTTGATTTTCCATTGTGAAAGAGAAATGAGCACAGAAAAAATTTCTTATTGGAAAAACAAGAGTGCAAGCTCAGTGATAAATGGTGACTGTGCCTTTGCCTCCGTGTTAGGGACAGTAGGGAGTGGTGGGGACTGCGGTGAACTGGAGCAAGAGGACACATGCCCTGTGTATAGGGGCAGCTGCCTCTCAGTTTCAGCTGATTGCTGCCATGTGGGAATTCAGATCTGATGTTGTCAGATCTCTTGATTTTTTTTCAAGGGAAGCCAGAAATCTGCATTTTTTAATGTAAAATCTTCCAATTATTAAATGTTGGCTCAACTCTTTGAAAACATTTGATGAGCCAAACAAAACATCTGTGGACCAGATTCAGTCGCAGCTGCCAGCACGGTTTCTGCCTGATGCTTGTGTGCTGTAGTCATCATCGTACTTAATCTTGTGGTGCCCACGTGAGCACCGCCGGGCGGCTGTCAGTGTCCCGCCTGGGGATGAGATAACCTCAGAGGGTGGCAGCTCACTGCAGGTAACTCAGCTGGTTAGAGGGGAAAGTCTGAGATCGTAAACTGGTATTCTAAGGAAGGCTGCCTCTGTTTCTAAGATGGGTCCTTTCCTTCTCTGGGCTTCAGTTTTCCAGTTAGCAAAGCAGATCGAGAAAACTGGGTCCCTCCCAGTGCTTACTGAGTACACTATCAGCACTCCAGGCTACCCCTCATCACACTTAACTACCTGCAAGGCTCTGGCTAACTGCTTTGCATGGTAGGACCGCTGCTGTTTTTGTCTCTTTGCTTCCCTTCCATTGGGAAGTATTTCTTCCCTCCCTGCGTTTCTGGTAGAGCCATTGGTTACAGTCCATTGGCTATATCCTCCAAGCCTAGCCAATCACGCTTCTCCATCTTCCTGGCAACAATGATTAATTAGCTCAGGAGGTGGGAAGGTGACCCAAGCAGGGTCTAGAACACAGGGGGCAAACACAAGGCCCGAGGGCCGAATCCGGCCCTCCACCTGGTTTCTACCCAGTGGCAGCCCCGAGCCCTCACTTAACTGCTAAGGAGTAGTTACATTGATACAGTCCTAAAATGACATTTGGCCCTTTGAAGGCAACAGCAAGGCTGACGTGTCCCCTGGTGAAAATGAATTTGACACCCCTGGTCTAGAGGGAACTTATCTGGGATTGCCATGCAGATGCTGACAGGAGGAAGGAAGCACTTTCTTTCTTGGGGCTGCTAAGCTAGAGCTGCTGGGGGCCCCGTCCCCACTGTGCCGGAAAGGTCTCTCTGCACTGGGGGAGAGAGGAACCAACACACAGAAAGGCAGAGACAAGACTCGGGAGCGGAGGGAGAATTGTGATGGTTCAGAACTTAGTCTTCAGTGCCCAGTGCCAAGAACCTCATCCCTGAGGCAATTTCTCAGCTTCAATGGGCTACCTCATTATGCACTGATCAGCTCCTTAATCAGTTCCTTAAGCAAGTTGAGTTTCTATTAATTGCAAACAAAGAAGTCAGACAATTGCCAAAAACATTTTTTTTTACAACCAAGACATTCAGACAAGTACATTAGAATCTAACGTCCACTAGAACATAACCGTGCAAGAGCAGGGCACATCAGTCTTACTCACCGCCGGGCCCCCTGTACCATGCGCAGGACATGGCCCCTAGTAGGTCCTTCGGAAACATTTGTTAAATGAATAAGTAACACGTGAGTAGTACCTCACGTGATCCTAACGAGGAGACATTGTTATCCAAAACACCAAATGGCAAGGTGAGGGCCAAGTTCACCCCGCTAGAAATGGCAGCATCCAGGTTCTGACGTTAGCCCAAAACCTGGAACTCCCAGCCTGACAGCCCCTTCTAACTGGTTTCCTTGCCTCTGTGGATGCAGGGAATCAAAGTGATCTTTCAAAGGCACAGACTTACTTCAATCGCCTCCTGCTTAAAACCCTTTGCTGGTGTCTACCGGTCTGCCACAGCTGGTTGCAGAGGCTGGAGTCCTGGCGGGTCCATTCTGCACTGTGGTCCATGCCTTTCCCTCTGCCCCCACAGCTCTGGCCCTGCCCTTCCGCAGCACCCAGCTTCCAGACAGAGTTTTCCTGCCTGCTGGGTTTTTTTTTTTTTCTCCATCCCAATCCTGTGAATCTGTTCCAAGTTTCTGGTGAGTTATTGGATCCTCAGTTTTAAATCTTTTTCATCTGCAAGTAGTTTATTCTCATTAAGAGAAATCCTATCTTCTGCTTGTTTAACTCTGTCAGTTAAATCCGTTAAGTTTATTTGTGTTTGCCCAGTGGTAATTTTTATTGAGAGAACATCTGAAACCATCTGCAGGGAGGAAGTCGAAGAAGCCGGTGGAGCGCCCCAGCTCTGGGACGGGTGTTCCTGCCATCTCCCCTGCCCAGAATGGCTCCTTCTGTCCACAGGAGACTGACCACGGGGCTGCTCATCCCCGGGTCCTTTTGAGTTCTGAATTTGCATAGGGACAGCCTTGACTTCCAAGATCTCACATTCTGTGTGTTTTTTGGTTGGAGGGCGTTTCAGAGAAGAGTCGGGTTTAATGACTTCTGATGCAGACTGTTAACGAGCAGTTTTCTGCCTCAGATGAGAGGGAAGGACCCAGGATGCACTGCCCTGGATGCGGCCGCTCCGTCCTCTGAGTTCCTGCTGCTGCACGTTGTACCTTGTACAGGCCACTGGTGCCTGTTCCCTCAGGTCAGAGTCACCTGCCTTATTCCCCTTCTAGACCCTGGAAGCCTCATGTAAGGGCTGTGTATAATTAGCTATACCTCCTAGTGTATCTAATAGAGTGTCTTGAATACGGTAAACTTTTCTCATGTTTGATGAATAATGAGTGAATGAATGAACGAATGAATGAATCCATGAACATCATCTGCACACAGCCCCTGCCTTCCCAGAATGCACCCTGTCGGGGACAACGACAAGTGGATGGCCCTAGGAATTCTAGGGAGGCGATTATCATTGCCCCTGTTTTATAAAGCTTTTAAACATTTAGTATCTTATCTTCATTTTCTTTAAGGAAAAAGAAAGTCCTCACCTAGTTAATCAAAAGTTGCCAGTGTTGGTTCTTTCACTGCAAATTGCAGTTTCCAAATGATGCTGAACAAAGATAACCACAGCGACAAAACCAGGCCGCTCAGAAGGAGAAGCTGGAGATTTCAGAGCAGAAAAGATAACTTCAACAAAAGTTTGCCTGTCAACCCCCCTCATTCCCACCCAGGTTTTTTTAGCATCTCATTTTGACTTAAAATAAGTTTGTAATAGATTGAGTTTTTAACGGTGAATTAGGCAGCCAGGTAGATAGTGAGTTCCCCATCATGGGGGGTAAGCAAGGGGAGGTTGGATGACAAACAGTGGGGGAAACAGAACAGAAAGTAACTGACTAGAATATAGTGAAGAGTCCAGCGATGTGCTCTAAGAACCCCAAAATGTCAACTGCGTAACCAGTAGACAGAAAAGAGTCGTGGAAAACAGTGGAAGATGTAGGTTCAGACAGTTCTGAGACTGACTCTTGGCTACAGTGATGACTAGCTGTGTGACCTTGAGGAAATTACGTGACTTCTCTGTCTAAATGAGATATAAAGAACCTAGCTGACACAAAGTACATTAAAATATGCCAGCTGTATCTATTCTTATAAGAGAAGGCGTATGGTAGACTGCACAGATTTCTCCCACTTCTGTAAGCTCACCTGTCTTCAAAGTGCCATCATCCCTGGGGGCTCTCTTGTGCTCGCTCTCTCTCCTGTCCAGCATCTGGGTGTGGTTATGTGATTTGGTTTGCCTAACGAGGCATTAGCAAATGTGGCACAAGCAGAAGCTTGCAAAGTATACTTGCGAGACCCTGAACCTGGGGCCACGTGAGTGAGCCTGGTCTAGCCTGCTGGAGGGACAGAGGCACACGGCTCGTTTCCCCTGCTCACTCTAGCCAACATGTGAGTGAGGCCGTTCCAGAACCGCCAGCCCCCAGCCAACCCCCGGGCTAACTGTGGAACTGCCTGGTGGACCCTCGGACTCCATGAGCATTAATAAAGTGGTTGTTATTTTAAGTCACTAGGTTTGTTACACAGAATTTGCTTTTTAGCTACTCGGTCAATGGGTGGCCTTGCCATAGTGCAAGTACATCTCCAGACGCAAGGGCCATTGGTGTGGATAGAACTGTCAAAACACAGCTAAACTGTCTGTCTGTCAGGCTTTTTGCCAATTGAATCTACAGAAAGGCATAGTAGGCCAAGAACAATGGATGTTAATGCTTGGGCTGCTAAATACAAAAGGATAGTTAAGCCATATTTACACAAGCGCTGTATTCCCAGCAAAGCCCACAGGTCCTCCCGGAGAGGAGGCCGGCCCCGGGCGTCCCTGGTGTTCTCCCTCTCAAACAGCCCGGCTGGGATCCCTGGGTGAAGCGGGGAAATATGCAAACATGATTTAGGGCCCACTTTAATATTACCTAAAAAGCGCCATTCATGGGCTTTGATGTCTTAGCTTGGTAGAAATAACACTTCCCTCATCAAAAAAGTTGTTTGATCCCTGAATTCCACCTCTTTTTTTCCTTTCACATATTAACTCAGAGCATGGCGGTCTCCCCGGGGGATAAAGCCGCGAAAGCAGGCGGTTGATTTAGCGATTGCAGCTATTTAACATCATTATTATTGTAGCCCTGAAATGGGGCCGGGTCCCTCACCTGTTGACAATATCCGTGGTTCCTGTCGCACCCTCACCGCCCCCCACCCCCCGCCCCATTCCCACCCAGCCCCTGGCCAGCAACCACATCAGCTTCCACACGATAACGGCAGCTCTTCTGCTTTCAGCACTTACTTTTCCGGATGCTGGGCGTGCCCACCCCTGGGATGATCTTCTAAAACGACCCATCACATGCAATTCCCTTGCTCAGGTATCTGCAGCAGCTCCCTGTTGCCTAGGTCCCTGACACGCATCTCCCTTCCCTGTGGTGTTAGTGTCCTAGGGCTGCCCTTACGAAGTGCCACCAACTGGGCAGCTTAAACAACAGAAACGTATTGTCTCACAGCTCTGGAGACTAGAAGTCCAAGGTCGAGGTGCTGGCAGAGATGGTTCCTTCCAAGGGCTGGGAGGGAGAATCTGCTCAGTTCCTCTCCCCTAGGTCCCGGCAGCCTCAGACAGTCCTCAGCGTGTCGACGACACTCCTTCTGTGTCATTGTGTCACCCTCTCTCTGGGCACGTCTCTTTCTGCAGCTAAATTTCCCCTTTATTTAAG
Organism: Phyllostomus discolor; assembly: GCF_004126475.2. Lineage (NCBI taxonomy): Eukaryota > Metazoa > Chordata > Mammalia > Chiroptera > Phyllostomidae > Phyllostomus > Phyllostomus discolor. The sequence goes on from NC_040905.2 coordinate 197,887,195, forward strand.
GACCTCAGGGATACCGAATTAGGGCTCCCCTTCACGACTTCATCTTAACTTGATCATCTTCGAAGACCCTCTATCTAGGTCACACTCATAAGTGCTGGGGAGCAGGACCTCAGTGTCTTTTTGGTGGACTCACTCAGCCTGTAAAACCTGGTTTCTGGGGCCCTTCGTAAGCTGGGCCCGCACCCCCTGTCCTGGGTGTTCCCTGGGTGGTCCTTGTGCCTCCCCAGTTCTGGCCACAGGGCCGTCTGATGCTGCCCACAGTGACATCCGAAGTCCAGCTTCCGTTCTGCCATCCACAGAGTCACTAATGCCCTCCGTGCCTCCATTTCTTCTCCTTAAAATAGGCGTAACTATAGTACCTACCTCCCGGGCTCTATTATGAGCCTAACACGAATTGATACAAATAGACCCTTTGAATGATGCCTAGCTAGCCAGAAGCAGTCAGTGAACGTTAACTAAGATCATTTTTATGTTTTTCGAAGTCTCCCTTTGTTTCTTCCCTCTGGTGAGGCTCACCCTTTCACTGTCCCCAAGTAGGAGGTCATGACATCCCAAGGTCACACTGCAAATGCACAGGATTAAAGCCCAGACGTCCCGTGCTGTTGCCTGGCCTTGTCGCTCCGTGCCTCCCCAGCCCCTGGTTGCCACGCCGCTCACCCTCTTCTGGCTCCCTTCTGCGGTCCCAAATCGTTCCAGGGGTGAGCCATGAAAATCATTTTCCACAAAACCTAGCTTCCAGTCTGAACTAAATGTGCCCTAAGTGTTAGCAGCCGCTGTTCTGTGGTGTGTTAATTTGTCACTTGGGGATACAGAGGGGACGGAAAAGCACTGAGCACGGGGTAATGGATCTCTCCAGAGTTTGCCCCTGGTCTTCATCAGCATTCTAATTATTCCACACCTTTTTAATAGAGGAAGCATTAGCATTCCTAAACTGCGTAGGGGTCTGATTGAAATAATGTCTCCTGAATTATCTTTTCATAAACCCCAAATAAATAAATAAATAAGTGGGAAGCTCCGCAGGCACAGGCTCCTCCTGGGCTGCTGCCTGGCCGGGGTCGTACGGGCCACCTGAGGGAGAGCCAATGGACTATGCCTGCATTTGATGCAATGAGAGTAGGAGATGTTGTTGCCCAGTCCCTTTGCTCCTCCTCCCTATCCTTTCTCACTGTGCTCAACCCTCAGGGCCCAGTTCATGTGACTCCTCCTCCTGGAAGCCTTCTCTGACTTCCTTTCCTGGTTGCACGTAGAATATGGGTCTCCGGACCAGGCTCTTGATTCTCTCAGTTACCACCTCTGTCCTTCCGTGTGTGGGGCCCTTGCCAGCTTGAGCGCACATTTCTCAAAAAGAAAGTCCCTTTGGAATCCCCTCTCGTCTTCTCCGTAGCTTCCGGCACAAGCCCAGGCCCATAGTAAGTCTCAATATATAATTGTTGATGTTACTCACAGAAAGAAAGTCTGAGTGTCGATGTATCCGGGCCCTGCCACGGTCTCCCACTCCAGCTGCTGCTCCAGATGTGGCTACTCCAGAGCACTCAGCGTCAGGGAAATGCAGAGTGGAGCTTAATGAGCGGGGGTCTCCCCGACAGGCAGGGGTCTTCCTGATAGGCAGTGTCTGCACAGGGAATGTGCTGCCTCACAAGGAGTGACGTTCACCGTCTCAGGGAGCGTCAGAGCAGCAGATTGGAGACCCTCTGTGGCTCGAAGAGTCTAAGGTTCCCTGGCTGCAGGATTCTGTGACATTCAGGCTCCATTCTACATTTCGTGTCGCTCTTTGCAAAGGAAAGACCAGCTTGTTTTGGTGGCTCCCAGGCCACGCACCACTAAAGAAACCTGAGGCCGTTGCCGCCATTGCCCACCACTTTGTTTCAATTGGTGCAAACAGAACATCTCACATTTGGAGCTGTCACTCCGCTGAGAGTCATTCTCGTGAACAACAAGGTCCTCGTGGGTTTGATGGCAACACAAACACCACTTGTGACTCAATTAGGGAAGCGGTAATTAAAAAGGGGGAGCAGTATGCAGTCTCTCTGCTCACACCTTCCCACTGGGACCTGGCCGGCAGACTGGCAGGATCCAGGGCACTTAGGGGACCCGCCCTGGGGCCTGTGCTTCAGCTCTGGCTGGAGCTGCCCCAGCGGAGATGGGCTGAGAGGGAAGACACCGGGACAGGGCCCCGGGGAGGCCCCAGGGAGGGACCTGCAAGTGACGTAATTTAATAAAAAGTGATTGTACATTAACAAAAAGTATATCTAAGGGGTTGCAATATTACCCCTCCCCCTATAAAGATTACTCAGAATTTCTTGGCTCTCAAAAAATCATAACCAGTATTTAAAAATGTTTTTACTATGTTCTAAGAACTTTTTAGGTATTAAGTCATAATAATCTCACATGATAGCTGCTGTTACTGACTCCATTTTTCTCGATGGGGAAACTGAGGCACAGACCCCAAGTCATTCAACTAAGAAGAGGCAACACTAGCATTTGAGCTTTGGGGGGACGGCCCTGGAGCCCACTCCCATCAGCCCTGCACTCTGTCGCCTCTCACCTTTATGAAATGCTCTTTCCTAGGCCTGGGTCTTCCTAATAATACTTGATGTTTCCATTTGCTCAAGACCATGCTGTTCCAGGACCTGTGCTGTGTGCTCGACATGGGGAATCCCATTTTATAAAGGTGGATTGTGATTATCCCCATTTTACAGATGGGGAAACTAAGGCTCTCGAAGATTAAATGCCGCCCCTCACCCAACTATGTGACAGAGCCTAGAATCAAAGCCATATCTGCCTGACTCCAAGTAATTTCATCCTGCCTTTTTTTATTCCCAGTTGTGAGTATTTGGGGTAGGATTGGTCAAGGCCAAACAGTGAACTAACTGGCAGTTTCCATCTGTGTCCTGCTGGGCTAAGAGCGTGGGAGGAGGGGACCCAGTCAGACGCTCCTGTCCTGGAGGGTTGCTACAGATTGAATTGTGCTCCCCCCAAATTCCTACGTTAAATCTCTAACCCTCAACATGACTACATTGGGAGATAGGGTTTTTAGGAGGCAACTAAGGTTAAATGAGGCCATGAGGGTAAGATCCTAACTCGATAGGACAGGTGGTCTTCTAGGAAGATGAGAACGTGACCTCTCTTTCTCCAAGGAAAGGCCACGTGAACACACAGCGAATAGGTGGCGTCTGCAAGCCGGGGAAAGAGAACCTGGACCCAGCGTGCTGGTGTCCTGATCTCAGACTTCCGGCCTCCAGGACCGTGAGAAAGTACATGTCTGTTGTTTAGGCCACTGAGGCCATGGTCCATCCTGGCAGCCCAAGCTGACTAACGGGTCTTATGGTCTTTTTCAGCATGAAGACATGAAGGCATTGTGGCAAGAGGGACTCTGGCTGACCCATCATCACCCGTCTTATGGATGGATGGATGGGTGGACAGATGGATGGATGGATGGATGGGGCGGGTGGGTGGGTGGATGGAAAGCTGGGTGTACGTCTAATTCATCCAGAGTCAGGGACAGTGTCCACGGATCGACGCTGTTGTGACAACGGTTCCATATCCATCTTGGCAGCTGTCCCATCATTTCCTCCCAACTTCATGGATGACTGAGATCGTGGAGGGCAGGCTTCCACAGGTGGCAAAGAATCCAGATGCTTCTCGATGAGCAGCAGCTTTGAGCGAGTGGTCAGTGGATAACATGCAGTCCTGCTGCACGAGGCGACTCTCAGAACTGTCTGTGGCTGAGCAAACACACAGAAGGACCACCACCTGCAATTACTCTGACGTGTGCCTTCGGTCCTGTAAGCCACAGCTCCGGTGTTCGGGGCAGGGTGCTTGGGAAGACTGACCACTGTGAGAATCCTTCTGGGGACCCTGGATCCAGGTTTGACTTGGGACTTAGCAACCATTTTCTGCATGCCTACTGTGTGCTGGGTCCCACAAAGGATGCCGGGGACACAGAGGTGAACCGAACCCCTTCCTGTCTTCAAGGAGTTCTGAGTCTGGAGGAGGCTCATGCAGCCTCCACCATCTGTCCTCAGAAGCTGGGCAGGCTCACCAAGTGTCTCTGCTGACCCTCATCCTACCCAGGCAAACCGGAGGAAGATACGTCCCTTCCTGGACAGGGAACAGAGCACCAAAGGGAACAGAAGACCGTGTCCCTGAGGACAATAGGCTCCACACCCAAGAACAGCCTCCAGCGTCATGTCCAAAGGGCTGAATAAACAGAAGTAAAGGGCCAACAATGGAGAAAATTAGGATAAGCTTTATGTTGGGGGGTGTAGGGTGGGACGGGCATGAGGAGGTAAATAGGAGGCAGTGTGCGAAGAAGCAAGCAGCAGATGGATGGGGCTGCCTTTTAGGGCACTGGACACTCGGGATGGGCAGGAGGACAGGTCAGCTGGAGAACAGGAGCAGCCGCTGTTTGCCGAGTGCCATGCACAGGGCACATCGGGCCATGCCCCGTGTGTGAGATTGAGCCTGGAAATGCCTCTTCAGCCCAGCGCCAGGTCCTGGGAGGGAACTACCATGTGACATAGGTTGCATTTCCCCCATTTTTTCACTGAAGATGAGAAATTAAAGGTCAGAGAGCCAAAGCTGCAAGCCACTGGTCACACCACAAAGTGGCCAGAGCCGTGATCCCTGCCCAGGTCAGTCACGCAAGTTCTGCGCCCTTCACCTGCCTTTCTGCTGCCTCCCCAAGGGGCGGTTCTGCAACAGGCAGAATCTCCACCAGGCCTCTCTGAGTCGGCTTCTCTTTCCTTGTCTATAAAGTGGGTCGTTTGGGGATCGAGGATGGAATGAACCAATGTGATGAAGAAGCACTTGTCAAAAGGGGCGTAGTCTCCAACCTGGCGCGTGTGACTGCTGGTGGGTGGAGGCTGTGCGGGGAGAACTGTCATGGTCGACATGACGACGGCCCTCAGTCTGTGCCCGATGCCACTCGGAGCCTCAGTCCTGCCTGGTGTCATCCCATTTGACCGTCACCCCGACCCTAGGAGGCAGCGACAGTGACCTTCACTGTACAGGCACAGGCCTTGGGAAACGTTCGCAGCACCCCACGGCGGCACTCTGTGTCCTCAGCGCCCGCAGCATGAGCTCTTCCCCACTCCAGTCCACATGGCAGAGCAGAGAGAAAGCCGGCCCGGTGCCCAGAGAGGCGGTGAGAAGCCTGGCTCTGCCTGATGGTTCTGTGCCCTTTGGCAACTCACTGAACCTCTCTGGGACTATTTATCTCTTAAATGGAGATTTAAATGCAAGTGCTCAGCTCGCTGGGGCTGTTGGGAGGGTTTCAAGATGTGATGTTCATAAAACACTCAGCCCCGTGCTTGGCACATGGAAGTGCTGGATGAATGGCAGCCCCTGTGAGGAGGAGGAGGAGGTGGAGGAAGAGGAGGAAGGAGGGGAGGAGGAAGACGAAAGGGAGAAAGAGGAGGAAGCAGAGGAAGAGGAACAGGAAGGGGAGGAGAATGAGGACACTCATGACCTGCTCTGACTTGCCTCCATCCCTGGCCTCCGGCCTTGGCTCAGGGAGCCGGTCCGCCAAGGCAGCCACAGGTGAGACGGGTGCGGCCACCCACAGTCCCCAGGCAGGGGCTCCTCTCCATGCCCTCCTGTCTTCCTGCCGGCCCCTTCCTGGGTCCCAGCAGCCCCAGAGCCCAGGCCATCATCTGGGCCTATAAATCAATAGGCTTTCTGTGGCCACTTGCAGAATCAAAGGCACAGTCCACTCCAGATAATGCATCAGGCCTGAGAGGCCGGGGGGCGGAGCTGTCATCTCCAGTCAGCGAGGAGCAAAAGCAAAATCTACGTCTCCTCCCGGGCCCCAGTGCTGGTGTCACTGAAGGCTGCCCCCTTGGTCCCCAGCATGAGCTAACACGGAGCAAAAGGCATGGGCCAAGTGACAGTAGCTGCTGTGTGTGTATGTGTGTGTGTTTAGTTACAGAGAGAAATTTGTTGGGTTTTTTAATTTTGTTTGTGTTGGTGTGTGTGTGTGTGTGTGTGTGTGTGTGTGTTTCCGAGAGGCCATCAGCATTCCGGCAGCATCCTGAGAAATTCATCAAATTATTTAACCTTTGCTGGAATAAATAATACATGTGCTTTCTCAGGATTTATCCTGATTAAGCCGTTCTGGAGCAGCGCCAGGCCCGAGCCCGCCCCAGGAAAGGCAGGCGGGTGCTGGTGACACAGGATGGGAAATCAGGAGGCCAGCTGAGGGCTGGACGGGAGGGGGCCGAGGAGGCGGGAGATGGACCCCCGTGAGCCCCTCCAGGATGGTTGGATGTAGAGGAAGAAGATGAATTTTGACAGCCTCCGTCTCCCCACCTGCAGGCTGTCTGCCTCCATCTTGGACTGCAGAAGGAGGCGCAGGGTAGAGAAAGCTGGACTTGGGGTTCGGAGCCATGGCTCAGTCTGCCAGGTGACTGCCTGCGTGTCCAGGAGGCCTGGCTCTGCTTCCCTGCTCGGCTCTCTGCTAGCTGCAGGTTCTGCCCTCTCCTGGCATCCCCACCCCGATGCACTTACCCAAATGGTGCCTGTGAGGTGCAGCATCTACCGCCTACTGAGTGCTCAGGAGATATGAGCTTGACACATACGAAACTGCTGAGATGTGACCAGGTACTTTAACCTATGCAAGAGCTGTTTCGTACGGCTCAACCCATCCATCCATGTAGTGAGGAAGACCACACTAACAACCTGTGCTCTAGTCTGTGTGCCCTCAACAAATAACCTGATTGAACTTCAGCCCCATGAGGCCTGCACAGCCTCATTTTACAGATGGGGACGCTGAGGCCCAGAGAGGTCAGAGGCCCTGCTCACGGTTGCCCCACTGACAAGGGGATTTGAGCTGGGATTTGAACCCAGGCTTGCCCCAGAGCTCCTCTCAGTGATACATGCTGATGTCACTTCTACTCTGCCTTCCCTGGGAGGACGCTGCCGCCCTGCACTGGGGTGGGGAAGGCAGAGAGAGAGGCTCTAGGCTTCCAGACTTGATTGACTCCATGGAGGGTAAATAGCCAATGAAGGCAACACTGGAAAACCTGAGCCCATCAGTGACACGAGGTTTGCAGGAACCTGATTTCAGGGAGAAGCTCTAGATGAACTGCTGGGATGCTGAAAGAAGGAAATTGTAATGTTTGGGACTTTTGCACCCTAAGCAGTATCGGAGGATCCCGGAAAGTTTCCCGAGATCACCCAGGAGCCGGCCACAGCAGACGCATCTCTAGCAAAAGCCTGTGGATTTTAGTAAAAGGATCCACCTCCTCTGCTTGTTCTGGTCCTTGCTCTGGTCAACGTCAAAGCAGACAAGTCTTGGAGGCTGCGAGTCAGCTCGGGTTGCCATGCCGGATGCCACCGACTGGGGGAATTAAACAACAGAAAATTACGTCCTCACACTTCTGGAGGCTGCAAGTCCAAGATCAAGGTGCCAGCAGAGTTGGCTTCCGGGGAGGCCTGGCCTCCTGGCTGGCAGATGGCCTGGTGCTGGGTCCTCACATGGCCTCTTCTCTGCACATGGGCACTTCCGGTGCCTCTTCCTCTTCCTGTAAGGACACCACAGCAGTCCTAGTGGATTAGGGTCTCACCCTTTGACCTCATTTAACCTTAATTACCTTCCTAAAGGCCCTGTCTCCAAACAAGTCACATTGAGGGTTATGCCTTCAATGTAGGAATTTTGGTGGAACAAAATTCAGTTCATAGGGGTCAGTACAGGGGAAGGCTGGATGAGGCTGACCTGACCCCAGAGTAAGGGGAGGGGCCCAGGAACCAGGCCACCCAGCCTCCCCCAGACTAGAGGCTCTGTGGCCCTAGCCAAGTCCCGTTTCTTCCTGGGGCCTCAGTTTCCCCACTGCTGAGTGGGGTGGTCGTCCTCCTCCACAGTCCCTCTAAGCCATAACGCTCTGTAATTCTCTAGGCGTCTACATGGCCAGGGAGAGCAGGCAGGGGCTTTGGAGGCGCTGTGTGTGGGTTCAAGTCCAGCTTCACCACTGAGCAGCTGTGTGACCTTGGCCTGACCCTGTGGAGCTCATTTCTTTACCTGTCACGGTGTGGGTAGTAGCATTTCCCACCTAGGCTAGTAGGTTTGGTTCACAAGAGGTTTCTGATGAGGTTTCTCACCTGGCTGGTAGTGGGGACTCCCGAAGCTGGTGGTCAGGAGGTCCAGGGTGGCAGCACGCTGGTCTCAGACTCAGACGGCACAGAGGAGCGTCCCGGCAGGAGACAGTGGGGTGCTGGCTCACCCCCCAAACCCACCTGGGGTTCAAATCTCAAAGCTCCGCTCACAGAAGACCACAGAAGACCTCAGTATTTCCACAACTGCCTGGTCAGCTCTGGTCTCTTTCTAAGAAGCAGAGGCGTAGGGTTGGAAAGATTCTCAATTGCCCAACGATAACTCCAAATAATCTTTCTTGAAACCACATATCATTTTCCTCTTAAAGAAACGAAATCTCTAATTAGAGTTTTCTCTGAACGTTGTCTCTTTGAAACAAAAATTAAAAATGTATAAGCCCTCCTGTATCATGTATGTATATTTCATCGCTGCATAATTGGGATCTTTGTCAGTAACCTAGGTAGCGGGCAATAGCCTTTTAACCGGCTATAGATGCGAATGGAAGGAGACGGTGTCCTCCTCTTGGCTCAACTGTTCCAGCCAGAGACGAGAGTGCTCCCTAATAAGTATTTATGTCAAAACCCTTTTTGGGGAGTGTGGGGAGAAAGAGCAGCTGTAGCACAGTTGAAAGACGGGGCTCTGATTACAGTGTGCCAGCAGAGGGGGGGGGATCATTTTTAGAGCGAAACAGTGTTAATCAAGTTAATCACAAAACCCGTGCTATAATTGCTTCTGCTCTCAGACAAAATTTTACTTTTATCTAAATTACTAAAGTGAGGAGAGTGCAATCCACTCTAATTTAGCTTTTGAGCTAAAGAGAAAGCGTGTGTGGAAGGCTGGAGAGGTTTTTAAACATCAGGAGAACCGACACTGTGGAATTCAACTCTCTTTCTGTCTCCCGCCCTCGGTCCTTCCTCCTCCACTACAGCTTAGCCCAGGAGTGGGAAGCTCAGGGCTGGGATCTACCCCTTAGGGCTGTGTGAACAAGTGACTTAGCTTCTCAAAGTCCTCAGTTTCTTCATCTGTGAAGTGGGGCTGACACGGGCACCCACCTCAGGACTGCGTGGCAGAGTAAGTGCAGTCACAAAGACAAAGCACTCACTTAGGACGGGGCTTGGTGGGTACGCACACACGCACACACGCAGCAACACTCAAGAGGTGCTAGTTGCTATTCTTGCTCCTCAATTCTCCTTCCTTGTTTTGCCTCCCCTTTGTCTCTTCCTCCTTCCTCTCCTCTCTCCCCCGACTCCCACCTCCTGTTGTTAAGCACACACGGTGTAGGAAGCCTGACCTGTCTTCAGGGAGCTCATAGTCTGGTTCTTGATTATATCAAATACAAGGGGAAAGTGGCTACAGAGAAGTATTGGGGTTTGGACTGGAGGGGATCCCTTTCTCCAAATGGGTAATCAAGAAGAGCTTCGTGGAAAAGGAGGCATGGCATGACACTGCAGATGTGGAGTTGGGAGGATGAGGAAGAGAAGACTGGGACCCACACAGCAGACAGAAGGACCGGTGTCAGCAGCGGTCCAGAGGGGGACGTGCAGAAGCAGCCAGTACAGGGACTCCGGGACAGATCTGGGTGCTGTCACGTAGGACCCCGCTGAGCATGGTCCTGAGGACAGGCCGAAGCTCTCATTCTGGCCCTGTGCAGCCCTCCAGTTTCACCCAGCTTCCCTTCCTCAATTTCCAGGAGACCCCAGGCTGGGTCCCACAATGACCATGCATTGAACCATCACAGTCCTGTTGTTATTGGCTGCCCTTGCCCCCTGTCTTCCACCAGCTTCACTCTCTCCTCTTTGGGTCTCCCCAATTCACGCTTAGTCCAAGGAGGAGCTGATGTCATCCAACTTGCCCAGAAACACAGATTAGAGAAAAACACACACAATTTAACTGGCAATTAAACAGGCTCCCCTATGTAATTAGCGTCAAGACAACTCACAATTACTACAGGGCGCGCCTTTGCAGCCGAGGCTGCACATTTATATACAGCGACAATTACCGGGCTCTAATATCTTAACAGGAAGCCGAGGAAATTTGTGAAACCATTTCAAGGAGGCAGGCCATCCTACCCTTCTGCACTGTAAATAACTCTTTTGTAAACGCAACTGTAAGATTAAAGAGTGAAGGCTGGAAATGATGCCAAAGAAGAAAAATATTCTTTTGGGAGTAACTGATTGCTGTGTTGGGATGACTGATTTCAGGAGACTGACTAGCTGCACTGCATTAGTGACAACAAACACCACCGACCAAGGGCCTCCCTGCGCCAGGCCCATTCATGCTTTAGTGCACAACGGCTCTCTTACAGTGAGGGGGGACTGAGATCGGGTGGGGGGGCGGTGAAGCAGCATGCCCAAGCTCGCAGAGCGCGCAAGGTCAACAGCAGGGTACAAACCTGGGTCTGACTCCAAACCTTTTGTGCACGACCACCTCACATGCAGCTGCTCCGTGCTGCCTGGCAGAGCCCACATTCAACGGCAAACCCTCAGGAGCAAAGGGGCGGGCAGAGGCCCGGAGGGGGATGGATTGCCCAAGTCCAGCAGCAAGAGCGGGGCTGGATCCCAGGTCTCCTGCCTCTTACCATCTGGTCATTTCCCACCGTGTCCCTTCGTGTGTATGGAAGATGAAGTCTGGAGGGGGTCGCCAGAGTGCCCCCCTCTGGTAACTCCATCTCTCCTAGAACTGCCTCTCTCCCAGGGCGAGGGAAGCCTGAAATGGCTTCCGGGTCATCAGACTCCGTTAATCTAACCCAAACGAGAGAACATCTGGGAGCACTGAGCCCTGCACTGGGCACTCAGTAAGCACTCTCCTTCCTCTTCCCTTCTAACCCTTCACAATGACCCCTGAAAACCATAGCAACTATTCCCCTAAATGAGGAACCCAGCAATCGGGAACACTTAGCCAGACTTAATACACTAGTTTAGTTCATCAGCGAAATCTAATAATCCAAACCATTAGGGCAAGCTGGTGGCTATATCAGTTAGCTATTGCTATGTAACAAACTTCCTCAAAGCACTCAGGAGCTTAAAAGCAACTATTTATTTTCACTGACCCATCTACTGGTTGCCTGGGGTTTGGCTGATCGAGGCTGGGCTGAGCAGGGCGCCTCTTTTCCTCACAGCAGGTCTGGGGCTTGCTGGGCACCTCCGCTCCACAGGCGTCTCAGGCTGTCTCAGGCTCCTTGGACCGGCAGGCTGGCTGTGGCAGGGTCTTCCCGTGGGGATGGCAGAAGCTCCAGGGTGTGAGCTGAGGCCTGTGAGGAAGGTCTGGGAATTATTCTGGTACGCGATCACTTTTGTCTACATGCCATTGGCCAAAGCAGGTCACACGGTCAAGCCCAAGTCACATGGCAAGGGTGTGGCTGCAGGGAGGAGTGAAGAACTGAATAGAGGGGAGGGACACTCATTTTACCATGGTGCCATAAAACAGTTAAGTCATTTGTTTGTTAAAAAATAAAATCAGTATCTGATGGGGAAGGACTAAAGCTTTAATTTATGACTCTGACAAATGAGAATAATTATAACTAGCTCACAGAGCTGTTGCGAGATTTAAATAAGATCGTCCACGTGAGTTACTCAGCTGCATGACTGAGGAGCCCTCCGCACTCAAGAGCCATCACCGTCCCCAGGGCGACAGACTTGGCCTGGTTTATCCAGGACTGTCCCTCCTAGGACCCTCCTCCACCCCAGGCAAACCAGGACGGTTGGTCACCTTAACTGTGTCCATCACCAAACTAATACGTGCTCATCTGCATTTGTCAGGCGACCTGCCAGGACATTGGGCAGACGGTCTCACCTAACCCTCACAACCACCCTGCTCAGCGAGAAGCCACTGTTTCGCTGCTGCAGCGTATAGCTATCAGGCAGCATTAGGGAAGAACATAAAGGATAAAAGATGAGTTTTTTAAACGGACTCTTTCTAGGAGCTAATCATCTAATAAAATAAGATAAAAAGCAAAAGCACACACGTAATAACAACAGCATCACAAGAGAGAAAATGATCCTAGCAAGTCCAACTTCCCCAAGGATGACGAAACTGGGATTTCTTAAAACTGACATTCACGTTGGTTTATAGCGGGGGTCCTCGACCTCCAGGCCGGGGACCGGGACCGGTCCAGGCCTGCTAGAACCCGGGCCACACAGCAGGAGGTGAGCTTGAATGCAGTGCGCTTGAATCATCCTGAAACCGTCCCCACCCCCGTGGGAAAATTGCCTTCCACGAAACCCGACCCTGGTGACGAAAGTGTTGGGGACCAACCGGTGCTTTGTAGCCTCTCTGTCTTGTTAGTCAAGGTTAAGAGTCTGGCTTTGGAAACTCAAGGAAAATTATGTCTGACATGAATTTCCTTGACAAAAGGGATTTGACTTAGTTCTCCCAACGGGAGTCTTTTTATAAATATCATTATTTACACATTGGAAAACCTTTACCTCCGCTGAGGGCTGGTGGAGGCTGTCCAACCAGCCCGCTCCCTGAAATCTCGGGAAAGAAGAAGAATCGGTATTCAGGGCACTCTGGGTATTGTCGACACTCCCCCATTTACTTAGAAATAAATACTGAATCAAGTTATCAGTCCCAATCATTCGTCTCTTTCCTCGCAGCTGGGCCCTTTAATTTGATGTTTTCATTGTTTTGAAAAGTCACGGCTGGAGCAATATGTTACCAGGAGCACAGCAAGCAAATGAAGTGTCGGCCGAGGGAGCCGGTTTTGCCTTCAGCTTTGATGTTTTCGGTTGGAGTGAAGTCTCCAAGGGATGCCCAGGTGTCTTGGGCGTATTGCAGTTTTTTTTTTGTTGTTGTTTTTTAAAGATTTTATTTATTTATTTTCAGAGAGAGAAGGGAGGAAGATAGAGAGAGAGAGAGAAACATCAATGTGCGGTTCCTGAGGGTCATGGCTTGCAACCCAGGCATGTACCCTGACTGGGAATCAAACCTGCGACACTTTGGTTCGCAGCCCGAGCTCAATCCACTGAGCTACGCCAGCCAGGGCTCTGCGTATTGCAGTTTTTGAGAACATCCTGAGATGAGCATCGGAGCTCGATGCCCCAGGACCCCCTCCTGTGGAAACCAGAGGGTTCATTCGCCAGATCACCATCCACCTTCCTTTTAGTGAAGGGAGGCGCTTACTCCCTGCTCCTCCTCACCAGAACCCTGGCTCCCTCTCAGAGTCTCCGGGTTCCTTCATTTGTTCGCCAAACTTTTACCAAAGACATAAACAGACCTGCTTTGGAGAGGCTAAGCTGGACACACGCCTGAACAATGGCAAGGCAATGCCAGCCTTGGGAGAGGTCTGGGGGCGGCGCATAAAATGTGTGACCAGGGCTGGAGGGAAGGGGGCAGGAGTCAGGGAAGGCTTCTCAGAGGAAGCGGTATTTGAGTCGAACCCAGCACATCACACAGCACTTTCTCCATAAAAGCAGGCATCATCCAGAGGAACATTGGGCTCTGAATCCCAGGCCTGCTCCTTACAGCTGGGGAGCTACAGGCGAGTCCTCCAAGTTTCTGGACTGAGTGTCCGCATCTGCACAGCAGGTGGTGATGGCTGCACCCAGTTCACGAAGGGATCGTGAGAATTCACCAAGATGTGTATTGTACACTCAGAACACTCAGTCAGTGATTTAACAAATAGGCATTGAGCACGCATTTGATGCTGGGTGGGGCATTCTGTGGGGGACCAAGGCAGACCCAGGCTCCGTGGTGACCGCAGAGCGCCTGGTACGTAGCACAGGTCCAGAAAGTGGTAGCTGTCGTTGCACCCTCCTCACCCATGGAGTCAAAACAGGGCCCAGAAGGAACACCCCCCAAATGACCACAGGTCCACAAATGCCCTTCACTCTCAAGGAGGCATTGAGGGTGAAGGGCATTGAATCAGACGAGAGAGGAGGCATTGAATTGGAGCGTCGCTGAGTCTGCTCCAAATGGGAAGGAAGAGCATTGAGCTCTTGAAAGCAGGAGGTTGACCCAGCTGTCAGGCAGCAAACTCCAAACACATGCACGGCTCCAGGTAGGAAAGAAATTTTGGTGGGGGAGGCTCCACAATGCTACTGTTCACCCCACATTCCCCCCCCCACATCAATGATTCCAGCACCTCCTTTATAATGATGGCAGTGATGGCCGCTGGCTGCTGAGTGCTCACGACATGGAGACCAGGAGAGCTCCTGGTCTGATATGACCCGCTATGCCCTGGGAGGGCCTTTATTTTTTTTTATTATATTTTATTGATTAGGCTACTACAGTTGTCCCAGTTTTTCCCCTTTTGCCTCCCTCCACCCAGCACCCCCCACTCCCTCAGGCAACCTCCCCACCCTTGTTCATGTTCGTGGGTCATGTGTGTAAGCTGACTACTCCATTTCCTATGCTGTACTTTACATCCCCGTGACTATTCTGTAACTACCTATTGGTACTGCTTAATCCCCTCACCTCTTCACCCACTCCCCCTCACCCCTCCCATCTGACAACCATCAAAATGCTCCCCGTGTCCATGATTCTGTCTCTGTTCTTGTTTGCTTAGTTTGCTTTTTAGATTCAGTTGTTGACAGATATGTATTTATTGCCATTTTAGCATTCATAGTTTTGATCTTCCTCTCTTTCCAATAAGTCCCTTTAACGTTTCATATAATAATGGTTTGGTGATGATGAACTCCTTCAGTTTTTTCTTCTCTGGGAAGCTCTTTGCCCTTCGATTCTAAATGATAGATTTACTGGGTGGAGCCATCTTGGCTGTAGGTCCCTGCTTTTCATGACTTTGAATATGTCTTACCAATCCCTTTCTAGCCTGCAAAGTTTGTGAGGGTTTTTTTCATACCTGTGGCTCCCGCACTTTAGCAGGCATCAGACTCACCAGGAGGGTCTGTAAAATATCCCCATATAATTTGGTTCAGTAGGACCTCAGAATTTGCATTTCCAGGCAATACTGCTGGCTTAGGGGTTGCTGGTTTACAGCATTATTCCCATTTTACAGGTGGGGAAACTGAGGCTCCGAGAGGTAAAGTGACTAGCCCACAGCTAGACAAGCTAGAAGGAAGCAGGACCCACAGCATGGCAAGCCGACATGGGTTGCTTAGGAATGAGGGGTTTTCTGGGACGTGGGCCTTTCTGTGCTAAAATCAGGACAGCGGCAGGAGAACCGGGGAGCTGGTCATCCTCATTTCAACCCAGGCCTGAATGATCCCGTGGTCACATCCAGACAGCACTGAGGATGTTACAGAGGGCTTTTACGCCCATTAATATTGCTGCTAAGATTATTAATAGCCACTATTTATTGAAAACTAATTATATATTGCCAGGAACCATTCTAAGTGCTTTCTGTATCCAAGATCACTCTGAGTTCTCATAACAATCCTAAATGTAGAAATTGTTATTGCGTATTACAGTGGTAAACTGGGGCCAAAAAGCGAGGTGATTTGTCAGGTCACGTAGCTCCAGAGCTTCTCCCCCGAGGCCAGGCCCTCGCCCTGGGCTGTCCAACAGTCTGGAGGCCGCACGATGGCCTGGGTGGGGAGAGAGGCCCGGGGCTTTCTTTGTCCATTGCTCAGCCCTCCATTTCCAGGAGCAGGTTGGACTCAGGGAACAGGGTTCTCCGGAATAAATGAGACCGGTCCTTGCCTTCAGCGAATACCTCCTTAAAGCATCCACAGGACCAGCTGGGAGGGAGCGCGAACCGTGCCTGAATTGTGGTCCCACGGGCCACCTGCACTGGACCCTCTGCTCATGACTGTGTCCTCAGCCCCCGCGGGAATTCAGGCACATCACCTCCTGTCACGGTTCATTTCGTGTGTCAGCTTGGCTCGGCCACGTGCCTACATATATGGTCCAACACTAGTCTAGAGGTTTCTGGGAAAATATGCCTTAGAGGGGATTAACATTGAAGTCAGCCAACTTTGAGCAAAGCAAATTACCCTCCATAATGCGTGAGGGTGGATCTCATTCAATCAGCTGACAGTCACCACGGGAAAAGACGGATGTCCCCCGAAGCAAAGGTGATTCTGCCAGCGGTCTGCCGTCGGACTTAAACTGCAGCTTCACACTTGAAAACTGCTCGTCGCCAGGTTTTCAGCCAGGTTCTCAGGCTGCAAGGCTGCCCTACAGATTTTGGACTTGCGAGCCTCCACAATTCCTTAAAACCCCTCTCTTTCATCAGTATCGATACACACACACACACACACACACCCCATCCCACTGGTTCTGGTTCTCTGGGGAACTCGGACTAATATCCTCTGCTCTCAGTGGCTTCCCATCCTCATCTGAAAGGCAGGGATCATGGCAGGACAGACTCCTACCCGGGCTTCTTCCAAATGCCTATGGGTCTATGTGACACCCGGGCTGGAAATTAGAAAGCCAAGTTCAGTCAGGGCCATGTTTGTGTTTCAGAAACTCTGTGGAGCTTTGGGAATAGGTGTGACATGCTCACTGATTTATTCAGCACGTGGTCACTGTTGTCTCCTCTGAACAAGCATCGTGGCAGATGCTAGGGACACAGAGGGAGTAATTCAGAATGGAATGACCGAGGAACTAGATAGACAACAAACAAGCAAATAGATAATGACCAGTGGTGCCAAGCGTCAGGTAAGAAGAGGACAGGAGCCAACAGGAGATTTCTCCTCTCTAGGAAAACCTCCCAGCTCAGACCTGACAAAGGAAGAGAAATAGCCAGCCCAGGAGTGAGAGGAAGGGTGTGGAGGGAACAGCATGTGCGAGGGCCCTGAGTCAGGAGGCAGTTACAGAGACAGAAGAGACGGTCCAGAGGGGCAGGAAGGGAAGTGTGTGTGTGGCAGGGAGGAGGCTGGAGAGCTATAGGCTGAGACCCAAACACACAGAGTCTGTGGGTCTCTGTCAGAACTTGGGATTCTGTCCCGAGGGCACGGGGAGCCGTTGAAGGGTTTCAAGCTGGGGACAGCAGGGTCGACTTGAGAGGTGCTCTTCGTCTCCAAAGAACCAGGGTGTTCCTGCAGGTGGAGGAGTGGGGTCCCTGGAGTCTGGTCCCTGGGAGCCTCCTGCCATACTTCAGGCAACTCTCCCACGCACACAGGTGGAGAGACAGAGGCACCTCTGAGGGATGGAGCAGCAGGGCAGATGGAAGGGTGTTCCGCTAGGTTAGGAGATCTGCAGAACCCAGGCTCCCCACCGCTTCCCTCACAGCTCACACCGTCATGTGGCTGGGCCCGGGAATTGAGTTGTGGCATCAGGCTACACGTGGTGCATGGTTGTAATTAAGGATCTGTCAATGTTTCTCCTGGAAAGGCAATTTACCGAGGGCATCTGGGTTTTTTTTCTTTCTTCCCTGGGTATGAAGGAGTCCGGGCAGAGCGTGCTGATTGTGCATGCGAGACTGATCTCGAGGTCGTTATGTGAGTGTTAATGTTCCGTTACAATATACAGTAATGAATTGGGACTTGCAGAGTGATAGCGGTTTGTGCTATTGGCCAAAATGAGTGTATTCATCTTAATTTTTAACATCTATTGCCTTGGAGAAGCTTCTGTAATTAAATGTTTGGTTGCACCCGCGAAGAAGAGGAAGGCAGTTTCCTTCACTGGGTAGAAAGGGCCTTCCTACCTTCGCCCAGCAGAGATCCTGACGCCATTCCTCGCCCACAGGTGCAAGAGAGTCAGATTTCAGCCCATTATTAAGAGGAATGTGATGATGACCACACTCATCTGGCCACAGGCCAAAATTCTTTTGGCGGTGGTAAGTGCCCTATTGCTGGTGGTATTCAAGCACAGTGTGTGAACTGCTGAGCCATAGAGGGGGTTCCAACATTAGGGAAGGGATTAGCATTTTCAAGGTGCAGGGATTGCTGGATGGGACTTACACAGGGGTGTCTTTTAGCATAAGCTGCAAGGAAGGTTATATGGGAAATTTATCACCAATTTCCAGGATTTTAATGGCGCCTGCCAGCCCACCGGCAGCACGCTCCTCTTGGGTGACGCACACACTCTGCTCCCTCCCAGTCACCTATCCCCGTGGTAGGGTTGTCTGTGTCATTGCATTTACTTCCGAGTTACAGAACCGAATGTTCTTTAGCTTAATCCTCAACTTCAGACTTGTTGCTCTTCTGACTTGCCCTCCCAAGGAAAGTAGGCGAGAGAGCTCAGAAGAACTCAGGGGAGCACGTCCCTTCTGTGTTTCCTACAAGGGGTGACCTTGACACAGGGGTGACCTTGACACAGGGTTGCCCTCTCTGCCTCCTTCCCCACCTCAGGAATCAGGTTCCAGCAAACGTCAGCGTGTTTTGGAATTCCTAGAATTCCTTGTAGAAAGCCGAGACTCTCAATGGCTCCCTGGCTGTGTGAAGAAACTGAAAGGGAAAGCTGGGCTCGTTTTGGGGGAAAACTCCATGACCCTATGCTAACCTTTGTTCAAGGAGCCCCATGCCCTCATGGGCTTTGGGGTCCCTTATCCCATGAGTCCCCTGCCCCCCAGAGGCCACTGCTAGGAGACCCCACCCGTAAGGAGTGTCCTGCCTATTTGCTTTCCTGTCTCTCTCCCCCTAAGTCTGTGACTTCTTCGCTCTCTGTGCCCTCTGCTGCCAGCTCAGTGCCTGGCACAGGGCGAGCACCCACGACTGTTTGTGGGATGAATGAATGAATGAATGAATGAGTGGCTACAGAGGTCAGAGCTGCTGCACCCCTCCCCCTGCCCCGCCTTCTGAAGTCAGTTCAGACAGTTTTCCATCCTTTTCTTCCCCTCCCTCTTCCTCATTTAAGAGCATCTGATGGCCCCCAAACCATAATGTCTGGTGCGCATGCCACGCTCCCTCATAGACCAAACCCTTTCATATCCATTATCTCTTCGGATGCACCTGTTTTCAGGTCAGGAAACTGAGGCACGGATTTCTGGAGTGGGAGAAGACTGAGAGAGAACCCCAACCCTGGTCCGCCCATCCCCAGCCCAAGGCCCTGGTGACGATGCACCCCCACATCTGCCGTGTCCAGGACCACGTCCTCAGAACACGGCCGGTGGCTTCTGTCTCCTGCAGACCGTGCCCGAGACGGTCCCCTCATGCGGTCCCTTCCCTTCCGCTGTCCTCATAACTGCTGCAACACTCGTTTGTCAGGGCTGTTCCTCGGCAGGCAATTACCTGAGTTCATGTGGTTAATTGAAATATTCCTTTTCCTAGAGTTTTAATTCATCCGGCATAGTTTCAGGAACCACAGATAATAAGACCTAATTTATAATTAGGGCTTATCAAGAATCAGCTAATTTCTAGACCCCTGGTTCCCAAGGAGGGAGC
The DNA here is from genome assembly GCF_004126475.2 of Phyllostomus discolor. NCBI lineage: Eukaryota > Metazoa > Chordata > Mammalia > Chiroptera > Phyllostomidae > Phyllostomus > Phyllostomus discolor. The sequence continues at coordinate 197,906,509 of NC_040905.2, forward strand.
GTGCGGGGTGGGGGTTTCTCTTCCCTTTCCAGGGAGTTGCTACCCACAAACTCCAAGAGGCACCAGGGGGGAAGGAGAACTAATTGGGAGCTGGCCCTCCATCTTGGACAATTTATTAATTGCATTATGGGAAGTCTCGGGCCCCAGGCACATCTCAAGGAGGCGCCATTGCCTTCCCTGGCTCACTGTGAGAGTATTAGGCACAAAGACGCAAGATCTGAGTTTTGCTGAGTCTTTCAGGAGCTGGGAGCTTTTAAGTAAGTCCCTAAGCACTGCCTAGCCTCAGTTTCCCCATCTATACAATGGCCAAGATCACCTTGCCCTCCTGGACACTCAGAGTTCTCCCAGGAATTTGGTGTGATGATGGGCCGGTACATTTCAGGAACTGCCGTGATTTCCTCTGGGGCCTCTGTGCCTGGCGTAGGCCTGCAAAACAATCGGAAAACGGTGTCCCGTCCCAGGCACCTGTGCCTCAGAGAGGCTGAGACTGGCCAAGACCTCACAGGCAGGTTGGGGGTCTGTCTTTGACCCCAGCTGTCCTTCTGTCTGGTTTCTTGAGGCTTTCCTTGCACCTGCAGGTCCCAGGGGTCTTGAACTCTAGCCCCTCTGTTGCTTATCTCTTGCAAACTCCGTATGTTCCTGGAAGCCACTCAAACATCCACTCACCTACACTGAGTGTCAGGAAGGGGAGACAGCTCTGGAATCATGCAGGTCTCATTTCAAACCCATACTCTACCCTTTACTCACTGTCTGCCAAGTTCTTTTAACCCAAAGAATGTGACATGTGACAGAAATATAATTTGAACGATTTCAAGCTAAAAAGAAGCATTGACTATGGATCTAAAAATTTTAGAGGTTCTGGCTTTAGGTATGGCTGGATCCAGGTGCTCCATGATGGTGAAAGAGCTCTTTTTCTCTCTTCAATTCAGCTGTGACTTTCTCTGTATTGACTTCATTTCTCAGCAGGGTTTTGGCAGTGGTGGGAAGGATGGCTGTGGCCATCCCTGATGAGGAAGAGGAGGTAGAATGAGCTCACTACATAGACTGAGCAGGATTTCCAGGCAGCAGGGGAGAGTGGTTCTGCAAAGAGAGGGACACTGGGAATACAAAAGGTTATGTGTCTCAAGCCAGGTACTCTCTCTGTCTGGTCCTCTATGTTCTTGCTTGTGTAATAGTATATCAATAGCAATGTTGCAGGATTAATACACAAAAATCAATTGTATTTCTATATACTAGTAATGAACAATCCAAAAAGGAAGTTAGGAAAACAATGTCAGTTATAATAGCTTCAAAAAATATTTAGGAATAAATTTAACAAAGGAGCGTAAGACTTTAACACTAAAAACTATAAAACATTGTCGAAAGAGATTACAGAAGACCTAAATAAATGTAGATACCCTGTATGCATGGAAGACTTAATATTGATAAGTAGTAGTTCCTCATCAAATTGATCCGTATACTCCATGCAATTTCCACGAAATTCCAACTGCCTTTTCTTCAGATATTGACATGCTGATCCCCAAACTCACATGGAAGTGCCAGGCACCAAGAATAGCCAAAACAATCTTAAAAAAGAAGAGTAAAATTAGAGAACTCATAACTTCAACTTTCACTTGCCAATGTCAAAACTTTCTACAAAGCTACAGTAATCAAGACAGTGTAGAATGAAGTGTGCAGAAATAAGCCCACACATCTATGGCCAACTACTTCTCAACAGGCACGTCAAGACAACGAAGTGGGGAAAGGATAGTCTTTGCAAGAAATGGAGTCGGAACAACCGGCTCCCCACGTGCGGAAGTACCAAGCTGGACCCCGTCTCCCACATCATTCCATGGGTCATAGATGGAAGCGTAAGACCTAAAACTGTAAAACTCTCAGAAGAAAACAGGCGTAAACCTTTATGACTTTGGACGAAGCGATGATTCTTAGGTATGGCACCAACAATATGAGTGACAGCAGGAAAATAAATTAGACCTCAAAATTAAGAAAAGATGCGTGTTTCAAAAGACATTATTGAGAAAGTTACAGGGATGACGGGAGATGACATTTGCAAATCATATATCTGATAAGAGAATTGTATGCAGAATATATCAAGAAATCTTACAATTCAAAAATAGTAATAATAAATAACCCAATTAGCCCTGACTGGTGTGGCTCAGTGGGCTGGATGCTGTCCTACAAACTGAAAAGTTGAGGGTTCGATTCCCTGGTAAAGCACATGCCTGGATGATCGATGTTTCTCTTGCACATCAGTATTTCTCTCCCTTCTTCCCCCCTTTCCTTCTCTGTAAAAATAAATAAAAAAATATATATATATATTAAAGATTTTATTTATTTATTTATTTTAGAGAGGGAAGGGAGGAAGAGAGAGAGAGAGAGAGAAACATCAATGTGCAGTTGCTGGGGGCCGTGGCCTGCAACCCAGGCATGTACCCTGACTAGGAATCGAACCTGTGACACTTTGGTTTGCAGCCCATGCTCAATCCACTGAGCTACGCCAGCCAGGGCTTTAAAAAATATTTTTAAAAAATATAACCCAATTAAAATTGGGCGTTTAAGCAGATATCAAAAGATACGAGTATACATTTCTCAAATATGTATTTCTTCCCAGGAACACATACAGATGACCAGCAAGCACATAAAAAGGAGCTCAACAGCCTTAGTCATCAGGGAAATGCCAACCAAAGCCGCTGAGATACACTTCACACGCCCTGGGGCGAGCATGAGCAACAAGATGGGCAACAAGAAACATTGTTGAAAATGTGAAGAAATGGGAAACTTCCCGGGTTGCTACTTTGGAAAGCAGTGTGGCAGTTCTTCAAAAAGTGAAACGCAGAGTTACCACGTGACCCAGCGATTCCACTCCCAGCAATCCTCCTCCCAACGTCAAGATAATGGAGAACATATGTCCCCACAAAACATGTATATGAACGTTCATAACAGCATTATTGATAACAGGCAAAAAATAGAAGCTGCCAAATGTCCATCAACTGAAAATTGGATAAACAAGATGTGTTACATCCATACAACAGAATATTATTCAGCCCTAAAAAGGTGTGAAGCACTGATACATGCTACGTGGAGGCGCTTTGAAAACATCATGCTAAGTAGAAGAATCTGGTCACCAAAGGCCACATATTCTACGATTCCATTTGTAGGAAATGTCCGGATCTGATGGATCCATATAGGGAGCGAGGAGGATAGTGGTTTATAGGGGCTGGGGGAGGGGACAGTGGGGAGTGACTGTTCGTGGGTGTGGGGTTTCTTTGTGGGGCGACGGAATGTCCTGAGATTAGATAATGGTACGGTCCCACCACTTGGTAAACATGCTAAAACCACTGACCTGCATACGTTCAGAAAATGAATTGATGGTGTAATGGTTAAATTTATGTGTCAACTTTCCCAGGCCATGAGCTGTCCAGATAGTTGGTTGCACATTATTGCAGGCAAATGCATTTGTGAGGGTGTCTGGGAAGAGGTGAGCACTTGGATGGGTGGTCTGAGTGAAGCAGATCGCCCCCCCCTACACTGTGTGGGTGGCCAGCACCCAACCCACTGATGGCCTGACCAGAACGACAAGGCAAAGGGCTGAGTTCTCTCTCTCTCTCTCTCTCTCTCTCTCTCACTGCTTGAACTGAAGCATCCATCTTCTCCTGCCCTTGAACTAGGACTTACACCATAGGTCAGGTTCTCGGGCCTTTGGACTGGGGCCAGAACCAGACCACTGGCTTTCCTGGGCCTCCAGCTTACAAATGGCAGATAGTGGGACTTCTCAGCCTCCGTGATCATGGGAGCCAATTCCTAATGGTAACTCTTTTAAAATATTTCTCTTAGAAATAGACATAAATTTACATACTTGTCATATCTCTATCCATATCTCTATCTATATATCTGATTGGTTCCAGTTCTTTGGAGAACTCTAATACAGACAGCATGTGATTTATACCTCAATAAAGCTGTTATTTTAGAAACTGGTAGCAAACCTCCACCATACCCAGTAACAGTGGAGAAGAAATGAGGTGTTGACTCTACAGCTCCTAGCAGAGCGCTGGGCACACAGGAAGTGCTAAGTGTTTGATTGTTTTCCTTTCCAAATAAATACCCTGGGCTCCCCTGCCCACCCCCACTGGCCTCCAGCCCTCCTTAAGCCATTCCACCCAGTTTCTAAGGCAGAAAATTGAGGCATTCCACAGAGAAGGCTATGCCACACTCGACTACTCACAGAGCAGCCAGGGTCATGATTAAGATGGCTGGGCTGGTCTTCCCTGATATTAATGAATAAGATATTCATTTCCCTAAGAATGCATCAACCTCTCTAGCAATCCTGGGAACACAGAGGGAGACAGATGCAGCTCTATTAATCCAAAGAGGCCTCACATCCACTTTGATTCAAAGGTTTCATTCTGGTCGCTTTCCATGAAGAGGATGGTTTATTAGTCGGCGATGACAGGCTAAGTGAACTCAGGTACTGGGTGTTTGGCTAAGGATGACGATGAGGCTATTTTAAGTCACTGGAGTTCAAGGGTATCTGCCTCAGCGCTTTTGTTTAAATTGATTCCTAGTCCCGCACACTTGACCTTGCTGCATAAAATAGGTCCAAGGGGGGAAAATAAAAGAGCTAAATTCTAGCCAAGGGAGCAAACGTGTCCCCGCCCCCCTGCCCCTCCCCCGACACCAGCGAACCCACTGCCTGGCTGACCTTGAGTGTAGACTTTGACTATGACGCAGTCACCACTCAGCAGTCACAGGAGTCGGAGAATGGTCCAGCAGGATGATCCCCAGAAAGGAAAAGGTCAAGGTCATGAAGTGAGTCGGTGACAAAGATAGGATTTTCATCCAGATTGGAATACCTCAAACTCCTTTCAACTGTTATAGAACAACTTAACCAGTGCCTACCACAGGCCAAGTACTCTCTAATGCTTCATTTATGTTAGTTCCCTTAATTCACACAACAGCCAATGAAATTGAGTACTATGGGTAGCCCCGTTTTATGGGTGAAGAAACTGAGAGTGCTTGTTTTACATAGAACTTGACTAATTTGCCCCAAAGTGGCAGAGATGGGATTTGAACCCAGAGAGTATGATATTAGAACCAGCCTCCTAACCATGACACCACACCACCTGACTCAGCTTATTGCATTACGAAAGAAAATGAGATCAGATTCTGCCGGGTCTACGCTGGACAGTTCAGCTGCTGCACGGACCAAATTAACCTGGTAACTGCGGCACCCCCAAATCACCTCCTGTAGAATGGAGCCGGAGGACGTCGCTCTTTGGAATGGCTCCCCTGTCTGGTTTTCTGGAGTGTCCAAAGCAGGACTGGCTAGACAGTATGAAAGGGGCTACACCTCACAGTGTCTCCTGGAACTGCCCAAACAAGCTGTTCCTCCCCTCCCTCCCTTCTGAACAGTCAATATCGGCTCCCATGCTCCCGTCTTTCTGCCTTTAGCTAAGCAGCCTGCCGGGGTTTGCTACTTGGGACAGGCAGGAGCACCGGACTGGGAGTCAGGGCATGGGTGTGAAAATCCTGTGTGTCCTTGAGTGAGTCACTTACCCTCTCTGGCCCCCAAATTCTTCGTGTGTAAACTGGACACAAAGATATCTGCTTTTCTCACAAGGCTGCTCCAAGGAATCAAAGAACCTGCATGACATGGGTGAGTTTTGAATGGTGGAAAGGACCAAGCGTTTAAGGGGTTATCACCGAGAGAGCCCACAAGAGGTGGAGTGTAATGAGAGACAGTGGCCAGTAGGTGGCAGTGCTTCAAAGCAGCCTGTGGAATGCCTGAAGGAACTTCTTACTAACCCTTCTGCGTTAGGTATGTGAACCTTAGCTCCCCACTCCATACACACACCTAAAAAGGGAAAAGTGAAGCTCCGAGAGCCAAAGTGCCACTTCCAAGGACCCACCATAACACGGTGGCAGAGCCAGGATCAGACCCAGGTTCAGGTGGTCTCGGAACGTCTTCCCTCATTCAACTCTTATTTCTCTTGTTCCTACTGGGTGTACATGCTGCCGTGAGAGCTTTCCCGTGAGTTTCATTGCTCAAGGCTGGGGGAGTCCCGCCCAGCCTGGAAGCCTGCCACCTCCGATGGCCGGCACTTAGTGGGATAAGTACTCACCCAGCCTAAAGTGGACACCGGCAGGGAGAAGTGATGGGCTAAAGGCCAGGAGACCTCGTTCTAGCCCCAACATTGCCTCCCGCTTGCTTTGTGGCCTTGTCCGAAGCCTTCATTAGTAGGTCATGAAATCCATTCAGTGGGTGTTTAGTTGTAAAAGGATGTTTAAAACACCAGTGTGTATCTGCCATAGTACAGCTAAGCGCTATTTAAAAAAAATTGTTCCACTTTTATATGGGCATGTGTGAAAATCCGGTGTGTGCGTGTGTGTGTGTGTGTGTGTGTGTGTGTGTAGTGGGCTCTGCTATAAAAGGCCGTTCGTCTCGTGCATCACAACCTCAGAGTTCTGAGAACCCCGTCTAAGGATTATTCTCTTTCTCCTTCCACCCAGTGTCTCATGTCCTTGGCTATCTTCACATCTCCAAGGTGGCCCTCAACCTGCCCAGGTCCCTGGGTGCCTTTTTACTTTCAGCCTCAGCAGAGGCAAGGGCTCGAAAACTCAAATCATCCCTTACTTAATACACTGATACGTGCACAGTACCCTTTTACCCTCAGTGCAGTCAATCATGGGTGGTAGACATTCCCATCTTCAGCTGGAAAAACTGAGGCTTCAAGAGGCGATGTGACTTAAGTGTCCAAGACCTCACGGCTAGCAAATGCTGGAGGCAGGATTTGAACTAGGGTTAGCCTCACCCTCAGAGGTTGCTGAGCCCGCTGCCTGGAGCACAGAGAGGGCTTAAGGGCTCCTCCTAAAGAAAGCAGCAACCTGTCTTACCGGCGCTTCCATTTCTCTTATTCCAAGTCACTTTTATTTTCTCTCTCTCTCTCAAGTTTGATTGAATTTACACTTAATGAATCCAACTTTGTCATTGAGGGGATGTTGGAGCAATAAGGCTTGACAAGGCGTGAGTGATGATGCAATTGGCTGCTCTGGGAGCCCTGGCAGGCCGCCGCCTGGAGCCCGGAGCCCTCGCTGCCACCTCCCTGGAGTCCCGGTGCACCGCTCAGGCTCTGGGGACGCAACCTGCCTCCCTGCAAGGAGCGTGGCTGGCCCTGGGGCCCATCACTTTATTTAGGCCAAGGGTTCAGAACTGGCCTTCAGGTTAGAATGGGTGAACTGAGGTGAGGGAGGGGGGTCAGCAAGATGGGAGAAGTGGGTGCCAGTTCTGCCACTGACCTGCTTGCTCCATGCCCCTGGGTGAGTCACTTCTCTTCTCCGGCCCTCAGTTCCTCCATCTGTAAAGTGGGGCAATGGTCTGAGTTTGCTGTTGCTTTATAAATGATGAGAGGGAGGCTTAGGCTCTTATTGGAATTTCAGAAGCGGTTGTTTGTCAGTAAATTAAACTACTTTGAAGTCCATCTCCTGTTCTCTTGTTTGCTGAGAGTAAAGGGCAGCTCCACAGCCGGAGGCCCCCCTCGTACTGGGAGGAGGGGGCACGGGGAAGTGGGAGGGTAACAATCTTCGCTAAAGGAACAGAATGAAAAATCAAACTGTTTATTGAAGCGGTGTCCCTTCTGTTAGGAAAAACAATACATGCAGAGGAAAAAGTGGAGATATATAGTATCTGCTCAGGAAAATGGTGGCTAGGAGGCTATAGCCCAATGTTCAGTCGATTTCCCCCTCATTCTTACCTGAAATTTTAAACCTTTTTTAGTTTTAATGGAATAGAACACACATGCGGTAGAGTGCATAGCACATGAATGCCGAGTTTACCGAATAACTGTAGAGCACACACGTGTGAAATGACCTTCGTCGTCACCCCCGGAAGCCTCTCAAGGGCCCTTCGCCGCAGAGCCCTTCCTGTCCCGGGACCAGCGGCTTCTGGCTGATCATCTCCTGGCTTCTATTTCTCATGGTCTTACTACCTAAGTGAGCATTCCAGGAGAACAGTTTGTCCTGTTTCTGAAATTTATAGTAATGGAATGATGCTGTATTTGGTGGGTGCATGTCTGTCTTCGCTAAACCAACTTGTTTTCAAAATGTATCCTTGTTCTGCCTGTGGCTATCCTTGGTGCATTTCTGATGCTGTGTAGTAATACATTGTGTGTCTACACTACAATTCATCTACCCACTCTAATGTCGGTGGACATTGAGTTGTCTTCCATGCATTTTCGACTTTTCTACAATGAACATGTCATTATAGGCGGACTAGCTGGATGTTCATAGTAGGTGTTCAATTAAGATTTTTCAACAAATGGCCCTGGCCAGTGTGGCTTGGTGGGTTGAAGCATTGTCCCACAAGCCTAAAGGTTGTGGGTTCAATTCCTGGCCAGGGCATATGCCTGGGTTGCAGGTTCAGTCCCTGCTTGGGGTGCGGATGAGGGGTAGCCAATCACTGTTTCTCTCTCACATCAATGTTTCTCTCCCTCTCTCTCCCTCCTTTCTTCCTCTCTAAAACCATTAAGCATATCCTCGGGTGAGAATAAAAAAATTTTTTTTTAAATAAATGCATGGAAAGTGATGTCATTTTTATTAATTATAAAAAAGTTTCCATGGTACTAGGGTGGTTGAAGCTATGAACAAAGATAGAGCAAAGGGGGAATTTTCCAGATTTTCAGGTTTTCCCTGGAGCTCTGAGGAGACACATCAGGTTAAAGAAGATTGGTGGATGTCATCTCTATTACCTAGAAAAGCCTCAAGCATATCTGGGTGTCCCATTTAAAATAAGAATAGGGTAATATTGAAAATGAAGAAAAACTCCCACAATTGTGGGTTTAAATGCACCATTAGAGAAAATTAAAATTTACAGAAAGCATTGTAGTGAAGTAGGCACAGCAATTAATTAGGAATGAGAGGAGCTGAGTTTAACTCCTGACTCTTTCATCGATGAGCAGAGGGGCCTTGAAATAGCCATCCTAACACCTCTACCACTTCAGATTTTCTCTCTTTATGTATTTGTAGAGAGGGGGAGGGAGGCAGGAGGAGAGGGAGAGAAACATCAATCAGTTGCCTCTTTCACGCCCCCAACTGGGGACCTGGCCTGCAACCCAGGCCTGCGCCCTGACCCTGACCGGAAATGGAACCAGCCACATTTTCGTTTTCTGTAGGACTCCCATCCCACCAAGCCACACCAATCAGGGCACTTCTCTAAACATCAGAGCCTCCGTTTCCTCATCTGTAAAACTGGACTAATCCCTCAGAGGGCTGGCTGGTCAAGTGAAATGACATTAAGTGACTGAGTTTTGTAAATGTGGATAGAAATGGCGGAGATTTTCAATGAAGCCACAGGACAGAAGGCGGACCTTTTAGAATGTCCATTTCCTAACATAGAGCATCCATTTCCTTCCTGCCTAGCGCAGACCACCCCCTGCCTGAGACCAGAGGTACAGGAATGGGGAGGCATGGCCTGCCTATGAAACAGGGAGAGTACGCCAATGTGGAAGGAAAGAGACCCCTGTTAATTAATAGAAAACTGACCTAATTGGAAAGATTGGGAGCAGGAGCGGGAATAAGAGACTCCCTGGTCACGCCTGCTGTCCTGTTAGCACCGTGAGGGGAGGGACACTGGCCATGCCAGTCACATAGCTGACACTCCGTCTAGAAAGAATAAAAGTAACAACAGTATGTTCTAATCCGATTTTGGAAGCACATCCTACCCCACGCCCCTCACCTTTCTGGTCAGAGATCTTTTAGAAATGTTCACAAAGGTTCTGAATCCTCCTGAAATCCCACGAGGTCCAGGAGGGCCTGGCTGCAACTTTGCATTTGAGCAGAGTTCCTGACCTTGTTTTTGAGGTGTTGATCTCTTTGGCAGTCCGAGGAAGCCCTTAGATTATTTCTCAGAATACTGTTTTTAAATGAAAACAATGCATATATATTTAAGTGCGCATGTATTTTTTGATGCAAATATTCTATAGGATTGCAAAGAAAAGCCATTATATTGAAATGCCGTTCTCAACATTAAATCAACAAACATGGAAGATAATAATAGATATATTTCTTTATTAATACATTCAACAACAAGCTCTAGCAACAGGCCTAACAACCAACAGGATTTTGAGATAGTGATGAACCGAAATGATAGTGCAAGATACCTGCAACAGCTGTGCTGGGACAGGGACACATCTGGGCTTTTTACTGGTGACACATCGCAATTCTGCTAATGTGCCTGTGGTTTGTTGCTTACATTCAGAAGGGAAGAAAGCGCTCGATTTCAGTTATGGAATTGGTGAAAATAAAGAAAAATAGATATGCATATTTTTCCCCATCCAAGGTTACTAGGCCTCCTGAACTGTAACCATGCCTCAGGTTAAGGGTCCTGGCAGGTGTTTGAAACTGTTCTAGTTCATCATGAAGTGGTCCATACTGCATCCCTGGATCTCTTTGGAAAAGATATCTCCTTTTAATATATTTTTAAAAATAGTTAATTATTTTTAGAGACAGGGCAAGGGAAGGAGAGAGAGAGAAACATCGATTGGTTGCCTCTGGCACACCCCTAACTGGAGACCTGACCTGGAATCCAGGCATGTGCCCCAACCAGGAACTGAACTGGTGACCCTTTGGTTCGTAGGCCTGCACTCAACCCACTGAGCCACACCAGCTGGGGCAGGTATCTCCTTTTACAAACACATGAACGCACACAAAGACTCAGCATCTGTGGAGCCCAAGGTGGAGGAAGGGCACAGAGCCGGGTAGAGCTGAGGACAGGGAAGGTCTTGTGATGTAAAAGAAACCCTGAAAGTGTGAATGTTTGGGTCAGGTATCCCGGATACTGCCCCCACCCCTCCACCTCTCTGACACCGCAGCCCACAAGTCTGTATCGCACTCTACACTGGACCACCTGACCACGGGTCTAAAACAGGGCATTTTAAGACCATTAGAAGTATGTCAGCTAGTACACAGAGGTAAATTCTGTTTTAGATGCCTTATAAATTAACACACACACAGTGAAAACCAGTGACCGAAGCTTACTGCTTTAGGTCTCAGAAAACAGGTTTCCCTCCCCCACCCCTATTACCACAGACAACCCTAAGGATAAGAGTAGGCAGGAAAGAAAGAAAGATAATAGCAGGAATAAACAAATTAGGAAGCACAAAAACAGTGAAATCAATAAATAAAACCAAGAGCTGATTCTTTGAGAGAGCTAATAAAAAAAGACCAACCTCTAGCAAATATAATCAAGAAAAAATGAAATCAGAAATGAGGAAGTGATTACAATGATGCATCAAAAAGATTAAAAATATTGAGGGGGGTATTGTGCATAATTCTTTAACAAATTTGAAATTATCAATTAAACAGACAATAGTCCACAAAAATATAAAATAGTCCAATTCATACAACAAACAATGTAGGCTGGATCAGCAAATGAGAAAGACTCTGAGGGAATGAGAAATTTATTAAACAACGACCCTCCCCGCCCCCTTAAAAAGGCCGTTTGTACCCACCCTAGAGTCTCTGGAGAAATCTATCCAAATGTTACAGAACAATGCATTTCCATGTTACATAAATTATTCTTTAACATAGGAAAAATGGTCTTTTAAAAAAACTGCTAATTCATTTTGCAAGGCAAACGCAGTCCTGATTTTAAGCCTTGATACAGAATTTTTTTTTTTTTAAGGGAACAGGATCCAATATCGTTTGAGAGAACAGCCCCAGCCAACGGTGTTCAGCGGCACATTCAGAGACAGAAGCGCCATGGCCACCGAGGTTTCTCCAGCAAGGCGAGGGGAGTTCAGCACACCAGGTCGATAGGCTGAACAATGGGAACCATATGATCGTCCTAATGGATGCCAAAGAATGCATTTCAGTAGATGTCAGAACAGTTTTAAAAATAGGAATAGAATGATATTTCCTTCACATAAAGAAGACCTATTAAAAACCAAGCCGGCATCTTTTAGAACAGAAAAGCATTAGAGATTTTCCTATTGGAAAAGGGAGCAAAATAAATAAGCTCTCTATCACCATTATTATTTAATATGTATTGATATATCTTGCTGATGTAATAAGACATGAAAAAGAAACCATAGGAATGGTTATTAGAAAGATAGAAAGCTTCATTAGCAGATACCATGATTACGTCCTTTAAAAATCTTATGATCTCATTTAAGCTACCATTAGCAGTCATACAAAAGTTCAATAGCTGGCTGGATACGAATACATAATAAATATTTTAAAAAATCAATAACTTTCTTAAATAAATGCAATAGCAAGGCAGGAAACAAATTTTAAAATGAGACCAAATTCACAATAAAATATAATTAATTATATATTAAGGCATTAACATGGCATACCAAAAATTTTCAAATGTTCTTAGAAAGTGTAATAGAAAAATGTATGTTTCTTAACTGAAAGTCTAAATACTTTAATTTTTTGATTTTTGCGATTCAAGATAGTCTCAAAATAATACAAAAAGATTTCTTACAGAATTTGACAACACGTATCTTTTAGAAGAACAGGCAAAATAGCAAAGAACATTCTTTTTTTTTAAGTCTTAATTACCGTCTTTTTAAAAAGGTTTTATTTATTTATTTATTTTTAGAGAGGGAAGAGAGAGAGATAGAGAGAGAGAGAGAAACATCAATGTGTGCTTGCTGGGGGTCATGGCCTGCAACCCAGGCATGTGCCCTGACTGGGAATCGAACCTACAACACTTTGCTTCGCAGCCTGCACTCAATCCACTGAGCTACGCCAGCCAGGGCACAAAGAACATTCTTATAAAAGAGCAGTGACAACAGATAACATTTAAGTACGTCATGAAAGAACAGTAGCTGAAATGGGGTGGCAGTGGAGCAAGTCAGACCAACAGCTTGATCAGAGCAAATGTCCAGGAACAGACACGATGACGCACAAAACAGGCGTCACGAAGTGTGTGGGAAACGAAGCACCAGGAAAGGAAGGAGCTGAATGGCAGGTAAGCAGAGAAAGTAGTTTCTGTCTACACATTACAATTAATAACTGATTTAGAAGGGGTTAATTTTTAAAAATTACAGAAAACACAGTGGGAGATGAAATGAAGTATTTATTCCATCTAAGAGATCATTATAATAGGCCAAGTTTAGAAGAGCTGTAAGAAACTACAAAGAGGGAAAAGAGAGAATAAGCTACATTAAAATGCTAAATGTATGCATACACTAACTAAAAGAAAAAGAATACACTCAGGAAAAGATTTATATCATATGGCTTCTTAACTGTTTTAAAAAATATGATGTTTTCGAGAATCTAAAGAAAGTTAGGACTCTTTCACATATGTCTACAGACATTCATACACACACAGAAACATAGGAACACACAAATACATTCACATTGTCACACACATACACACATAGACACACACACATAAATGGTAGGTACACTTGTATAGGGCTGGTAGACTCCCTAAGCATCTCCTTGGTCCCAAGGTTAAGAATACTACATCTAGCCCTGGCTGGTGTGGCTCAGTGGATTGAGTACTGTCCTGTGAACCAATGGGTCACTGGTTTGATTCCCCGTCAGGGCACATGCCTGAGTTGAGGTCCCCAGTTGGGGGTGTGGGAGAGACAACCACACATTGATGTTTTTCTCCTTTCCTTCCCCTCTCTCTAAAAATAAAGAAATAAAAATCTTTCCAAAAGTAAAAAAAAAAATTTAAAAAGAATACCACATCTAGACTGAACGGAATGCATTAAAATATGTAAGAACATCCCAAAGCCAAGCAAATAAATGAGTAAAAGGCATGACCAAACAATTTACTGAAAAGAAAATAGAAATAGTAAACATAAAGACAAATAATCAATAGGCATAAAATATGCTGCAAATTTTGCCTACTAAATTACCAAATCGGTACGACACTGATTTTAAAAAGCAAACTAATGCTGATGAGGTTTCAGGAAAAATGCCACATTGCTGGTCCCTTTTGAAAAGTCACTTAAAATACCTAACAAGAGCCCCAGAACATCAATACTTTTTGACCTAATTGCCCTTTTTCTGGGAATTCATACTGATGAAATAAATCTGAGGAACAAAGGTCCTCGAAGACGTTCCCCACACCCTTTATACATTATGTTCGTAGAACCCTCTAAACAGTAAAAGGAGACAGTTAGACGATGTTGGAAATCAACACAATGGAATAATGTGTTGCCATTCAAGTGAAAAAGATGAAAATAAAATTATAAGATATGCTAAGTAAAAAGTAAAATTGTATAGTCTGTATTATAAAATGATGGTGAATGATAAATTTATTTTTTAATTTTCCACAATGTTAGACATCCAAAGTCATATTCCATGTGAGGCGTGGAGGGGACACAATACCATAATAGAACCTAAGAAAGGGAAAAATCAAGAGTTTATGGGGCTGTGACTCAAAACCAGGACTCCGGAGTTAGCCTGGCTGTGCACATGAGCTGTTTGAGACAAGTAGGGTCCTAGGAACTGCTGTGATGAACTCAAAGTTCCTTTTCCTTCCTTCCTCTCTTCATTTTCTCCTCCTTCTTTTCTTCCTTTCTTTCTCTCTTGTTTTCTCCCCCTCCTTTGGAGAAGTAGGTGATTCTTATACTTTATGATCTTTATTCAAGTCTACTGCCTCCCCAATCCCATCAAACACATAAAGCATTCAAAATATCCGTGTCAGTGTTGGAATGCAAGAATATTCAAAGTAATGTGGTATAAACAAGCAGAGAATGAGGGAGATAAAAGTCCTCACATCTTGTGATGCAACCCTCCTCTGGAATATGAACTCCACCTCTGTCTTCCACCATCACTGAATCTCTAGCATCTGGAACAATATGTGGCACATAGTAACTGCTCAGTAAGTATCAGATGGTTGGATGGATGGATGGCTTGAAGAATGAGACAAAGAACCACCTAAAAAGCAAAGAGAAGCAAGCCTGAAAACCCTAAAACTCTGAACAGATCGTGATTGTGGAGGTCCATAAGGTGAGCAAGAAGAGCAAATGGAAAGATATTAGGAACTGCTACACTCAGGTGTTAGAAACAGACCCACGCTCGGAGCACCTGGCTGCAGCATTTGCCCCATCTCTCTCTGAGGTACACTAAAAGATGGCACACGGAGGTGGACAGTCAGACTGGCTAGAGAAGAGGCACGGTGACCCCTGCTAACTCCAAGAACAAAAGCAAAATATGCTCAATTGAACACTGAATGCCCCTGATCTGTGGGGCCTTTTGCACTTCCCACTGTCATCTGGGCGTTAAACCTCATCCAGATGCCTAGAGTCAGGGGCGAGCATTGAGAGCGAGCCAGGAGGCGGTGAGAAGTGAGCTCATCTCAAGCCCGAGAATGGCTTGGAGAACTGTGTCTGTCGTGCCCACACAGATGGGGGCGGGGTAGGGAGGGGCGAAAGGGTATATTCTATAAAGAAGCGCGCTTCTGTGCCAACTGACTGCCTTACCATCAGTTATAAAGCACATGGTAAACCGAACACCCTGACTCGCCACCAAACCTTCAGAAATGTAAAATTCCTCTTTTGCTCCACATCGGAGATGTAAAGAACTGAACTTGTTTCTCCGCTGACAGACTTCATTTCCAAATCCAGACCTGCCTCTGAAGAGCCGGTAAAACAAGGACAATCATCCAATTGCTGTGTTCCCCAGTACAAAAGAAGGAATTAACTCAGACATATAATCTGAACAAATGTTCCCTAATGATATAGGCTTACTCCAAGAAACAGAAGGAAACATCTTATATCAAATATATATTTTCCACGAGAGTGGAGAATATATTGCATTTATGAAAAGATGATTATCTGAGATAAGACAATTTTACTTTAAGATGAAAACCATGATTACAGAATTTTTAAATGTAGTAGAGGCAGTGAAGAGCATATTAAACATTGAAGAAAACTGCATTAATAATTTAAATTGGCTGTTGAAAAAAAACCTGCTAGAATTCAGAGAGACGCATAGTGAGATGAAAGGAGATGAGCAAAACCATCAGCGTAAATTTAAAAGTGGTAATAACAGCCTGAGAGAGAAGCACCCACCAAAAGCAGGTAGAGTTCATGAAAAGAACCCACATCTAGGCATACCATGGTGAAATTTCCAAATGTCAAACATACAGGCAAGAAGTCAAGAATGAGTAGATTTTGAATTTTAAAAATGGGATCAATCAAAATAAAAATAAGAGAGTACATGTAACTTCTGAAAGAATAGAAAAAATATAAAGTAGAAAATGTGAAACATATAACCAAAAACTGGGGAAAAAATGAGAAACAGTTATTAAACACAATGACAGAATTAAGAAAAAAGGTATCAGTCATCACAACAAATATAAACAGATCAAACTTCTCTATCAAAAGACAAAGATTAGCCCTGGCTCAGTTGGTTGGAATGTGTGTAAACCAAAAGGTTGTAGGTTTGATTCCCAGCTGGGGCACACACCTACGTTGCAGGTTCATTCCCCGACTGGCGCGTGTACAGGAGGCAACCAATTGATGTTTCTCTCACATCAATGTCTGTCTGCCTTTCTCTCTCTTTTCCTCTAAAAACCAAAAACAACACCAAAGATAACCATATTGAGCCTAAAAGCAAACTCCACTTAAACCAAAATAGTAATGTTTAAAATAAAGGAATGGGTAAAAAATATTTATAAGGCAATTGGTAGTTTGCAAAAGGAATTTAGGGACAATATTGACATAAAAGGTTGAATTCAACCCCAATTTTTAAATAGGATAGGGCTAAATTATTTGCTGAAGTAAAATCTCCATTTATGATGTCATGAAGTTTACACTAAGTAACACAGCATTATAATAGACAAAGCAAACAATCATGCCGAGAGGTTTTACAAACTCTACCCACACTTTCACTTCTGACATGATAGAGTAACTGGAATCAAACTAGCCCTTCTCTTGCAAACACCCAGAAAACTGAACAGAATATATGAAGCAACTGTTTTTAGGCAAGTATGACATTCAATAAAAAATTACCAGCCATGTAAAGGAGCAGAAAATACAACCAACTTTGAGGAAAATCAATCCAGTGAAACTGACCCAGAGCTGATATCAATGAGTATACAAGGACATTAAAGTGTATTATAACTGTATTCCATATGTCCAAGAAGCTAGAGAAAGTAGAGAATTTAAGTGTACATGTGGTTGACATAAAAAATGACCCTACTCAACCTTCTAGGGATAAAAATGGCAATATCTGAGATGAAACATACAATGGTTGGGTTAACAGCAGTTAGACATTACATTAAAAAAGATTAATGGAGTTGAAGACAAAGCAATGGAAACTATCCAAAATGAAAACAGAGAATGCATTTTATGAAGTTCGTACTACTCTTCTAATAAAACTAAGAAAAAACAGTACCAAAACCCAAAACAAAACACAACCAAAACCCTGCAGAACACTGTACCCTCATAAATAAAGCTTAAGTCAAGAACAAACTAAGAGTGTAACTATAAGCTAGAAAATAATTATGATAACACCATGTATCAAAACTTAAGGACTCTGAGGTACAACTCAGAGGATAATTCATAATTTTTAATGTTGTTTGTTATGAAACAAACAAAAAGGTGCTTGTCAAAAACAATTAGAGGCAATGGTTTATTTTCTTGACGTTCTGAGGATAGTAGTGGATAGTAGTTGGATGAAACAATAGACAAAATAAAAAAGCTTAGTAGGAGAATCTGGGGAATGAGATGTACCACTGGGGCTTTGGAAAGTTCTTATATTACATTCAAATTTTAGCAGGCTTTTTTGGCAGAGAGAAAATGACAAGCCAATTCTAAAATTCACATGGAAATACAAGGGAAAAAGAATAGCCAAAATAACCTTGAAAAGACAGTTGGAGGACATACAATTCCCAACTTCAAAACTTCGTAGAAAGCTACAATAATCAAGACAGTGTGTTACTAGCATAAGGAGAAACATATAGATCAATGGTATAGAACTAAGAGTCCAGAAATAAACCCATACATCAATGGTCAAATGATTTCCTGTAAGTGTGCCAAGAAAATGAAATAGACAAAGAGTAGTCTTTTCAACAAATGGTGCAGGGATAATATGGGTAAGAATGAAGTTGGACCTTTACTTTACACCATATACAATAAATTAAATGAATTAAAGAGAAAATGTAAAGCTAAATTATAAAACTCTTAGAAGAAAAGGCGTACATTTTGTGATTTTCTTAAGTAATATTTTCTCAGATACAGCATCAAAAAGCTCAAACAATCAAAGAAATAGGAAAATTGGACTCCATCAAAATTTAAAACTTGTATGCTTCAAAAGAGACTATCAAGAAATTAAAAAGACAGCCCATAGAATGTGAGAAAATATTTGCAAATCTTGTAATTTATACCTGATAACTAACTTGTATGCAGAATATATAAGAACTTCTTTATATCTAACTCAATGGTAAAAAGACAAATAACCCAATAGGCAAATGATGTGAATAGGTATTTCTCCAAAGAAGATACACCTTAGGGAAATGTTAATAAAACTATAATGAGATACCACTCCATGCCCACTAGGATGACCATAATTTAAAAGGTAGATGATAATAAGTGTTAACAAGGATGCGGAGCAATTGGAACCCTCATACACTGCTGAAAGTAATGTAAATTACTTACCTCAAAAGATTAAACATAGAGTTACCAGCAATTCCACCTCTAGCTATATACCCTAGACAATTAAAAACACGGATTCACACAAAAAGCTTGTACATACATGTCCAGCATTATTTATAATCATCAGAAAGTGGAAACAACCCAAATGGCTGTTAAGGGTGAATGGATAAAAAAAAAATGTGATATAGCCACAATACGGAATATTATTTGGTTATGAAAAGGACTGAAATACTGATACATTCTAAAATGTACATGAATCCCAAAACTATTATGCTAAATGAAAAAAAGACAGGCATGAAAGGCCACGTGTTATATGATCGCATTTGTATGAAATGTCCAGGATAGGCAAATCCAGAGAGACAGAAAGTATGTTAGTGGTTGCCAGAGATTGCAGGGGAGGGAACAATGAGAAGTGACAGCTTAATTGGCACCAGGTTTCTTTTTGGGGTGATAAAAATGTCCTGGAATTAGATAGTAGTAATGGTTGTAAAACTTGTGAATATATTAAAAACAAGTGAGTGGTTCATTTAAAAGGGTGAGTTTTGTGGTATTTGAATGATCTCTCAATAAAAACATCTACACCATTGGGAATAATAAAGCAGTTTTAACCAAAGATATAGAGAAAAAAATATGTTATTCTTAAGGATACATTTCACAGAAATTATAAAATACAATGCTCTGAAAACTAAAACTTTCAATGAACTAGATAATTTTATAAGGATATGCCTCTTCGAAATAAACTAAAAAAGAAATGGAAAACCCAAATGGGCTAGAAACCACAGCTGAATTTGAGGTAGCTGTCAAAGAGTCGCACCAAAAAGGCACTAAATCTCCATTGTTTCATTGGTAGACACTGCAAACTCAAGTTTGACAACACACACAGAGAAGAAAACTAATAACCAGTCATGCTTTGGGTTATGGATATAAAATCTCTTAAAAAATAAAGGAATGATTGGATCCAGATGTACATTTAAGAAAAAATACACCACCACCAAAAAGAGCTCATTATAAAAATAGAAGGTCAGTTCAATAAAAATCCACTATTATAACTAATCATATTAATAAGTCAAAGATGGGAAACCACATTAGATTCTTTATATACTTATGCAATTTGATTTTTTAAAACCTACATCAAATCAAATGTCACCTTTATGCTTAATGACATTGCAATAAAAAACAGAAAGGAGAAAACAAAGTCCTTAATGATCACTGTTACTTAACTTCATTATGTAAGTGCCTGCCAAGGCAATTAGATGATAAACTATAACAAAATGTAGCTTTTCATTTGCTATAATGGGATACATTAAAATATTTAACAAAGTGTTTAGTAATACAAACTAATATATTCACTAAAAATGTTAAAATTTAGTCCCTTTTTCTCTCCAAGGAAAGAAACTAAACTCTATATACCATAAAATTGCCTGTCAATTAATAGCAGTTACAGTTAAGTTTTTTCATCAAATCATTCTAATAATTTCCAAACCATTTGCTGATTTTTAGAAGTTGTTGATGCAATTTTTAAAATGACACCAACATAATATAACGATGCTTTCTCTAAGCTATCATCTGACACAAAAGCCACACCAAATTCTTTCAACAACTTACCATTAATTGGTAGTCATTGAGTGACTTGGTAAATGAATGTCTCTTAAGATCCAAAATATTGCTCATAGTTCTGACTCATCTATCAGCTTCTGCTGAATTTACAGCAATTAATTTAGAATTCTTGTAGCCTTTAAAATATTTGGCTTTCTATGTATTAATTTCTATTATTAAATAAGCCACAACATTTATTATAATATTGAACTTAATTACAAAAGTCACTTACCAATCTTCATTTACTTTTAATTCATAGAGCTTCATAAACATTATTTAGCCAAATAATGGCCGAAGCAACATTAATAGTTTAATAAATTAAGTAATACAGTTTATTAAAGAAAAATGAGTTAAAATTATTTTAACTTTTGCCACCACATGACTAATGCACTTTTTATAATTTATCAATTTAATATATTTTCTTTTTGAATTAATACTTTATCTTATTTAAAAGAGCATATTTCTTTATTTCTATAAAATCTCAATTTTCCTTTAGTTTTATATGTTCAGACAGTTTTAATTTGGGGGCATTAAGCTGTCCACCATAGTTTAAACTTTCCATTAAAATAAAGATGTTTTTGATATTTTAATTAACAAATTAGCTTAAAGTGAAATCTCTTTTTCAAAAAGGGCAATCTTCCAATTGTTTGCTCCTCTCCCACAGTTTTTGTTCAATTGATAAACTTGATATAGTTCTCAAACTATGGCCCAAGAGTTATAGTTTTCATTGTCTCAATTCCAAATCCTGAGATATATTATAAATTTATCCTGACACTATATGATGATAAATTAGGAAAATATTTACAATTACTTACTCACTTTATGCATTTTATTGCATCATCCAGGGATAATTGAATTCAGTGACTTGGATAGTGCCAAATTAAAATATCCAAAAAAATTCCTAAATTTTGGCTGAAAATGTAGACTCTCTTCCCTAATTACTCACAGGCACTGTTTATATAAAATCTAATAAGGTTTTCATGGAAATATTTCTCACTGAAACCATTTTTCTTATGTGTCAGCAATAAATTTTGATAAATTATTTCAGATGTCGCTCCTTCCTGCTTCATGAGATCAACAAAAACCATTAAATTATCTTCAAAGTCTTGAATTTCACATCTTAAGTAAATTATTAAAACTATTTTATATAAAACACTTGAGGCTTCATCAGTAATGATTGACATTTTACTGCCTTGATTTATACATTTTCCAAAAACTCATTTTCTCATTTCAGTAGATAAATATTTTGCAACAAGCAAGTACATAAATTCAGATTGCTGTAAGTCTATATTGATATTGCTCTTCTTTGAAGGTCTAGTAAATAAATAGTTTGTGTTTGAAAATGTTCAATTATTTTTAGCCATAGGAAGACAAACAACCCAATTAAAAAATGAGCGAAGGACTTGAACAGACACTTCTCCAAAGAGGATACACCGAGGATACAGAGACACACGAAAAGATGCTCAGCATCGCTAGCTATCAGAGAGATGCAAATGAAAACCACAATGAGATACCACTTCACACCGGTCAGAATGGCCATCATAAACAAATCAACAAACAAGCAGTGTTGGAGAGGATGTGGAATAAAGGGAACCCTAGTGCACTGTTGGTGGGAATGCAGACTGGTGCAGCCACTGTGGAAAACAGTGTGGAATTTCCTCAGAAAACTAAAAATGGAACTGCCTTTTGACCCGGAAATTCCACTGCTAGGATTATACCCTAAGAACCCTGAAACACCAATTCAAAAGAACCTATGCACCCCAATGTTCATAGCAGTACAATTTACAATAGCCAAGTGCTGGAAGCAACCTAAGTGCCCATCAGTAAATGAGTGGATCAAAAAACTGTGGTACATTTACACAATGGAATACTATGCAGCAAAAAGAAAGAAGGAGCTCCTACCCTTCACAACAGAATGAATGGATCTGGAGAACATTATGCTAAGTGAAATAAGCTGGGCAGTGAAAGACAAACACCATATGATATCACCTATAAGTGGAACCTAATCACCAAAACAGCCAACCAAGCAAAATAAGCCAGAGACATTGAAATTAGGAACAAACTGACAATAACCAGAGGGGAGGTGGTGGCAGGATAATGGGGGGAAAAGGGGAAGGATTTTCAGGAACACGTATAAAGGACACATGAACAAAGCCAAGGGGGGTGGGATCAGGGGTGCGAGGTGGGGATGGCTGGGGTTGGGGAAAAATGGAGACAACTGTACTTGAATAACAGTAAAAAAAATGGCACTTGTTGTTTTTCATTTGCTTTATCAATATCTGATAATTTTTTCAGAAATTTTTACTATTGCCAATGTTTTCTATATGAAACTTATTTTCATATTTTTTATCATTTTTCTCATCAATAAGAAAAATTTTCCCATATTTAAACTATGAGTTTCAAATGAACATGTTGCCTTTCTAAGGCAATGTGGAAGTACAGTCTTTCAACTTTTAATTATACAGCTTTTGAGCACTCTTTGTCTGGGCCACACTCACACGCTAACAACATAAATCACTTGTACTATTTTTTATTAAAATAACTGAGTTGTTTTTATTCCATTTATACAGATTTTTAAAAAGATTTTATTTACTTATTTTTAGAGAGGGAAGGGAGGGAGATAGAGAGAGAGAGAGACATCAATGTGCAGTTGCTGGGGGTCATGGGCTGCAACCCAGGCATGTACCCTGACTGGGAATCAAACCTGCGACACTTTGGTTTGCAGCCCGCGCTCAATCCACTGAGCTATGCCAGCCAGGGCTTGTTATAATATTTTAAAAGAACCTTAAGATACTTATCCAAACTCCTCTGTATCTTTACTTTGGGCTTTAGTTTTACTATTTAATTATAAAGCCTTAAATTTAGAAGCATCAGAACACTGCACAATTACTACTTCCAATGAATTATAGCATACTGAAAATAAAACCTAAGTGAAAACTAAACTATTTAGAAGTAGGGGCAATTACATAATTTGGGCATAGTAGTGAATGAGGAATTTTTCTAAAGCAGTGGTCCTCGGACCGTTTGGTCCCAGTGCCCTTTCACAGTGTTAAGAATGATTTAGGACAGCCGCAGACCTTCGTTTATGTGAATTATATCCACCAATACTCATGATATTAGAAGTTCAGACTGATAACTTTTTATATTTTGTATTTATTCAGTTAAATACAACAATAACCTATAGAATGTTAACAGAGATAACATTTTCATGTAAAGACCATAGTTGCCAAAATAAAAAAAAATAGTGAAAGAAGTGTCATTGTTTTACATTTTGCAAATTGCTTCGATGTCTGGCTTCATAGACTCCAGGTTCTTCTGCGTTCAGTCTGTCCCTCTTACACATCAAGGAGCCTCTTAAAAGCGTAACTTGCCCTGGCTGGCATAGCTCAGTGGATTGAGCGCGGGCTGCAAACTAAAGTATCACAGGTTCAATTCCCAGTCAGGGCACATGCTTGGGTTGCAGGCCATGACCCCCAGCATCTGCACATTGATGTTTCTCTCTCTCTCTTTCTCCCTCCCTTCCCTCTCTAAAAATAAATAAATAAAATCTTTAAAAAAAACTTAACTCATAAGAGAATGGGAGTGAAAAAGGCAAATGACATCTTAGTATCATTATTAAAAGTTTGGTCCTCATAGACCCTTGAAAAGGTCTCAGAGACCCCGGGGGTCACCTACCTACCCTCAGGTTGAGAGTCACTGTCCCAAAGCGTAGAGTTCTTCCTACAGTGTGGGCCTCGAGGCTGTCCTGCTTCTATGACACGGGCCAGACTGGCTCCTCTAAGCATACGAGAAAAGATTTGACCACAGAATTGAAAAAGTACAGAAAAATAATGAATAAAATAAAAGAAGAAAAAATGATAAAACATTGAACACTCCAGCAGAAAAGTGAACAGCAGCATATGTTTGTATAAACTCATGACCAGTAAGCATCGGAAAAGATGCTTCACTCAAGTTGTAAGTTAAGAATAAACATTAAGGTAGGCTGGAATGGGAGTAGGGGGGAGAAAACTGTACTTGAACAATGATTAAAATAAAAAAAAAAGAATAAACATTAAAACAAGATACCGGTCTTCACCTATCACATTGGTCAAGATTGAAAAGGATCATGCCATCTACTGGTTAGTGAATGGAGAAAGGAAACTGTAAGCTGGACCAACAGTTTGGAATGGAGTGGTAGTGGATTTGGAAGGATTCTGTCAAATTCTTAAAACATTCATAATCTTTGATGCAGCCCTTCCATTGTAAGGAAACATTCAGGAAGGTTCATAACAAGGAATGTTCAAGAAGCTCTTCACAATATTATCTCTATCAATACAAATATCAGAAAACAGTCAATCATAAGGGTTTGACATATGCATATGTACCATATTATAAGGGTATGGCATATTCACATGGTGAGACACTATGCTTTCATTAGACATGCTATGAATATATATTTATTGATTTAGAGACAGGTCCATGATATCATAGTAAAAGCACCATTTCAGGCAGCTCAAAGAATTCGATTTCATTGTTTTTGAAGGTATATTATTCACATATCTATATTATATATAAGTGTAGAAAGTGTTTGTTGGGCTTTACAATAAAATACTAACACTCATAAGCTTTAGAAGTAAGCTTAAAGATACCTTTACTTTATTGCTGTTTTTACCTTTGTACAATTTTTTCAACATTGGACATGGATGGCTTTTACAATAATAGATCTATTTTTTAAATCTTGCTTAGGCTGCCACCCAACTAAATTTGGTCCTCAAAACTTCAGATATGCAGAAGGAGGGGCACAGGCTCTTGGGGACTGTGTTGTTGGCCAATGTGAATGGTGTAAACGTACACTGAGGGCCGGCTGTGGAGCTGCCTGGGTGCCTGGTGGGGTCAGAGCCCATGTGCCTCCTCCTCCTCCTCGGGCTGCGGGGAAAGCTCCCTTGGAAGCCCTAGACTCCCAGACAGTCAGGAGTTACCTATGTGTTGAGTTGCCCCATCTCATGGTTCTGTGGCTCTTCTGTCGTCTCTGCCAGGGCATCAGACATCAGTCCCTGAGAGTGTGGGCTCCACGCTGCCCGCTCAGCCCTCTGATTCCATCATTTGTTTCGGCAATACCTAACCACAATTCCTCTTTAGATCCCACAACGTCCCTGAGAAGGGCGCCTACTCCCACGCTCAGTTCAGCACCCAGATGTTCCATCCTCACCAGGCCCTTTGCTCGGAGCACCACCACCTCACCCCACAGTATGATGGTATTGAGTTCTCCAGCTACCAT
The DNA here is from genome assembly GCF_004126475.2 of Phyllostomus discolor. Taxonomy (NCBI): domain Eukaryota; kingdom Metazoa; phylum Chordata; class Mammalia; order Chiroptera; family Phyllostomidae; genus Phyllostomus; species Phyllostomus discolor. The sequence continues at coordinate 197,931,979 of NC_040905.2, forward strand.
TGTTGAATTGTCTGTTTTTCCTTTCGATTCTATCAGCTTTTTTTGTTTCATGTATTTTGAGGCTGTGTTATAGGTGTACACACACACACACACACACACACAACTGCTATATTTCCCTGATATTATTATGAAATGGCCCTATTTGTCTCTACTAACATGTCTTATGTTAAAGCCACCTCTGAGTCTAAGGTGTGTCTCTTACAGAGAGCATGTAGTTGGATCGTGCTTTTTTTTTTTTAATCCAGTAGTACATTCTCTTCCTTTTGATTGAGTAATCAGACCATGTACATTTTGACAGATAGGCTTTACATTTGCTGTTCTTAATTTGCTTTCTATAGGTCTCCTATCTTTTTTGTTCTTCTGTTTCTCTTTTACTTCCTTATTTTGTATCAAGTAACTATATTTGTGTACCATTTTAACATATATTTTTAATTATTTTCTCATTGCTCACATTGGGATTATAACATGTATGTTAATTTTTCATACTATACTTAAAATTAATGTGAACTTGATTCTGGTCAAATACAGCAACTTTGCTATAATATATAGCTCCATTCCCACTCTTCCTCCTTTGTGCTATTATTGACATATATATCTATGGATAAACCTAACAATACAATGCTAACATTGTTTTATATAATCTTATATCTTTTTTAAAAGTTAAAACAATGGCCCTGGCTGGCATAGCTCAGTGGATTGAGTGCGGGCTGCAAACCAAAGTGTCGCAGGTTCGATTCCCAGTCAGGGTACATGCCTGGGTTGCAGGCCATGACCCCCAGCAACCGCACATTGATGTTTCTCTCTCTCTCTCTATCTCCTTCCCTTCCCTCTCTAAAATAAATAAATAAATAAATAAATAAATAAATAAATAAATAAAAGTTAAAAGAATGAAACAAACAATATAAGTAGACTCTCATATTGACTCTTACTTTAACTCTTGTTACATATTTATAATTTCTGATGATTTTCATTTCTCCTTGTAGATTCAAACTACCATTGGGTGTCAATTCCTTTTGGCTTAAAGGACTTTCTACAGTATGTGGCAGGGCAGGGCAGGTCTGAGAGCCATCAATTCCCTCAGCCTCTCTGTTTTTTTTAAATTTGGGAATATATTTATTTAGCTTTTGTTTTTCAGGGAGTTTTGTTTAATATAGAATTGTTTGTTGACAGTTCCATTTTTTGTTTTTGTTTATTTTTTAAGATTTTATTTATTTATTTTTAGAGAGGAGAAGGGAAGGAGAAAGAGAGGGTGAGAAACGCCAATGTGTGGTTGCCTCTCATGTGCTCCACACTGGGGACCTGGCCCACAACCCAGGCATGTGCCCTCCACTGGGAATGGAACCAGTGACTCCCTGATTTGCAGGCCAGCATTCAATCCACTGAATCACACCAGCCAGGGCAATTGACAATTCTTTTCTTCAGTACTTTTAATATGTCCTTCTCACTCCATTATTTTACATGGAAAGTCAGCGATGAGAGGTAGTGATGCTTTTCAGTGTGTGCCGAATCACTTTTCTCTTGCTGCTTTCATGATTTTCTCATTGTCTTATCTTTCAACACTGACTATGAACTGTCTAGGCATGGATCTTTTTTATTTATCTTACTTGGGGTTTACTGAACCTCCAGTATATCCAAATTAATGTTTTCCTTAAATTTGGAGTTTTCTGACCTTATTTCTTTGAAGAAAAAAGTCCCCCCTTTCTTCTCTCTCCTCTCGTTTCGGCACTACCATTGCGAGTGTGCTGGTAGATCCATGCTGCCCCACAGGTCTCTGTTACTCTACTCATTCTCATTCAACCTTTTTTCCTCTCTTTTCTTCACTGTCTTCCAGTTCACTGACTCTTTCTTTGGCCATTGTGAATCTTCTGTGAAAGCTCTCTAGGTGTGTTTCTCATTTCAATCATTGCATTTTATTTTTGAATTTTCATTTGGGTTCTTTCAATAATTCCTATCTCTGTTGAGATTCTGTATTTGTTTATTTGTTATTGCTATGCTTTTATTTAATTTTTAAACACAGTTTAAAAAACATAGTTAAAGCTGCTTTCAGGTGTTTATCTACCAATAAAATACCGGGAGACACTCAGAAACAGTTTCTTTTGTTTCCCGTTTCCTGAGTATGGGTCACACTCCTTTCCCTCTGCACGTCTCATATTATATGTTATTGTTGAAACCTGAACATTTTAGATAATATATGGTAACAAGTCTGGACACTATCCTTTCTCCCTGAAAGTTATTATCGTTAACTTTTTTATTTGTTTAGTAACCTGCTTGAGCTAAATCTGTCTCCCCAGTAGTATGCAGCTACTGATATTTTTGGCCAGGTGTTTGTTTTTTTTTTCTTTTTAAGCTTGACTTCCTAAGAATTATCCCATGTCTGCACGACTTAATAGCTAATTAGATAGCGTTTGTGCTGAAACGCCTCAAGCGAGTAAGGCTTCCGTCCTCTGCTGAAATTAGGTGTGTGGGTAAGAGAGCAGGTTCAAAGTTCATGTCATTTTAAAGTCTGCCTGGCATTTTATTTTCCACTGGGCCCTTATACACATGCAAGCAGCCTTAGGGCCATCCAGGATTGTGTGCATAGCTTGTGTCCTCTCCGGCTTCTGTTGCTTATATGTGTAGCGTCAGCCAGGAATATGGTTGGTGTGACCATGACCACAGTCTCAGACCAGGAGAGCCATTGGCCCTCCCTGCTCATCCCTGCCACCAGGATGACTTCTTCCACCAATGCTGCTGGGTGGATCCTTACTGTTCCAAACTAAATGCATCCCTCTGATTTCAGCAGTGCAGCTGCTGGGCCTCATGGCCTGCCCCATCTTGGCTGAACCTCTGGACCAAATAGGCTGAGAGCAAGGTGGAGGTTTGGAGCAGCACAGGCACAAACACCATGGTTCCATTGTCTTATAAAAGTTCAATAGATTTTCAAGCATAAATGTTTCTCGGGTTGTTGTATGACTTAAGCTGCTTTCCAGAGGACTGGAAGGGTCATTTTGTCAGTTTTGTCCAACTTGTAGTTACTCTTTGGGAAGAATACTTGCTGATGTCCTTACTTGTCCATTGCATAAAGTCTGAAGTTGAGGCTATAATTTTAGAACCAGGTTAATTGTTCTTAGCATGTGCTCTTGATACTATACCATGTGGTCTCCGTTATGCTGGTTTAGCATCTGACAAGTTTTTTTTCCCCAGGTATTAACTTTATTTAGTGCCCAGGACAATCCTATAAAAAGTTTGTATTACCCTGCTTTTAGAGCTAAGGCAAGCGAGACATAAGGGACACTGAAGATGAATATTTGCAGGTGAGAACATTTGGATTTGTAGAGGAGAATGTTCGCTGGCCAATGATGTGCAATGAGTCAGGGGCTGCTGGAACTAGAACCTTGGTCTGCTGTTTCCCAGCTAAGGGGTTTTGTGAATCACCTTGCTGCCTTCCTTAGGGGGGGTTATGGGGTGTCAGAGCAATTCTCCTCATTCTCCACCCTTCTTCCCCCATCTAGCCTCTTCCCTATCCCAATGCCCATCATGGCCTTACTTGTGTGAAGCAAAAGCACAGGTCAAAGGGCACCGGGTGATTGGAACTTCCTGCCCCTAGAGGGTGCCACTCTTTCTAGAGCATGAGCACAACAGGTTGCCTAGAAAGGTGACTTAAATATTAAAGCATTTGGATTACGGCAATTGTGTGCATTCTTTAGCTCTAGTAACAGGATTAATGTGTCTTTAATAGGTGACTGTTAATAATTTATATTGTTATCTTTACTAATATAATACTGTTTAACATGTCCACTTTCATCACTTTTCTCAGGGAATTTCCCTCAACTCCTGGGTTTTATAGTTGGAGTTGGTAGTGGTCTATGAAATCATCCAGGAGTGGGGATTCAACAAGGCAAATTTTAGAGAAATAATGATCTGTTTCCAATGACAGGAGATGCCCAAAACTACAGTATTAAAACAAGTAGATATCTGTGTATCATAGTCACAGATGTAAAATAAAAAGCCTTCTCAACATCTCTGAAATTCCTCTAGCCTCATAAACTTAGGCTATTGGATTTTTCTGGTGACAGGTGTCTTCTTTTTGCTATGGCTTACCTTGACTAGAAAGCCTAGTATTTTTGTTTAAATAAAACTTTCAAGTTCAAAACGGTAAGTGTGCTGAACACTCTCTGGTAGCCCATCAAGACCCACTCTCTCCTCTTTTTCACTTTGCTCTGTGCCCAAGAGGCTGAACTCTGAAGATTGTACTAACTAGCTCCCTTGCCCTCTGGCTTCCAGTGGATCTGACCAATGGGAAGAACCAACAGGAAACCCATGCAGGAAGAGTGGGAGGCTGTATTTATTTCTCCAGCTCTCTCCCTGCTACTGTGGTTTGGAAGGGATCATGTTCCTCCTATTGGTGGCCTTCCCCTATAGCTAAAAGTCTCCCAAGGCCCAGGTAAGAGCTCTTTCTCTTGCCCTTGGCCCAGGGGTGCAAATGGCTTTGCTAGTTTGCAGACCCTGCTGCTTTCCCTTAACACTGCCCTCACCCCTGTAAATAGACATGTGATTAACCCCCCTGCCTTCCATTCCATTTGCGTGCTGAGACCAGCTGGGTCTCTGACTGATGGAGCAACCCAGCATGGATAAGGACAGTGGGGAGTCCTGAAACTTTGCTCTTGGTTCCAGTTCCGGTTCTGCTTTGACAGGCGATCTTGGGTAAATCCTTTTGACTTTCTGGTCCTCCTCTGTAAAAGGATCGGCTGGACAAAATCAAAGAAATTTCCCATTTTTTTTCCTCATATACCTCCAAAAGAACTCTCAAAAACCGCATAATCACAAATTTTAAAAAGTTGCCGTCACAGTTTCAAATAGTTGTAAAGGTTGTAACATCCTGCATATTGTAAATATTAGCATTTAAAAATAAAACCATTACATTACTTTTTAAAATATATCCAATGGAATTTAAATATTATAATCATGTTATACCCACCATCATCCGTTTTTTTAAAAATACATGAACAAACTCTTAGCAGCTAGAAATGTTGCAATGTTCTTCTTTCTTCTTTAAATCATTTTTCCATTCTACTTCCCCCACAGAACTTTATAGAAATGTAATATACTTCTCTGCCTGTGAGTTTCATGTGGATCATTGTGGCTAGTTTCTAAACCAAAATTGTTGCTAGATGGTAATCTTAAAATGTTTGTATTTCTTCTGATCATAGCACTGTAAGGGTTAGGCATTTTTCTGAACTGAGTCATCAACATAATTAATTCTAAGATAGAGTTGATCAAAATTTTGATAATTGTTAAACATAAAAAGTAAAATTAATGAAAGTTTGTCTTTTAATTAGATGGACAGAAGAGGGGTTGTGGTATCTCGGTAGAAGGAACCTCTGCTCTCCAATATTTGGAGTGATCCCAGGTTTGGTGTCCTGGCCCCCCTGCACCCCACCCTGGCCCAGGCTTTTCCACCCAGGGCAATGCCCCACAGTAAGAGTTGGATGGATGAGGGATCCACTTTTATTTTGTCCAGGGGGAGCTGGGTGCTGAGAAAGGAGACTTGGAAAGGAGAACCAGGTTCACGCATTCACATTGAAGTCCTCCGACTGGTCAGATGTAGGAAATCACCCACATGGTAGCTAACAGTCTAGAAATGGATTCTCTTAAAACTCTCTGGGTAGACGACTCCTTGGAAATTTTATCTCCAGTAGATGCGCTTCTTAACTGGAAGGCCATGGGATGGGGAGGTGTCTGCAGGGCACGCCCGGCTGGGCGCTCCCTCTGAGTCCCATTTATCTCAGAGGCCAGTCTGGAGCCAGGGCGCCTCCACAGTATGCGCTGCTGCGACTTGGACAGCTCCCTTCACCGAAGCTTCAGGTGGCCCCGTTTCCTTGTCTGTAAATGGGGGATGCCTACAGCTCTGTCTCATGGGGAGTCTAGAAATTAATTGAGGTGATGTGTGTGAAGCACTCGGCACATGGCTGACAGTACACCCAGAAGGCGTCCTAGGGTTGTGGGGGTGTCACTCAGCTCTGACCTACCTGCTGAGTGTGATCCACTTTCCTCAGTGTGAGCCTCCCACCTTAAGGCGTTGTAAGTGTCTTGATGTCTCTGAGGTGAAAAGCAGAATGCTCCACCCTTTTTAGCCATTTTGGGGGGGGTGGGAGTTTTACTATACATAGAGCTTTTTCCCAATATTTTCAAAAGATGTCAGTCAGTGTTTATACACAGATGGAGACCTCTGCTATCCGGAGAGGCCGATCATTCCAGCGCACTCTCAGGGGAGAAGAAAGGGGCCATGGAGCTGGAGGTTCGGAGACCAGTGTGGCTGTCTTCACAGAGCTCCCGGCTTCTCAGAGGAAGAATTATAATCAGGCTCTGTGAGTCCAGAAACAGGACAGTTCCCGCTTTCCAGGAATGGGAATAAAGTGTATATCCGCTTATGCCCTCCTGGCAGAACCAGGGCTGCCTAGGGGGTCAGTTCTGCACCAGGCAAGCCAGCACTGGCGTTTTCCACCTGAGAGACAAGATGAGGAGGCATTGCTATGCCAAGAAGTTGCTAAGTGAGTCAGTTTTGCCATTGGCCGGCTCTGATGTGACTTCTGTGCGAAGCCCATTGCTCAGACACCGGGCTTAAACAGTGCCTACCCTGCTGACTGCCACTTTGCCACCCGAATGGGAGCCTCCCTGGGCTGAGTTCTGAATTCTCGACTTCATTTCCCACTGCTACGGAGGAATGCTACTCCTTTCCTTTATGAAGAAGCCACTCGTGCCTCTTGCCCTGGTTTGGTTTCAGCCTCTTCACTATCTCCCAGAGCACAACTTTAATTTATAAAGTCTTGGGCAGCTTTAGCTAAATGACTTTTTTTTACTTTGAAATTTAATTTTGTCCTGACATTTTTCGAGCAGGAAGAAGACAGGTGATAAATGCGGTGGACTGATTGTATCAACGGCCCCCGGTCCTTTATCCCGCCCTGTATCCGTGCCTTGGGCCTTGTAACGGTGCAGGATTCTGACTCTGGGCCCAGCGGCATGACTCGTTTGGGCCAATGGATGCTAATAAATACGATCTGAACAGAAGCTTGGAAAGTGCACACACAGTTGGGCTTGTCTGCTTCTCTCCTCTGCCACTGCCAAGTGAAAAGTGCTTGGGCTCGCCTGCTGGCGGATGAGAAACATGCGGACCGGACCCAGGTGGCCCTAGTTGTCCCAGCCACACCGACACAGATCAGCGAAGAGCCAGCCAACGCCAGCCGTGTGAACAAGCCCAGCGAAGGCCAGAAGAACCTTGCAACTGGCCAGGGGATGCATGAATGAAATTCACCCTCATTACTTTAAGCCGCCGAGTCTCAGTGCTATTAGTAACGCAGCCCTGTAGTGGTAAGAGAGAATAAGCACAGTGGCAGACTCACCCTCCAGGATCAGTGTCCGAGGGAATGCTGAGCCCTGTGTAGCACCTCCCAAGGTCCCTGGAAATGGTGGTAAGGGAAGGAACCTTACCAGGGGGGCTGACATGCTCTCACTATGCAGGAGGGTGGTCCACGTCAGTGAGATGCAGGGTAGCAAAGTAAATACAAGCACAGGCTCCACGGTCGGACTGCTGGGCCCAAAACTCAGATGCACGAAGGAGCTCTGTGTCCTTGGGTAAGTTTACTAGACCCCTTTGTGCCTTGGTTTCCTTATTTGTAACACAGGGAAGATAATGATACTACCTACCGCATCAAGCTGTTACAAAGATTAATGGTTTTAATGCACTTAGAATAGCTCATTGCAAGCCCCAGGCAAGTATTTGTTAAATGAATGAATGATTGAATGAATCAAAAGTGTGACCTCATACCCGCAGGCTAGTAAGGCCCGGGGAACCTCTGGATTCCATTTGTCTTTTGATGGGAAGGATACATGTGAATCATGGAAAAGCTGCTTCTCATTTCACAGAGTCAACCACTGACTTCTGGAGAATCGAGTGCATACTCAAGGGCTCTCAAAGATCTGGAAAAAAAGTTTTTCTTTGGAAAATTTTGCTCTATTGTGTGACTATCCTGGGCTTAGATAACTCACCTTCCCAGGTTCTTGGGCAGTGTTCCACGTGAGATTTCAAGAAGGACACCAGAAACTATGCTATCCATTGTTTACGAGGCTGGGAAGGACTTCCAGTCCAAATTATTCAGAGAAAGATTTTTGGTGCAGAGAGAGGTAACCCTCAACTACTTGAAAGACTCAACTGACAATGTTTCTTTCTCTGAAGACTATTCAAAGTCATAAATTTTTGCAATATCTTTTAGAGAAATAGATGCGGGTCAAAATGTTATGGTCTTGCTCTGGTAGGGAAGGCACAAGGAGTGAGAGGGCACGTATGCGCATGTGTGTGCGTGTGTGCACGCGTGTCACGCATGTGTGCAGAGGGGTCTATTCTTTTGAGTCAGAGTCTCTCCTTGGACCGGGGGGAAAATGAGCTTATCCCCATCCTCTTGCTGAGTTCTCTGACCTGCTCTTCCCTCCTTCCCTTCCCCGTCACAGACATAGGTCCCTACCAGAGCCTTCAGGGACACGTAGTTATAGAGATCTAAGCTGGCTGGAGCTGAAAGAATAGAACCACCCCACTCACCCCAATATGGGAAGCAGAGTACCCTTTGTCTAGAAATTAATCAGGTTTGTATTAGCAATAATGTTAAAGCTTGAATAGGAGTTCCACGTTGCTAAGAAGTTTACTGTTGGGGGGAAACCCTGGGCAAGATCCCACCCACCCTTGGCATGGGGTCAACAACCTGCCCATAGAGAGTGCTCTTCTGGAGTGAGAAGGGCCCGAGGACCCAGCACTGATGTCAGGGGTGAGGGATCACTTCTGTCGTGGACCCTGGGAAAGGTCCTATTTAATGTGCCATTAAAAACGGCACCTCCTCTTCCATTCCTTATGGCTGTGTTAAAAACTTCCCCAAAGTGTGGTGGCTTTAAACAACAACCGTTTTATTACACTTCTGGATTCTGTGGTCAAGAATTTGGACAGAGCACAGAGGATATGGCTTGTCTCTGCTCCGCCATCTCTGGGACCAGCAGGGCAGACTGCAGGCTGCGAGGTAAGTCACAGCCTGGGAACTGACATTACCCAGAGGCTCCTCAGTCACATGGCCGGTGCCACAGCTGGAGGCCTCAAAGGCTGGGACCGAGAATGTTATCTATTGCTGCATAACAAATTATCACAAGCTTAACAGCCTGAAACAGCACACAGTGATTATCTCACAATTTCTGTGGGTCAGGAATCTGCTTCTGGGTCTCTCGTGAAGTTGCAAGCAAGGGCTAGTGTGTCACTGAAGGCTCACCCGGGGAAGGACCTGCCTCTAAGCTCACTTACACGGTTGCTGGCAGGACTCAGTTCCTTTTGGGACGTTGGGCTGAAGGCTAAGTTTCCTAATTGGCTGTTTACAGGAGGTTGTCTTCAGTTCCTTGCCACATGGAACCCCCCAGCATGGCAGCTTGCTTCATTCAAGCCAGCAAGATGGAGAGTCCGCCAGACAGACAGAGGCTGCAAACTTATGTAACAATTACTGAAATGACAACTTATCACCTTGGCCATATTCTACTGATGAGAAGCAAATTACGGGTCTCACCCTCCCAGAAGGGGATGGGATTATGCAAGGGTGTGAATGCCAGAGGGCAGGCAGAATCGGAGACCATCTGAGAGTCCACCCACCAGGCTGCCTACCGCAGCGGCTGCTCGTGGCTTCTCAAGGTGGCTTAGCTTCCTCACAACGTGGCGGCCTCAAGGAAGTCAGGCTTTTGATAAGACGATTCAGGACTCCAAGTATGAGCATTCTGGTGAATAAGGTGGAAGCTGTTTGGCTGTCAGGCTGCTGCCTTGGAAGTCACTTAGCATCACTTCCACAGTGGTCTGTTGGTTGAAGCAGTCACAAGCCCCCCAGATTCGAAGGAAAGAGACTTCTATTCCAGCTCTTGATGGTGAGAGGCAAGGTCACACTGTGGAAGAGAAGACAGGATGGGAGACATTGTTGTAGCCATCTTGGGACTCTCTTGGGGGATGAAGAGGTGACACAATGAAATGTGTGGCCTGCCACAGGGAGCCATAAAATTTACTGAACAATGACACAGTCAACAGTGAAAGGGAATGCTGTAAGTAATCACACTGGGACAACAGGCCCAAATCAGAACTGTTCAGGCAAAAGCAGAATGCCTGGTCTGCCCAGCCCTGCCCACATTCTCCCTGCTCTTGGAAGAAGCCCCGCCCCATCGGCTGGACTTTGCCTGGGAGTTGCTGGTGGGGTTGTGCGGTGTGATGAGCACCATGGTTCTTCACAGCAGTGGGGCTAAGAGCACCACAGAGGAGCCTGAGAAAATAAGGAACCATTCAGCCAGGAAGGGGACCCAAGAAGAACACAAGGCAAGTCCCTTTTCCAGTTACTCAAATCAGTTGAACAAAATAAACAAAAAGAATATGTATTGGTTCACAGAACTAAAAGTTCTCATAGCTTCAGGCCTGGCTGGATCTAGTGGTTCTAACCATGTCAGCAGGACTCTGTTTCTTCCCATCTCTGGGCTCTGTTTTCCTGTGTTAGTGAGTTATATGCAGGCACGTTCTCTCCACATGTCAGTCCATGGCTCCTCTAGACTTAAGCTATGTTCTCTCAGTAATGTCAATGGGAAAGGGAACTACGTACTTACATTCTTAAAACTGAATCTCATTGCCTTGACCTGCCATGGGACCATTCCTGAACCCATTTGCAGTCAAGGGGATGGCATACATTGATTGGCCAGGCCTGGGTCATTTGCCAGTGGCATCCAGCAGTGAGTTGAGCAATTCCACCCAAAACACAGACTAAGCATGGTGAGGGTTCTGTTCTACAAGGGACATTGTTATCCTATCACTGGAATGAGGGGCAATTGAGAACAGATGCCCTCTATAGCCCTCTTCCCAATGAACTAGAAGAGAGTAAGCTTTAGGAGGGAAGAGAGCAATCAGCCTTTAGAATATAACTGGACCGGGGTTAAGCCTAGCATTTACTTCTCATGATATCTCCGTGAAATCAGTTACCTCTTCACACTTTGACACATGCACACATAGCAGCAGATGGAAGAGTAGGAGGGGACCTGTATCAGGAACCCGTTACCACAATAATGCTTTGTAACAAACCACCTCAAAACTCAGTGCTATAAAATAATATGCATTTACTTAGCTCATGAGTTTGTGGGTTGGGGATTTAACCCGGATGGTTCTCCTAGTCTCCTCTGAGCTCTCTCATACTCTGGGCATGTCTGGCTATTGGCTGGGGGCTCACACATCTGATGGTCACCTGGGGCAACTGAGTTTTTCCACCTTTCTCTCCTATTCTTCCAGCAGGCTAGCTTGGGCTTATTCTCATGGTGAGGGCAGAAGTGTAAGAGCAAGCACAAACCCAGTTGCACAAACACCTTGAAAGCCTTTGCTGATGTGAAATTTGCCATCATCCCACTGGCCATCTTGTGGCCAAACTCAGAGTCAAGGGATGGGGAAATACGCCCCCACTTTTTAGTGGGAAGGACTGCAAAGTCACATGACAAAGAGGGAGTGCCGCAGGGAGCTGTGCAGAGTTGAGGCTTCCAATGCAATCAGTCTCCTGCCCAACGAAGGGGGAAGTGCAACATCCCATGATCCTTTGAGGTGGCTAAAGACAGATGTATAGGTTTTGTTTTCAATAGTCTTGGAATACAAGTCCAAAAGGATTAACCATTATTTCTACCTTTATTAAAGCGGCTTTTCAAGTGTTCCTTTGTCATCTGCTATAGAAAATATTATGGCAGTTCCTCAAAAAATTGAACATAGAATTACCATATGATCCAACAATTCCCTTTCTGGGAATAACCAAAAAGAGGTGAAAGCAGGGGCTTGAACAGGTGCTGTGAACACAAATGTTCATAACATCGTTATCCACAATAAAGCCACAAGGCAGATACAGCCCAATGGATGAATGGGTAAACAAAATGTGGTATATACATTCAATGGAATATCACTCAGCCTTACAAAGGAATGAAGTCCTGACACACGCTGCCTCATGAATGAACCTTGAAGACATTGTGCTAAGAGAAACAAGCCAGACACAGACGAACAAATATTGTGATTCCCCTTACAGGAAGTACCTAGAGGACCCGGAGGAGGTCACGAGGAGCTGTGTAATGAGTACAGAATTTCTGATTTGGATGGTAAAAAGTCCTGGCTGTGAACAGGGGTGATCATTACATAACAATGTGAAGGTACTTCCTGTCACCGAACCATGCACTTAAACAGGGTTACAGCCGTAAATTTCATGTTATACACATTTCACCACAGTAAGTGAAAAAGACATCTTCTCCATGGATGCTGATATTTAAGAATTTGGTTGCACCAACAACCCATCAGCTAATGATTTTGCTGCCTACTCTAACATATGTAATAGGCTGAGTTGGCCACACAGAAACCCTTAACTTTGTCCTTCCCCTCATGGACCTCATGGTCAAGTTGGGGAAATGGAATGTTAAAATAATCCTCATTAGCAAGGCCCAGAGAGTTTACAATTATTGTATTATCAGTAATACAAGGCAAGTTGGGTGCCGTGCCAACCGATGGGCCATTGACCGCTAAGAGCTCGAGAGGTGGGGGCTTGTTAAAAATACAGGTATTTGGGCCGCTTCCCAGACCTATTAACTCAGAATCTAGGGTCTTGAGGGTGTAAGTAGAAGCTGGGGTATCTGTCTTTTTCACAAGCCCCTACCAGGGGACTCAGATGCCCACCCAGGATTGAGAATCCCTCTAAACCACACATTGTAAAATCAATTAAAAAAACTGTTTGAAGGATTAAATCTTATTGATAACACTGATAATTGCAAAAATTTTTTTCCTTGGTAGAAATAAGCAACAGAAAACAAAACCTAGAAAGACCAATGACACACCCAGTATAGATAGTGGCTGACTGAAAATTGACGGGCAGAACCTAAATCTGCTTGACAAAAACGTAGATCACAAAATTTGCCTGGGAAAATTGGACCCGGTACGAATAATGGTCACAAAAGAAAACTCATGTTGTTAGAACAAAGTAATCAACAAAGTCTGATGCGGACAAACCACCGATCAATGTATCAAATTTTGTTGTCAAATCTACAATGAAAATGATTCATTCTGATGAAAGTACAGTGATTTCTGTGGAGGCTTCTAGCTTTTCAAACATTTCAGATATATTACTTTTCTTAATTTTTACCTGAAATAATTTCAGTCATATGGAAGAGTTGCAAGAGGAGTATACAAAGAACTCTTGCACACCCCTTACCCAGATATACTAATTGTTAATACACAGCCACATATTACTGCTTTACCACATATATGACACACATACGTAAGTAGGTGTATGTATAGATTTTCATATAATACATACATCATTTTTATTTTTGAACCATTTGAGTTGGCAGATATCATGCCCTTTTACACCAAAAGTGTGCAAGAACATCATCTTACACAACCCCCAGATATTTATTCGGAAATTTAACACAAATAAAGACTATTATCTAATATGCTACCACATTCAAATTTCACCAATGGCTCCCATAATGTTTTTTACAGCGATTTTTTCCACTTTGATCTAGGGTCCAGTTCCAGGTCACCCTTTGCCTCTGTCGTCGTATTTCTCCAGCCTCCTCTCATCTGAAACAGTTCCTCAGCCTTGCTTTGTCTTTCTTACGTTGACACTGTAGAGGAATGCAGGCGGGGTGTTTGGTGGAATGCCCCCGATCTGGACTTATCTGATGTTCCCTCCTGGTTAGATTTGGGTTATACATTTCTGGCAGGAGTTCTATGTAGGCACTGTTGGTTCTTCTCAGTGCCTCCCAGCAGGAGGTACATCATGTCCATCTGTCCACTTACTGGTGAGAGAGACATTCCATTCCACCCTCCGGGCCTCACTGTCCTCAGTGCGCATGGAGACCACCGAGGAGCACAGTGATGGCGTCACGGCACACACATGCTCCACCCACTGGGTAGCTGTGCCTTGGATACAGGCCAGTGAGGTCCCGTCATGGTTAGTAGCGTGATCACTAATACCTAGGACACCTACTGTATGCTGGCATTCATTTTCTTTTCTAACCCCCATATAAAACACACATGCATATGTTATTATTCCACTTAACAGTTAAGATAACTGAGGCTGAGAGACGAGAATGTGATGTGCTCAGGCTCAGATGGCTGGAAAGGGGCTGAGCTAGGATTTGAACCCAGTGTTTTCCTGAGTCCCAAGCCTGAGCCCTGTACTGTGCCACAATGTCGGTTCTTCCCGTTGACAATTTACCTTGTGGCAGGAAGGACAGATTCATGCTCCACTTTGGGGGCCTCCGGGTGACATCAGGAGAAAACGAGATGGGCCAGCTGCTGCCATCTTCCTTCCTTGTCCTTCCTTCTGCAGGCCTGGGTCCTGTCCCATTCTGAGATCCAGCAGAACTCAGGTCAGGACTGCTGCTGTGGTGGGGACATAAACTGCTAGACTGGGGGTCACTGCCTCCAAAGCTCACTTTGCTCCCTTCTTGGCTGGATAGTGCTGCTCAAATGAGGTGACCCCGTCGCCACCCCTGGGAGACCTGCATTTCCTTATATATGTGTATATTAAAGTGGAAACGGGCTGGCGCTAGTAATAATAACTACCATGTGTTGCTATGGCCAGTGTGGCTCAGTTGGTTGGGTGTCGTCCTGCAAACTGAAAGGTTGAGGGTTTGATTCCTGGTCAGGGCACATGCCTGGGTTGCAGGTTGGGTCCCTGGTTGGGACACATATGAAAGACCAGTCAAGTGTTTCTCTCTCACATCGATGTTTCTCTGCCTTCCTTCCCCTCTTTCTAAAATAAAAAAAAATAAAAATAATTTTTAAAAAAGAAAGAAAACTCCAGGGCCACAGCAAGATGACTTAGAGAACCTGTCGATTTTGATTCCAGTCACCAGAAAGTTCCATAGGGACAGCCCCAGGCGTGGGGGTGGGGGGAGAGAATGGTTTCAGTCCTACTGGGCTGCCACTGGCTGGTCTGGCCAAAGACTTGAGCTCCCAAGTTCTTATCCTTAAAACGGGGGTGATCTTGCCTGCCCAACTCAAACAGGCACATCAAAAAAAAAATACTGCCATCTTGTTTGATGAATTGCTAGGAGATTTTATAAGGCTGGATGGCGCGGTGCTCTCCCATTTTATAGAGGCTCAGGGAGCCCAAGTCCCTGGAGGGACTGTCACAAGCAATCACTTCCCTCCTGGTTTAGGCTTAATAAAGAAACCCGGCTTGAGGAAGAAGACGCCGTTTTGTGAAGTCCCTGCCTGATTCTTTCTGTTCCACACCCTTTAGAACCCACTGCTTCACACAAAAGGCGTTTTCTCCACCAAGATCTACCCACAGGGTTTGAGCCAAGCCCCAGGTTCTCTTTGTGACCCAAAGGCCAATATGGAGGCAACTCTGGTCTCCTTGTTCCCCTCACTGCCTATGACATGAGCTGGGCATATACCTACCACCCTCATTCAACAAAATCTTGCCATCATCCACCCACTCCCGTTACCCAGATGTCTCCAGACTGCAGCAGGAGGAAACGTACCTTTTCAGTGTACCCATGCCTCAGGCCCTGAGCCTGGCGCTTCACACCCCTGACCTCGGCGAATCCTCACAGGCCTTGGTGGGGCTCAACATGTGAGGGGACTTCCCAGCCCAATGCACCTCCTTCCCCTGGGGTGGGTCTCAGAAGTCTCTGTGTACTAGGGGACCCTGCTCCTGGTCATTCATAACCGGCTCCTGTGGCACCTGCACCAAGCTTGGTCAATCCCATCTCTGCCCTGAGAAACTGAATTGGAACACAGAGACACCGGTCAGCTGCCGTTGGCACTGAAGGGGCGCTGGGGTGGCCATTTGGACTGTGGGCCTAGAGAAGCAGAGGGTGCCCACCTGGGAGAGGTAGGGAGGAGGTTCGGAGGATGAGAGGCACAGACAGAGAGAATAAACTGGGGCTCAGACGGCAAGAGACCCAGGCCCACAGTGCTGGCAAGAGCAAGCCCGTGCCTGACGATTTTCTAGCGCCCAGCTCCAAATCTCCTCGAGGCTTTGTTTCATTTTCCCTCCTTGGGCACTGCGATCTATCTCCTAATTTAACAACACCTTCCTCCTCCTCCTCCTTCTTCTTCTTCTCCAGTTCAGTGTAATTTTGTTACTACTGGTTACAATAGAAAGAACGTTGGTAAGACTGATAGGTTTTGGCTTCCCATTTTACAGAGACAGAACCTGGGCTCAGGGATGAAGCCGCCAGCCCAGGCGCACACAGCTAGTCAGCGGCAGCGGTGGGGAACACGTGTCTCTGTGAATCCGATTGCTGACATGCATGGAGTACGTTCTTTATGCCAGGCATTTTCTCAAAGCTTTACATGTGTTATCTCATTTCATCCTCGGAGCACCCCCACGGGGGAGATACTGTTGTCAGCACCATTTGACAGATGAGGAAATGGAGGCAAGGGGAGGTTGAATTATCTGCTCAGGATCATGTAGCGTGCAAGGGCCAGAGCCAAGGTTGGAACCCAGGCAGCAGACGGGGTCTTAACAATTAAGCTGAGTAGGTGTTAACACGGCAGTGCCGGTTCTGGGGGCAGCAGGCTGGGCATGGCAGGGGTCAGAAGTTTCCAGAATCTGATAAATGTAGGTATGTTGAATTGAATTACGGATCCGTAGGGAACCAGTAAGCCCTTGGAGGTCCCTGCTGGACTATGTTTCTACCTAATGTAAGTGTCTGTTCTCGGCAGCTCTGACCAATGGTCATTCCGCCCCTGCAATATGGTACCTCTGTTCCATCATTGAACAGGTCTGGTCTCGTCCCCTGGGATCTCACTAAATACTTGGCTCCTCTCCCTGTCCTTCCTCCTCTAGTTAACCCTTAGTGAGCCTTCTGGACGGGGATAAATCACAGCTCTGGGTGACTGCGGAGTTTCCACTATGGTTTGGGAAATACGAGTGTTCACTTAGAAACTGGATTTTGTGAGGAAGACAGCAGGCTCAGCTCTTGCCCCCTCAGCATGTCCCCTCAGTTCATGGCCCAGGCGGGACAGAGAGAAGGGACAGACCCTTCAGGGCCGGGACCCCTGTGGCGGACATGCCTGTCCAAGGTGGCGGTGAATGCACTCTGGGCTCTCCTCAACGATGTGCTGACAGAGAGAAGGCGCAGCTCCTGTGGCCTGTGGGGGTTAGAGAAGCAGGAAGGGCTTGCTGTGCTTCTGGAAAGAGGAGGCCGAGAGAGACCTGGAAGAAGCTCCCAGGCCAGATGTGCCTGGAAGCAGGTTGCAGGCAGCTCATTCCAGATTGGTGTAACTGACCCTTTTGAGGAAATGATGAAAGTCAAAGATTTCCCCCCCACCCCAAGTGTACATATAGACCCAAATTTGCTTAAGACACAGATTGCTTAGGTCCCCAAACCTATTCAAGGTCTCTATGTAAGAAGCCCTGATCCAGAGAGCCCCTGCCATCTGATTTCGATCCCGAGAGGAAGGGTGCTTCTACCTAGCCTTCCAGCAGCGTGTTATTCCTCCGCGAGTTTTCGCTGACCCCAGAGGCTGAGTAGGGCCCTTCCTCTTTCTCCTGCACCTGAGCATTTTGCAGTATTGCACTGTTTTTTTTTAAAAAATGTGGTCCTTAGACCAACAGCTTTAGCATCACCTGGGAACTTGTTAGAAATGCAAATTCTGGATGGGGCTCAACAACCTGTCATTGCACAGGTTGTCCCAGCCATTCTGAGGATCATTCAAGTTTGAGAAGGGCCGCTGCAAGCAATCCTTGGCTCCGTGATGTGTCTGCCTTACTACACATATAAAGTGCTGGGCACATAGTAAGTTCTCAATGAATATTAATTGCATCATGTTTTCCTGACTCCCAGTGAAGGCTTTCCCCCCACTTAATACCCTATAGCTCTGAGTCTGGTGACTGAGACACAATGTTATTTGGGTCCAGTTTCTTTCTATTCTAGGGTCTAAGGTCGGGCTTAGCTCCCCTAGGAAGAGGGGAGGACTTGGCCTTGAGGAAGGTGCCCAGAAACCTTCACACAGGGATGAAGCCAGAGACATCAAGGCTGGCCATCTGTCCAGGCGACAAGTCCTCAGCCACCTGATGGATAAGGAGCAGGCAGGCAGGGGGCTACCTGGCCACCGTGTACATGCCCAGGGCCCATGGGAGCTCAACTCTGCCAAACTCTGCAGGCTGCCCGGCTTCCCTTGGTGCCCGTCTTACAGCGGCTTTGGCAAAGGCTGCCGAACCTCTGCCAGGAACATACTTGCCAGGCTGGCAGGGAGGGAAGTGGGCACTTTTTTTTTAATGGCTCTCCAATGTTTGGGGGGTAGGGGAATGGTTAGAAGATCCTTCTTAACCTCTCACATGTACGTGTGTGTGTGTGTGTGTGTGTGTGTGTGAGATCCTGGTAACAGTGTCTCTTAATGCTATGCCTCCTATACAGGGCTACGCTCCCACATTTTCATTCTTCAGAAAGAGGAAGTGTCTTCTATACAGTCCCTCTGTTTCCTGACATTTAAAAACTAATAACTTTTCTAGGGAGTGCACAGAAAAAATTTCTGTAAGCTTTTTTGCCTCATAGCTGATCCAGCTCTTTAAATTTATTATTTATTTTTTTAAGGTGGGGGCAGTGAAAACATACCTGTTTATCCTTAATTTCCAGTGCTTTTATTTTTAAAAAATATAGTTGTATTTTTCTCTCAGGGAAGGGGTGGGGGGGCAGAGAAAGCTTTCTCCAATCTCATATGAGCAGTTTTTCAAATTTTTATTCTAAAAATCCATCTATTGTGGGAGTTGTAGGCTGGATCCTGTAATCCCTCTTGTCTCCTTAGGGAGCAGGTCCTTCACACTTAATTTTTTTCTTTTTTTTAAATTGATGTTTTGGGGTAGATGAAGAGGAGGACAGAAAAAAAAAATCCCCTCTAAAACTTCCCAAGTCACAAGGAGGCAGTTCCTCAAATAAAGAAAAAATCTGACTTTTTAGAGTGTTGGATAGAATCATTCTTGTTCACCATTTATTCCACATAGAACAGTTTTTCAAGTTTTTCTTTTTAAAATAAACTTGGTTGGGGTACATGGGAGGGGGCTAATCCCCCCTCAACCTATAACTTGTCTTGTCTCACATAGGGCCATTTCTTCAAACTTTTATTTTTAAAATCGACGTTCTTATTTTTTTTTTAACTGGGGTAGGTAGAAATACTGTGCTCACCCAGTATTTCATATAATTATAAAGCAGCTCCTCAAATATTTATTTTTAAAACCAATCTGATTGGGGGTCTAGAAAGAGTCCCCTTAACCCCTCTTGTCTGACATAAGGCCAGCTCTTCAAACTTTTATTTTTAAATGACATTGGGTTTTTTTGGAGGAGTGGCAGGGGTAATAGAAATACCTCCATGGAGCCTTCCGATTCTTCCATAAGGCCGGCTCTACAAAGTTTATTCAAAAAATCAATCTTGACTTTTTGGGGGTGGGTAGTGGGAGTAGAAGAGTTCCCATTAACCCCTTGCGTTCCACTGAGAGGCGGCTCCCCAAACTTTTTTTCCAACGTGCAAATGACTTTTCCGAGGGGCTGCAGAAGGGGGGGAGGGCAGAAGGGCGCTGGGGGGCGGGCCCCGGGGGCGCGCGGAGGGCAGGGCGCGGCGCGGGAAAGTTTGGGGGGCGGGTGCGCCTCGGCCCCGGGGCTGGCGGGCGGGTGGCAGCGGCGTGCCCGGGGGCCGGCCGGCTTTGTGTGCGGCGCGGAGGCCGGCGGCGCGGAGGCCGAGGCCCGGAGCTCGCGGGCCGCGCGGCGAGGCCGGCCCGGGGGCGGGCAGGGCGGCGGGGGGCGACGGCAGCCCCGCGGGGGGCGGCTCGGCGGCGGCGGCGGCGGCGGCGGCGGCCGGTGCGGGCCGGGGGTGGGGGCGAGGGCCGGGCGCCCCCCCCGCGCGCCCCCAGCGCCCCCGCCCCCCCGGCCTGAGCGGGGCGGGCGGAGGAGGGAGCGGCGGCAGCGGCGGCAGCGGCGGCAGCGGCGGCGGCATTGTGCGCGCACCAGCAGCCCGGCCCGGGAGGAGCAGGACGCGCCGGGGCCGCCTCCTCCCGCACGGACCGATGAACCAGCCGGGCGGCGCGGCGGTTCCGCAGGTACGACGGGGGGCCGGGGGCATGCACTGCGCAGGGGACCCCGGGGGCCCGGGGCCCGGGGCGCTGCGCCACTTCATTGCAATATTTGCCAAATGCAAAGTGCCTGGGCACGTTTGCGGGCTTTTTGTGGGCACTAACGGGAGGGTCAGGGTCTGGATAGCCCCCCCTCCGGGCGCCGCGGGGTGCGAAGAGGGTGGGGGAGACGATGGGGTCTTTTCGGACCCCCAACTCGGCGCCCTCTCCGGCCCCGGGCTCGGACCGGAGCCCAGAAAACAAAGCGGTGAGAGAACAGAGCAGCCATTTCAGTTTGGACAATTCACATTTTGCAAAAATGCAACCCCTTCCAGCTCTCCCCCCTCCCCTCCAAATTTGCAATTTCCCCCTGACCCTCTCAGCGCTCCGGGTTCCTGATGACCCCCCGGGAGGTTTTTCCTCTCTGGACCCCCATCTTTGCAACAATCTTTTTTTTTTAAGGCCATATTTCCCTTTCTCATTTTTTTTTTCTAATTTTTCTTCAAACGGTAGTTTTTTCCCATTAAAATGACGCCACCTAGAGGATACTATTTTGTAAATAAAAAAGAAATTAAAATTGAAAAGAAATATTTTTTATTTCTTATTTTTTCAAAAGTTTGCTCTACAAGGCAGTGGTGGAGAAAGAGATTCTTTTTTTTTCCTTTTTGGGGTGAAAATTTTCACTTTGACCTTCCCAGGAACATGAAGACAATTTTTATTTCTGAAGCCAAATCCAGATAATATGTAAATGAAAATTAAGCTGGAATTTGAATGAATTCAGTGTTTGAAGGGATGAAAGCAAAAAGCCTCCTAAAACCAAAGTCAATTTGGTTGCCTAACTCATTTTAGTTTGAGAAAAAAACTAACTGGAATGAGGAAAGGAGGGAAATTGTTGAGTTTAGGGAAAACTGGGAGAAATTGGCTTTATGAAGCAATTAGAAATTGTACTTCATTGTAATTTGGAACTTGTTTAGCTTAGCGGGCAAAAAAGACTAATTTCACCATTTGGGAATATTTAAGTTTTTCTATTTCCAAGAAGGAAGGATTTAAAAGAGAAAATAGACCCTAAAATGTTGGCTTTGGACACACCCAGAAATTGTAGGTGTTTTTTTTTTAAATTTTGCATTTACATTTTACTGCATTTAAATCCTAAGGTTCTAAAGAAAAACAGAAACTGGAAAAGTTAGAGTGAAATCCTCTCATTTTTTCCATGTGTATGTTGGGTTTTGTGTTATTTTGTTTTGTTTTGATGGAATAATTAAGAGTGTTTTCTGATTTTGTTTTCTGAAAGGTCTAGGCATTTCTTTTTGTTGTTGTTTTATTCAGAAAATGTCAGAAACCTTTTCTGAGCAATATTAAGTGGAAAAAACGTAAATGCATTACATTATACAAATTGAGTAGCCCACAGATTTGTAGGAGAGACCGCCATTAAAATAAGATATGCATAATTAACATTATTATGAAAAAACTAACAGTGGATTCACAGAAGCTCATTTTTTATGACATACAACTGAATCAGTTGATAAAGACAAGGGTTGAGGAATTTTTGGAGGAAGAAAATTTTCCCTTTTCTGTGCTTGTTCACTCTTCCAATTTGAAAAATTTATTATTTAAAAAAAATGTAGATTGGTTTCAGGCCTCTTTGATTGTGATTTGGGCTTGGTAGTTTATTAACACTCGCTATTTTTATTCCACAAATTTGATTACTTTCAAAGGGGAAGAAAAATCCATTAGCCTTTATCTTTTTAGGGTGTTTGTGATTTTTTTTTAGAAGCACAAATTTTACTAATTTAAGAAGGAAAGATAAAAAGGGAAGGACAGAGGAAGGAGATGAAAATTCTGATTCTTATCCACCTTCCCTTTTGGAACACTTACTTTGCTGAAAAAATGAGGTAAAACACCAATTTGATTGATTCTAGCATAAAAATTTAATTTTATTTTTGAAGGAAAAAATCAAAATACAAACAAAAGCCAAACCCAAAGGTTCTTGCATTTGGAACATGAAAGCACATGTTCAAACAACATTTGATGTATTTTTGGCCTTAGAATAGATCAAATGAAGGTGAAACAAAAAAAAATTTTTTTGGAAGACAAATATTGACCAAATTAAAATTTAACAGGTGAAAATAAGATACCCACCCAAAGTTGGAGGGTTATTTGTGATGAATTTACTATCTGATTGAATTTGCTGGGGATTTTGAACCAAAAACAAAAACAAAAAAAGTTCTCATTTTTCTGTCCAAAGGGTGGGGGGGAATATTGTCAGCATTTGCAGCATGGGGTCTTGGGTGGGGAGTTGATGGGGGTGTCACACAGGGCTGGGGCAGGAGGCCCTGCACCCCCTTCATCAGTCACCAGATGTCTTGGAAGAAATGGTAGTCCCAGTCCATGGATTCCCAACCCTGTTTTGTAGAAATTCAGATTTCTAAGGGGACATGAATTCTGTGAAATATATTTGACAGTGGCAGAGGTTCGACATTTCCCATCATCGCCGTTGCATTTGGGAGATTTTATTTTTTTAGTAACAAAATCCTTCAGGGCTGACTGGCCACATTCTGACATATTTGGAATGAGCTTTTTTTTTTTTTAAAGTAGCATAATTAAAATTTTTTTTCTGTTGAATTATTTAGGCCGATGTCTAGGACGGTCAAAGAATTTATAATTTCCAAGGGCTCCGGTGGCCTCAAGAGACAGTAGGCCTGAGTTTAGCAGGAGATAGAAGAGAGCTGTGCCCTGGCCTGGGGAGGGTAGGTGGGCACCCCTACCAGGCATCTGAGAAAAAGTCAGGGTTGTAGATAACAGGTTATTTCTGGTGCAAGGAATAAAAATAATTGCAGCCTGTCCCTTTGTGTGTCCTGGCTCTCGTGACACGCAACTCGGATTCCTTCGTTCCATTCTGCTGAAATTTTGTTGTGTTGTCTAGATTTTAAAGGGAACTCCTGGCTAGAAACGGGAAATCATTTTTTGTGTGTTGTAGACCTGTTTTTCCCTTAAAAAATTGTTTATTCTGATCATGTTTGTTGTAGAGGAAACAGAGGTGCATGATGGTACTATTGGAGGCGGGGTCAGTTTTCTTTTGTTTCTATTGGCGTCTCTCAGGATTGAGAGCTGACCTGGGCCTTGCCTCTGTCACCTCCCATTTTAGGTGAAAATGTGACCAGAAATGGATCTATGGGCTAATTTTTATTAGCCCATGTCTGCTCACCACACGCTCTTAGAATATTGGGCAAAAAATCTGGCAAATTGGACTTGAGGGGTGGTAATTTGATGATGGGCTGAGTTATTTTGGTGAAAGATCATTTATACTCACTTTCACAGTGGAGACTCTTATTACTTAATGTTTTGCTTCTCTGCCTAAGGAGTTTTTTTTTTTTTCTAATAAGGTTTGAAATTTCAAGGGCCTGCTTTATAGCTTGACTTTGGACCCAGCGAGGAAACAGGGTTTGCTTATACTTCAGTCCTGCACCGTGGTGAACTTGAACAAGGCCTCTTGCTTTTGCAGAAGGAAAGCAACAAAGATGGCTGGTCAGTGGAAGGCTGACCTCTCCCTGGTCCTAGAAAATAAATAGCCCATGGTTTGTTTCATTTGAGAAACAGAGTTTAAAAACTCCTTCATTGTCAGATACAGTCCCCCCCCACCCCCCACCTTTGACTCGGCTCTTGGAATGCTGTTTCCTCTGACCTCAGGGCCCTCCTGTCTTCTTCTCCCTGGTGGGGTGATAAGAACTTCCTTGCTGTGTTCCACTGGACGTGTAAGCCTGACTTCTCATGGTCACGGTGAAATTTGAATTTTTTCTGTGTCCTTGAAATATTTTGTGTTGGTCGTTGTCTCCTCTCTGCTGATGTAAAGTGAGGTACATTTGTGGTTTCACAGGAGCCCCAGCTTTCTCCCGGCCTTGCGGTATGACCTTGGCCAGATTATTTATTCCTTCTGAGCCTCAGTTTTTGCATC
This sequence comes from Phyllostomus discolor, assembly GCF_004126475.2. Taxonomy (NCBI): domain Eukaryota; kingdom Metazoa; phylum Chordata; class Mammalia; order Chiroptera; family Phyllostomidae; genus Phyllostomus; species Phyllostomus discolor. The sequence continues at coordinate 197,956,045 of NC_040905.2, forward strand.
TGTAAAATGAGAGCTTGGGATCAGAGCAACAATAATGTATATGTAGGTTTCATCGCTGATTCTGACTCCAAGCTGCCTGGATCACTGTGTTGAGAAGGATTCTGAGGTCACATTCACACGCCCATATTCTGGAGAGAGGGGTGCAGTGTCTATCCCAGAATGGGGAGTGTACCTCTTATTAACCATTCCCGGGCTAGGCTGTGTCAGGACCCCTCAGTGGGTTGTAAAATCAATTTAGTGCATCACAATCAACACAAAAAAAATAGTATACAAGGGAACACAAACAGGAGGGCGTAGCACAATACTGAAGGTGAGCGTTGTCTGGTGAGACTTTTGTTTTATTTATACTTGCTGATAATCTGTCATGATAAGAAATGGAATTGCTCTATGAGTCATGGTTAGAAAGAGTGTGAAAGGTGTGGACTGCGTGATGCACCATGATGTGCCGCGGTTACACTGGACTGCCTGTACTCTGGTTTCTCATCTGTTACCCTAGCTGACTTCTGCGTGAACCCTGTGGGGCAGGTGTCCTGTGCCACATGTGTGTCCCCTGGTGGAGCCTGTCTTCAGAGCCACCTGTGAAGTCTCAAGCTGTGTGGTGGTCAGGCTCGCCCCCCAGCTGGTTGACCTTGAATGAGACTTGCAGGACAGGTGCTAGAGGGAAGGCCACGTCTTTGCCAGATGTTCTTGCCGGAGAGGAGATTTTGAGTCACTTGGAATCCCTGTCTTGGTGGGAGGGAGAGCTGTCACAGTTACTTTTATTCCTCACTTGTACTTCAGTTCGCCAGAGGACTCTTTCTGGAGTTAGGGTTCATGTTTATGCTGTATTTAAATTTCACACAGACTCTGTGTGTGTGTCCGTATTTTTGTGTGCATGCACTTCCTAAACCCTCCAGAATTGTGGTGTTAGTCTCTCATCTTTTAAATAGACCAGTGGCGTCCAATAGAAATATGACTTGAGCCTCATAAAACTACATATGAGTCACATATGTAGTTTTAAATTTTCTAGCAATCCTTTAAAAATATAAAAAGGAACAGATGAAATTAATTGTAATATGTTGACAATAGTATCATTTCAGTATGCATTAACATAATTATTAATGTGATATTTTACATTCTTTCTTTGGGGCGTGTTAAGTCTCTTCTGATTAGCCGCGTTTCCTGGGTTCAACAGCTGCACGTGACTAGTGACTTCTGTACCGGTCAGCGCGGGGTCAGACCAGTGTTCCATCTGTTCGTTACTGGGTGGCCTCAGGGAGTGAGTGACGCATCTTTCAAAGCTCTTGGTTTTGTTGATGGGACTTCCTTCCTGAGCCCTATCTGCTTGGGAGGCATTTCAGTTGATAGTGGTGATGAGTCCCATTCATTCATTTAGCCTCTTCTGGCTGAAGTGGTCCATACCTCCCTTTTATTTGTCCCAGAGCAGTCTTCTGCCAGGGTTAGGCCAGAATGCTGAAGTTTAAAATGACAGATGATGGCCAGAAACTTCAGCAGGCATGCCATTGAAGTTGAGAAGAGCAGGCGGCAGTCGTAGGAGGCAGGGTTGAAGTCAAGTCTGGCCTGAAAGGATGAAGAGAAAAGGAGGTGGGAGGTGAGTAAGAGCGGGGTTGGGGTTCAAGAGGAGGAAGAAGAGAGGGCAAAGGTAGTTTGTCAGTGGAATTCATTTCTGAACTAAACATGAAACCACCAGGAAATTCCCCCAGGCTAGGCCTTTAGGTCAGAAGCACAGAAATTTTCTGACATTCACTGAGTTGGTGAAGTGGTCACCCAGACTGGGGACTGAAATCCAACCTCGTGGCACGGTTGGCTTTGTATTGCTTTGGGGAAGTCGCTTCTGGTTGTGGAACCGCAGCTTCTGCATCTGGAAAAAAGGGGGTAATGGATCTTGACCTTGAAGGGTTGTTTTATAGTTCAACGAAGTGGCACCTGTGGAAACACCCAGCCAGTCCTTAGAAAGTGGACCTTGGAAGGTGGTCAACACCTGTCAGTTAGCTCTTGACCCAGTGGCCAATGGGTGTCTCCACACTTTGGGGAGTCTGAGTCCCAATAACAGCAAGTCCCCCAAATAAAACTTCTTGGCTTATTATCTTTAACAGGCAAAGTTAGGTAACAACAGAAAAGGCGTACTTTTTCAGTTGTCCTTTAAGACAGATCAGGACAAGACGTCTTGTGGGCCTTCCACATCTTTCTTGTCCAAGGCGTCCTCAGTGATTTCATTCCAGGGATGCTCTAGCTCCTCCGAAGAGTTCTGGATTTGATTCAAAGCCTGTGGCACAGTGTTGAAAGGCCATAAACCTTAATCCTGGGGAACTGTGCACCTTTGAGCTTCTTCCGATGCTGGGCCTCCTGTCTCTGGCGCCCTTCCCCTCATTCCTCTCTGCTCCATGAGAAACCAGACCCCCCAGGGATCGCCTGCTCACACTCTCCTGTGGAGCCCTCCCGAGCCTCCCCGGGTAGAGTTCATCTCTCCCCACTCTGCGGTGCTTCCAGATGCTCTGGACCCACAGATGAGAATCGGTTGGTTGCATTTCTGTTTCTCTAGCCAGCTCATGAGTTCCTTGAGGGCAGAGATCATGGGTTATTCATTTTAGGGTCTGGCACAGAGCTGCAGCTCCATAACTATTTTTTGCTGACTTAATTTGATTTTTTGGAAGTAGCTCAGATCAGTAGGGTTTGAGTCCAGCGAAGAGTTGGTGGCCGCTTTGGGTTTGGCCATTTGGTCAACACCTGTGTTGGATGAGGGAGCCACACAGCACCTTTTCTTAGAGCCGGCTCCCCTGGGAACGATAAAGCAGAGGGGGCTTGTTGGATGGGAGTAATTCTTCTTTGACTTTACACGTCTGGGGGAATTTTTAAAAAGTTCCCACCCCACCTGGCTGGCACACCTCAGTGGATTGAGCTCAGGCTGTGAACCAAAGCATCGCAGGTTCGATTCCCAGTCAGGGCACATGCCTGGGTTGCAGGCCATGACCCCCAGCAACCGCACATTGATGTCTCTCTCTCTCTCTCTTTCTCCCTCCCTTCCCTCTCTAAAAATAAATAAATAAAATCTTTTTTTAAAAAAGCAACCACACATTGCTATTTCTCTCCCTTTCTCCTTCCCTTCCTTTCTCTGAAAATAAATAAATAAAATCTTAAAAAAAAAAGTTCCCACCCCCTTCACTCTGCTGTGGAAACTATTTCGTTTAAGCAGCTTGGAGGCCATCTAGGACCAACATCCGGATGGCCGACTCGCAGGTGGGGTGGATGGCCCTCAGCGTTTCTGAGGAGGTGGACATGGGGGCAGCCTCGAGGTGGCAGGGGCTGGACAGTCCTCTGTGTTTCCTCTGGGAGCCCGTCTTCTCGGCCTCGGGCCCAGGACCTGAAGGCTAAGGGGCCGTCTGCAGAACCCGCAAGGCACGTGGGCCCCTTCAACGTAAAGTAACCAACTGTGTGATTTGATGTGCGGTCAGACCCCATCTTTGGTTGGTTTCTGTTTTGCAGATGCCAAAGATGAAGGGAAATTTATGGGAGAAAGCTGAGAACATTCTGTTTATTTGCTTAATCTTTTTTTGGTAAGTTTTATAAAACACTGCCATTTTTAACACTTAATGTGTGGATCAGCTCAGCAAGTGAGCACAGGAGCCCAGTTTGAGGGAGACCTTATTCCTCAGTGGTCATGTTCCCATATGCTCCCGTTTCTGAAACTGGGGTATGTGTTACAATGGGTGTGCTCTGTTAGCACGCTGTTTCTCCCTCATATTTTTTTCTTCTCAAAAAGCTGTTACGAAATCGATGGTGTATCTAGCATCTTGGAATTGAGGGAATAAAGTGTCTCGTCATGTTCCTGGTAGGGTGGATTGTGACATTAGGAATCTCCAGTTGTGTGTGTGTGTGTATGTGTGTGTGTGTGTGTATTAACCTCACTTATTCTGGGCTTGGCTTCTCCACCTGTCCAGTGAAGCAGGACTTCACCTTGGGCAGAAGCTTCTGGAACTCAAGTTAGCATCCCTCTCTTTTTCTAACTTTGCTTCTCTAGAAGGTGTATGAGGCCAGTGGGAGGGAAGCGGCAATGCTTTGTAAACTGTGCCCTTCTGAACAGCCACGTGCACGGGCTGCCCTGCCAGCAGCAGAACACGGGTTGGGCATTTCCAAGGGTGGGATGAGCAGATTGAAGGTCAGGGGCAAGGCTGGGCTCTTCTCTCGGCTCCACTCTTGATCATTTCGTGATCTTTTCCAAAGCACTTCATCTCCCTGCACTTGTTCTCCTTGTCTGTAAAGTTGGGATAGAGGTGATGATGATGATGATGATGATGATCATCCAAGGAACGGCACAAGATTCTTGTAAAACGCTGTGAGGGATGTGAGGAGAAAAGCTTTGTAATGGGCAAAGTACTTTTCATTTACAGTATGTTATTTGTCCACCATCTAATCCAGGAATGGTAACTAAGTAACATACACGGCACTGCTCCCTATTTCCAAACCTGTGGCAGACATTGCTAATCGATCATGCCGGTCTTTTGCATTGAGCTTTTGCACTGGCCAGTGGCTTCAGAATCCTCCTTCGTATGATGCTACCAGTGAGTTGTGTTTAGCATGGGATGGACATAAAGCCAATTTGTCATTTCTGATCTAGTGTCTGCCTCTTTCTCAGAAGTGCGGTGGAGCTACTTGTCCAAAACCTCGGTGAACAGGCAGAGGTGGAACTTCCAGCCTCGGATTTTGCAATGCTTTCTCCCTACTATTTGCACATACATTGTGTCAAAAGGAATTAAAGTTAATTTGGTCTTGAGAAATAGAGGCTCCTGACTGTTATAATTAGATACCCTCGGGGCTGTCATCAAAGCAGGGCTGGATGACCTGCTTCTCTGCCTGATCCCGGAGTGATCAGGTTTCAAAGGGGGAGATACTGGTGGCTGGGCCACTGGGTGGGGCAGGCGATGTCCCTTGCTCACTGCTATAGTGCCCAGGATGCGGCAGAGGGGCGAGGCAGGCCCTGGGGTTCCTGGATGGCATCCTGCCTGGATTTGCCCTAAGTTTGCTGTTTCACATACTGTAAGTCCACAGACCAGTCTCTCAGTCACTCAGTCTTCGTTCTGCATCTGGGAAATGGGATGGAATGATCTTTCCCAAGAATGAAATGAAATAACCTATTTGAAAATGCTTTTTAAACCGACGCCCTAATATGTGGTGTTTTTTTTATAACACGTATTCATTTCTGTAACTAGCACTAATTGTTAGTGCTCTGTTGGGTAAATTGTTTAAACCCAGAGTCGCAGATGGGTGCCCACAAGACAAATTGGACGTTGGTCTAAGGTTTAAAAAGTTTGGAAGTTTTAGACCTTCACGGGGTATGTGCTCTCCTGTTTGATCAGTTCCCACCCTGCTCCCGCTTCAGCCACACGTGTGACCTGCCTGGCGCCGGGAGGCACTGGCGTTGGGCCCACTGACACAGCCTCTGTTTGTCGGTCTGTGAAGTGGGAGAGCAGTCCACCACCCATGAACCCCTCCCAGGCTTCCTGCAGGCATCACACAGTGGACTCCAGAGCGCTGCATGAACAGCGAAATGAAGGCCTGGAGAGACATGTTGGCGGCGACAACTCCTTTCTTTTCTTAAAAGGGAAAGGAAGGAGGCCGAGGTGAGTATGGTATTGAGTCGGCAGAAAAAGGATATAAATATTTTGGCTGACAAAGCAGAAGGAAGCTTCATATATATAAGCTGAGGAGAGTACATGGAGTCGGGTGGTGCTTGGCGCCCCAGTCTGCCATCGAAAACACAGGAAAACCTGCTTTCTAGTGAAGTGAGCTCCGTGTCAGGGCTGAAATCCTTGATTCCCAGGGGCCAGCCCTGGTCCTGGGGTGAGGGCAGGGTGGGGGGATGTCTGTGGGGCAGGGGGCCTCCCAGGGAGAAGCAAAACCTGCTGTCTCCCCCATGGGTGGAAATGACTCCTGTAGGGCCGAGGAGGCCCTAGTGTCCCCCCCGGCAAGCCCCTGGGCTTGCTGGTAACACTTAAAGTCAGTAGCTGTTTTGGCCGGCGCGCTGGATGTGTTATTGTCCAAGACAGCACGCCTGAGGGCTGAGCCATTCCTACCTCTCAGCTTTGAGCCTCTGCCAGACAAATCCCCAGCAGCCCCAAGACTACTGTAGAGAATTATGGATGTGAGTTTTCATAGGGAGAAGTTTTGCAGAGAATTTGCGTTCTGTTTTATTCTGGGCTCTGAGTTCTGTGAGCCAGCTGGGCGTAGACGGGGCACTTGGAATACCCGGGGAGAACAGGTGAAGGCATTTTTGGATGCTGGAAAAAAATTTTTTTTTTTTTTTGGTAATGTCATCAATTGGGAAAAATAACTCTAAAAATGTAAGTGTGTGTATATGGGTGTTTCTTATAATGTGTGCTGGAACTGCAGAAAGTGAAACTGATCTGGAATAAAACTGAAACTGGCCTGAAATGAAGCCGCAGGGAAGAGCAGCTTCCCTGGGGGGCTGCTGCTGGCTTGAGGTGGACTTTGCCATGAGGCTTGTCTCTGTTTTGGGTCAGAGGAGTCAAGTGCTCCAGAGGTGACCAGGGATTATCTGAACGTGTGCCAGCTGGTACGCAGTGGTGACCATGGGGCACAGGTCTCTTCGCCATTGAACGGCGGCCACCCTGGATTGGGACATGCTGTAAATGTCAAGTCGACACCGCTTTTTATGGGCTTTGTAGGGAAAAAAAATAAAGAATGGAAAGGATCTCAGTAATAATTTTTAAAATATTGATGACAGGTTGAAATAACATCTTATATAGTGGCTTTAAATAAGATACGTTATTAGTATGAATTTCACTATTTAACTTTTTATTTTTCATTTTTTAATTTTTTTAAAGATTTTATTTATTTATTTTTAGAGAGGGAAGGGAGGGAGATAGACAGAGAGAGAAAGAGAGAGAGAGAGAAACATCAATGTGCGGTTGCTGGGGGTCATGGCCTGCAACCCAGGCATGTGCCCTGACTGGGAATCGAACCTGTGACACTTTGGTTCACAGCTCCCACTCAATCCACTGAGCTACACCAGCCAGGGCTTTAACTTTTTATTTTTAACAACGAGGTGACTAGAAAACTTGAAATTCCCGGTTGTGCTTCTGGTATATTCCTCTCGGACTGTGTGGGTTGAAGCCAGCCTGTTCCCCTCAGAAAGGGGGCGTGACTTGCTCAGAGACACACAGCGGCTCCACCAGGTAACGAGCTGGACAGACTGCAGGACTCAGTGTGGGATTGAGAAGAAAGGATGATCAGTGGTGTAGGCATCACTATAACCGGGTGGTTGGAATGAGGGGGTGATGGGAATTTATGAAAAGACACAGGGCGGGGGGAGAGGTGGAGAGGGCAAGGAGAGAGAGATGGAGGGAGGGAGGGAGAGATTGAGATGAGCAGTAATTCGGGAGGCAGTTTAAGCTCTTTCCCACTTTGCTCATCCATTCCCCTAAACATTAATTAAACACTTAGGAAGGAAGAAAGTGAGTCTAACAAGGCCAGCAAGAACAAATCTAAAAGATTACCCCCAACAGTTTCTCCGCTTGCCAAAAAATTTCAAAATCTGTTTTCTGCAACGTCTTTGGGTTTTAACTGGGGTTTTTCTGAAAGAGAGCACCGTGCAGAGAATAGAAACCCAGGTCATGTTAGGGACTGTGGCTTTGGGGTCCAGGGGGGTCTGGAAGCCATTCTGTTGGGAAGGTGTGTCTGTTCTCTGTGATGATTTGGGAGGCAGGGCTTCTGGAAGACCCAGAGGGCACACTGCCATAGTGGGCGGAGCACGTAGGGTGGGCAGGGCGGGTGGCAACCCTGACCGCTAACCTGGTAGAGAGACTGGAGCGGGCGGCTAGCCCCAGGGGGAGCAGCAGAGCTCACTGGAACCCGGGTCTCTGACTTTACAGCCCACTTCTTCTGTGCTTGGTGCTTTGAAAGGAGTTTGAGCCCTGTACCAGAAATTCAGCCTTACAAATTTTGAATTTTTAATTGGGAATGCTTTCTGTCCAAAGGCTGATGTGTAGGGTTCTCATTTATTTCACTTGATCTTTTGCAAAATAGAATGTTTCTGCCTTGAACTCTAGTCATTCCCCATTTACCGAGTGTTTATTATACTCCTGGCGCTGGGCTAAGCATTTAACATCTATTATCTCATTTAATCAGCCTGGAGACTAGGGTTTTGTTTGTTTGCGTGTTTTGTTTTCCATATGAGGGTATTGAGATTCAGAGGTGAGAGGAAGCGCACAAGATTACACAGCTAATCAGTGGCGGTTGGATTCAAGTTCAGATAGTCGCCAAAAGCTGGCCGACAATGTACCCCTTTGAGTCTTCCAAGCCCTGGCACCAGACCCGAGAGCAGAGAAGCCTTTAAGATGGCCATCCCCATTTTATAGTTGAGGAATAACTTGCACCAGGTGATTGGGTTGGGACTTGAGCCCAGGTCCTTCAGATGCTCTGCCCGTGCCCTCAAGGGTTGGTAGTAAAGCGTGGTGTCTTGGGAAGTTGACCTCCCCACTCCGCAGGGCTGTGGTCTGGGCTCCCAGGCCCTCATGCCCCGGCTCCCAGCCGCGCCCAGCAGCGCCCCACCCAGACAAGCGGGTTGTGTGTTTCCTGTGCACAGAGCCTTGAATACCGCATTTGAAAACAGTTGCAGAAGGTTTGCTGTAATTAATTACATTTGACATACTTGGAATCGGGGCCTCCTGGATTCAGAATGCAAATTTATGCCCAGACAGATGTAAGGTATGCTTGCAGCCAAGCGCTCTGGCAAGTCCCAGCCAGGGCCTGTGGCATCGCTCGCTGCCCTGATGGGACTGCCGTCACAGGCGGTGGAGTGGCGGAGGCAGCACGCAAACTCGGGATCCTGGAGCCCCCGGGCTGCTGGAGGAGAGTAACCTGGACCTCCCGTTGGAGCCCTGCTCATGACTCAGCCACGGTTTGGGGTAATTCATTTTCTCTTTGGGGAGCTTCAGTTTCCCCTCCTGTCCACTAGGGGCTTGGGTTAGGTGATCTCAGGAAGCGTGTGCTGATAATTTGTCCAGGGGGTGGTAGGACAATTGATTACTCAGAGTTGGAGCTGGAGGGTGGGTTTTAGAAGTAGCATGGATAAACAGCCGAGGTGAGAAAGGCTAGGAATCGGGAGGTGAGCAGGCGGCCGTTGGAATGGACGAGAGAGTTGTGCAGGGCCTCGTGTTAGTACAAGATGTGCTGATCTCCGGGGCTCCTTGTGGAGAAGTCGTCCCCTCAGCACCGCTCTGTCCTCCCACCCCCACATGCTTGGCTTACCGTCTGCGTTAGATGGTTGTTGCCTTGTACCAGGTCACCCAGAAATTGAGCGGCTTAAGACAACAATAATTGCTTATTGTCTCATGGTTTCCGTGGGTCAGGAACCTGGGAGGAGCTCAGTGGTTTGGTCTGGTTTAGGGTCTCCCTGTGGTTGTGGTTGTATGGTGAGTATGGCTGGGTCCTCTTACCGTCTTCTCTGCTGTCATATGTGATGCTGAAAGCTTGGAAGACTTGAACAGCTGAAGTTCCTCGGGTGTCCATCCATCCATCTGTATCTGTATCCATGTGCTCTCCAGCACGGAGGCTGCATGCATGGCCTGACTTCTGTATGGTGCCGTGAGGCTCCAGACTGCGTGTTCTAAGGGAGAGAATCCAGCATGACTTAACTTCCACCGCAGTCTGTGGGTTGAGGCGATTACAAAGACGTACCTCAGTTCAGAGGAGAGACGTGACCCCCAGTTCTCTATGGAGCTGTGCCAGCCTCATGTTGAACACGTGGGGTTGGATATATGTTCATGTGGTCATCTTTGGGAAACACAGTCCATACGTTTGTCTGCCCATCAGTCTGTCTGTCTAGCTGTTCACCTGTCCATCCCTCTCTCTACCTACCCGCCATCCACCCATTTTATCTTCCCATCCTTTAGATGTCTGTCCTTCCTTATGACCATCTGTCCATCCACCCATCCCATTCATCTATCTCCTTCAATTACCGGACACGTTTTGGGCACCTAATATGTGACAAGTATAGGTAAGTTCTTCCAGTAATGAGCTCAAATGGGAGGACGAGAATGATATTTATTGAGAACCTACTTACTGTTAGTCCCCTTACCCTCAAACTAACTCCATGGCATAGAATTACTGTCCTCTCTGTTTTACAGGGATCTAGGACACAAAGAAGCTAAATAACTGGCCCAAGGTCGTTCAGCTTGTTAGTGTCAGAGCTGGAACTTGAACTCAGGACTTCCTGACCACACAAAATGGCTGTCCAAGAGTTAATTCTCTCTCTTTTTTTTTCCAACTAAAAAAAATTTTCTGATTTATTAAAATAACACATTCATTACAAAAACTTCCAAGCAGTATGGAAACATATGCTTATTTAAAAAAAAAGAAATCACCCAAAACCCTATGGTAAAGAAATAACCAATGTTCACATTTTGGTGAACATGAGGCAAGCCTCCTCTTCGATACTTAAATATATATGATTATAGTTTTATACAAATGGGGGTGAGTTCTACGTGCTGCTCTGTAGCCTGCTTTCTCTTTTTCTTTTTAAACTCATGGATCTCTTTCTTCATCAGTACGTATGAATGAATATATGTGTGTATATGTATATATGTGTATCTATTCATGTTTATGTATACATGTATCCCAACATCCATTGCCCTGTTGGGTTTGGGTTAGTTCTAATCTGTATACACAGCGTGTCTCGCTGTTACGGCAACCTCCATAGCTTCACCTCGAGAAGGCTGAGCGCTGGGTCAAGCTGGGGTCCCCTTGCGCAGGTGGCGTGGACTGAGTTTCTGCTCTCGGAGATTGCCGGTGCTCCTCTTACACGTGGTGGCATCGCCTTGCATCACCAGTGTTCTGCATCTTTGATGTCCCAGTGGGCAAACGAATGCGATCAAACAGCTATTGGTATGTTTTTATTAGCCACTTGCATTTCTTTTGTGAATCTCCTGTTTGAGCATTTTGCCCTTTGTTTCTCTTGGGGGTGCTTATCTTTTCCTTTATTTGTTTTCCAGGCTCTTTGAATTTTATAGATATTGACTCTTTGTCATTTAGGTTCCAGGTATTTTTCACTAGAGTTATTTTTTTTTAACTTTGTTAATGTCATCTGGTGGTGGTGGTGGTGGTCAAATAAAATGTGTACGTTTTCTGTGTTTTGGCGTCTGTCTCTATTATTTTGGTGTTAGGTTTTAAAAGACTTTGCCACACTAAGAACTGATAGTGAAAAGGCTGCCTACAGAATGGGAGAGAATGTATTCAAATCATATATTTGATGATTTTCAGAATACAGGAAGAATTCCTACATACAACTGAACAACAACAAAATAACCCGATTACTTAAAAAATGGGCAGAGCTCTTGCACAGGTACTTGCCTAAAGAAGATGCACAAGTGACCAACAAGCATGCGGAAGCATGTTCAACATTACTAATAGTCGGAGAGATTGAAAGCCACAGTAGATGTTATCTTACACCTGTTAGGATGGCTGCTATCAAACACAAAAGCAGAACGTAAGTGGTATCGGCCAGGATGTGGAGAAGTTAGAACCCGTGCGTACTGTTTGGTGTAGCTGCTATGGAAAATAGTTCCTCAAAAAATAAAAAATAGAATTACGATATGATCAGCAATCTTGCTTTTGGGTGTATATCCAAAAGAATTCATAGCAGGATTTCAAAGAGGTATTTGTTCACCTGTATTTATTGCAACATTATTCACAGTAGCCAAGAGGTAGAAGTAACTTGTGTCCATTAATAAATGAGTGGAGCCCTGGCTGGTGTGGCTCAGTGGATTGAGTGCTGTCTGGCAAACCAAAGGGTCGCTGGTTTGATTCCTGGTCAGGGCACATGCCTGGGTTGTGAGCCAGGTTCCGGATAGGGAGTGTGTGAGGGGAAACCAATCGATATTTCTCTCCCTCTCTTTCTCCCTCCTTTCCCCCTCCCTCTAAAAATAAATAAAATCTTAAAAAAAGAAATGAATGGATAAACAAAATGTGGTATATACACAAAATGGAATATTATTCAGCCTTAAAAAAGAAGGGAATCCTTTTTTTATGCCCTACAATGCGGCTGAACCTTGGGGACATGGTGCTAAGTGAGATAAGCCAGTCACAAAAAGGCATGTCCTGTTTGATGCCACTCACATGAGGTGGGTACAGCAGTGTCACTCTTAGAAACAGAAAGGAGAATGATGGTTGACGGGGGACCAGGAGGTGGTGAGATGTTGTTCGGTGGGTATACGGCTTCAGTTCTGCAAGAGGAGAGATTTCTAGAGATCTGTCACACAGCACTGAGACTGTACTGAGCACTCCTGAACTGTATACACTTAAAGTGGTTAAGGGGATTTTTAAAAGTTAAACATTTATGTAGGCTAACAAATCAAAAGTTTGTTGTCTAGGAACATAAGTAGTCATCCTTTATTTGGCAGGGATACATTCCAAGACCCCCAATGGATGCCTGAAACCATGGGTGGCACCAAACCCTTTACATGCTCTTTTCCTTATACATATAACACACCTTTTCACCTGAAGGAAGCACCTTATGGCTTCTCTCTGGCATACCTGAATTGACAGCATCCATACTTGAATTTTGCAACTAATGCTAAGTAAAATAATTGTAACTTGAGCACCAGTCCTGCAGTGCCACGGCAGGTGACCTGATGACCGAGAAGGCTATGCAGTGGCAAGTGGGCAGGTGGTATATACAACCTGGATGTACTCACCTCCTGGGCGGGATGGAGTGGGCCCTCGAGATGTTGTCACACTGCTCAGGATGGCATGCAATTTAAAACTCATGAGTTGTTTATTTCTAGAACTTTCCATTTAATGTTTTCACCGGTTGACTGTGGGCAACTGAAACTGGAAAGTGAAACCGCAGATGAGGGGCACTCCTGTACGCTCAAGAAATCCTCGTGCCTGTATTCCGTGCAAGAAGCGTGTGATGAGTCCTCATAGTAGAGTTGTTTCTAACATTAAGTCCCTGGGAATAAAACAAAGAATTTATAAAGATATCCTTATGTCTTCTATGATTTTGTATAGGTTTTGTTTTCTTACATCTAAATTGTTTATATGTCTGGAATGTATTTGCTTTCGAGGAGGGACATAAGGATCAGGCTCTTCTTTTTTTCCCCCAAATGGCGAGCTATTTGCTGTACTTGAATGGTCAGCCAATAACTGAATGATCCATCTTTAACTCTTGAAATGCCATTGTCATCTTATATTAAATTGCCACATCCTTAGGTCTGTTTCTGGACTCTGTTACATTTCCCTGGGTGTACAAGTATCATGCTTTTTAATTTGATCACCTTAAACTAAACATTAACACTAGAATGATGTCTTAAGAACAGACTTATAAAATAGCATATAAATCATCACATATGGCGCTCACCAAGTTGGGGCAGTTTTTCCGGTGAGCTCCTTCACTGCACAGACTCCTTGCTACCCAGAGTGGGCTCAGGGCCATTAGAGCTACGGAAACAGGCTCAGTGAGTTGGGTCACTTGCTCTAGGTGGCTCATTGGTGCTTTCATTTACTGTGTCTGTAAAGTGGGAGCGTGGAGTTTGGAACCTAGGTCTGTCCTGCCTCAAAGCCTATGGGCCTCCTTGGACAGCATTTCATATCTCGTGGGTGCATGGAGGTCTTGCCTTCGGGACCATATACACACGCTCTGCCTCCACTGCACGTGGCACAGAGCGGTGCTAGCCTGTGCTGGTGGAATTGCATGGGAAGCAACAGTCATGGCTTATCTGAAACAGGATTTATTAAATGGCCGATGTATGCTAACATTTGTTTTAATAAATTAATTTTAAATAATTAAACTAATGATATTACAGAAATATCAGAAAATAAGGAAGTAAAAAGATAGTGCTGAATCCGTTCTAGACCCCTTATATTCACTATTAAAATCTGGTGCATTTTCTCCTAGTTATTTTATAAACATTTTTATTATTTGAGTCATAATATATCAGAGTTTTTGCCTACTGCCTTTTCAAACATTCTGTCTTTTCTTTGTCTTCCTAATCATTTTTTCAAAACTGCATGATATTCATAGAAGAGAATGAACATAGTTTTTTTTTTAATCCTCATGCAAGGATATATATATTTATTGACTTTAGAGAGATAGGAAAGGGTTGGTCAGAGAGGGAGAGAGAGAGAAAGAGAGAGAGCTACATCAACGTGAGAGAGAAACATCGATTGGTTGCCTCCTTACACACCAGGACCAGAAATCAGACCCTTAGTCAACCTAGGTATGTGCCCTGACCTGGAATCAAACCTGCAGCCTTTTGGCGTATGGGATAATGCTCCAACCAATTGAGCCACCCAGCCAGGGCCGAACATAGTTTATTTAACATTTAGGTTGGTTCTCATCATAAAATTACACTATAAAGAACATCTTCGTATATAAAATACTCTGATATTTTAAAGCCATCCCCTTTGGACATTAGTTGAATTTCCACATATCCTGCTCTGTTGGGGGTACTTACTGGTCATAGTATCTAGCATCCTCTGTTGACTTGGACAGTAAATTGGGTAAATTCTTTAAAAAATGTGTCATTGACTTTGTTGTGAATGGGGCTCACATTCAATGAAAAAAACCTAGAATATATACAGAAAAAAGACTCCACAATTCTGCACCTCTCCATGATGATATCTGTTAACTTCATGTCTAACCCTGTATCAGTTATTTACACAAATATTACCATATTTTTTGGACCATAAGATGCACCTAGGTTTTAGAGGAGGAAAATAGGAAAAGATATTTTGAAGCAAAAAATGTGGTAAAATATTTAATAACATAAATAACATATTTCGCCAATGTAAACAGACTCAATAGCAGCATTAACAACCATTATTCCTCCCAAATTTGGGGGGAGAAAGTGCATCTTATAGTCTGAAAAATACAGTAACTTTTCAGTAAATTATTTTTAATCTCATTAGCCAGAATTCTCTAGTAACTCATTCTTCTGCATTTTTGCAAGTGCACCATTTTGGGATAATGATCCTTCCTCTTTTGAGATTCTAAACACCTTCTAAACTTATCCATCTCCCAACTATCCAATAAATATTTGTTTTAATAAATTAATTTTATTAAATTGTCACATGTAGTGGTCACCAGGTTGGGGCAGTTGCTAGCCTTGATAGGTGCCAGGGTGCTGCATCAATATGAACTCTGTTTATAGACATCAGTAAAGTGCCGTAGAAGCTGTTCAGTGCTTGAAGACTGGTTGCCAGGGGTGTTGGTGGAGGGAAAGATGAAGGTAAAGGGAATCCAGGGCAACTTCCTGGAGGAAGTGGCATTTGAGCTTGGCTTTGAAGGACAGGTAAGATTTGAGGGTCTAAAGAAGGGTCCGTGGGAGGAAAGGGTTGGAGTGGAGCATTCTGGGCCAATGAAATAAAGAGCATGAATCATCAAAGAAAGATGAACTTAGTTGTAGTGAATTTTTAGTGTTGAGTATACAGGGTTGGGCAAAAGTAGGTTTATAGTTGCAAGTACACGAAACAGTTTATTCTTGTATTATTTATTGCATAATTATTGTTTTGTATTAGCTGTTGAAGTACTTTTGCCAATCCCCATATTTTATTATAAATCTAATTCTTTGAAAGCTGATGAATCACAAAATTGTGCCTAAATGTGGTTATCCCCTTTATGTGGGCCCACCAGAATGTTCACTTAACCAGAACTCTTGTCTCTGAGGGGGCTGGGGTAGGTGAGAGGGAGAGAGGGAGAGAGAGAGAGGGAGAGAGAGATAAGATATGAGGGGCGGGTAGGGAAAGTCAGAGGAAGAAATTAAGTCTTAGGTAACCTGGCCTCAGGTCAGAACAGTGTTTTAACTTTGCAAAGTGATTTTGCAAATGTGGCCTCTTCGCTCCCTCCTGGTGTCCTGTACTGACAGCTGCAAGGCCAGGACTCGATCCAAGTCTCAGAGCAAGGCAAGGCAGTGAGTATCCCTCCGACTTTCATGACTGACCCACAGGAAGAAGTACACTTCATGTCGCCATCTGATGCACTCATGTGTACACATACAAGGAAAAGCAAAAGCAGGGAACAGTATTTAGCTTAATTACTTGTGAAGCATTCTGATGTCTTCTATTTAGGAAAACACTGGGGAGGGAGGTGGGGAGGGCTTGGGTCAGGGGAGCAGTGTGTGTGTGGGGGAAGGTAGACAACTGTACTTGAACAGCAATAAGATAAAAAAATGGGAAGGAAAATGCTGACTGTGGTTCAGTTAAATTGATATTAAGACCCCACAATGGGTCTTATGAAATATGCTAACCTGGAGGCCCCTGAAGAAAGCCTGGGTACTGGATTCTCCTGCCAGGACCTCCCAGCTGTGAGCAGGTAGAATCCAGAGCCTCTTTCCAGTAGGTAAGGAACAGATCAGGTGTGTGCGGCCTGTCTGGCTCCCCCGTCCTCACGATGAATATTGTAACTTTCCGTTTAAGATGTGAGTACACGAAGCAGGCAGCTGTGGAGCGACCGGTTTCCTAGAAGTGATTAGAAAGCTCAGGTTCCAGTGAGCCCCAGAGAGCAAAATCGTTATTGGAGATTATCTCGGGGAGGTATAGGACTGTAGGTCTTCTTTTCCTCTTTTGCATACACACTCTAACTTTTCTTTATTGAACATGAACCCCTTTCATAATAATAAAGTGAGCCAAAACATTTTTGAGGGATTTGCTCTATTTCTTTTTCACATCAGCAGATTTCTAAAGTTTAGTGCCAGGAAATGCCTTACGTGGGAATGGCAGAAACTGTGTGTGTTTATGCTCGTGTGTGTAGTATGGAAATTTGTTAAACTAGTGTCTACCCATGACCCAGTAATCCCTCTTTGGACATGTATCCAAAGGAGAGGAATTAAAGTGTACAAATATAAAAAATATTCGATATTCAAAGATGTCGGTTACAGTGTAGCTTTACGAAGGCTGGACAGGAGGCCTGGCAGGAGTGCGTGCCGTGGGACTGAGGGCCGTGGCACACGGTGCTGCTCTGGCCCAGGAAAATCGGTTACTAGGTGACGGACTGCTCAGTCAGGTAAGAGGCACAGCCACGTGGCTGGGGAAGTGTGCACTTCAGAGGCAGATTACTGGTTGCAAAACCCAGATCTGCCCCTCTCAGACTACGTGACTTTGGGCAAATCACTTAACGTCTTGTGGCATCCATCAGTCTTCGCATCTCTCACATGGGTAGACTGACACTTAGATGGGTAAAGATTGAGAGCACTAGGACAGTGCAAAACTGTCACGAGGATGAAACTGTAATGATCCATAACATGAAAAGGGGTTGGACTTCAGAGATGTCCCAGCCTTTTCACTACGATTTCCAGCTGTGGTTGGTTGGTTTCTGTTCTGTGGGTAGCCCGTAGTGGGAAGGAGATGCCGAGATTGGTTAGTGATGTGTAATCACAGTGTGGGGGTGGCCTCGCTTACATTTTCTACTCTTGGGCTGGAGGGTGTCATGGGCCCTACTTCACCTATAGCTGGATGGTTCTAAGGTTATAAAAGGACTGAGGAATGACCAACGATGGGTGGCTTTGAGGCCCTATTTTCCAAACATATGCAGTAAAATCTTTCAAAGCTCTGATAACTAAAAGAGGGTGGTACTGGCATTGGCATGGACACACGGGTATACGAGTTAGGTTACAGTCCAGAAACAGACCCAGCTGTGTGGTAACTTTGGTTCTGGTACCACCCTGTTTTGGTTAATGTTGGTTACACACACACACACACACACACATATATATATTTATTTATTTAAAGATTTTATTTACTTTTAGAGAGTGGGGAAGGGAGGGAGAAGGAGAAGGAGAGAAACTTCAATGTGTGTGGTTGCCTCTTGCGTGCCCCTTACTTGGGGACCTGGCCCTTAACCCATGCATGTGCCCTGACTAGGAATTGAACCTGTGACCCTTTGGTTCTCAAGCCCATGCTCAATCCACTGAGCTACACCAGCCAGGGTGGTTTTAGATATTTTAATGTTTGGTAAACGTCTCTCCCAATTACTTTCCTCTCACCGTTTTCATTAGTCTGACTCATGTTCTACTACATGAACTTGAGAATCACTTGTTTCCAAGTAGAAACTGCTTGTAATTGTAATTGTATTACATTTATGCATTGAATTGAGTAGGAAGGACGTTCTCACCATACTGAGTTTTTCTGCCCAGTGACGGGGTCTGTTTCTTCACTCGTTCATGTTCCCTTGTATGATCTGCAGTCAAGTTTCCTAGTTTTCCACATAAGTTTTGGGCATTTATAAGCGTATTCCTAGATATTTGATATTTTTGACTGCACTTGCAAATGGGATACTTTTCCTCATTGTATTGCATATTTTGCCTAATTAATGCAAGTACGTAGAAAAGCTACTGGTTTTAATGTTGTTGCTTTGCTAGTGGATAACTTACAATATTGTCTTTTTAGTTCTAGTTTCTTGTGATTTCTGGGTGAGTGATAATATCAGATGCAAACAATACTCATTTCCCTTCTTCTTTTACAATACTGTGTTGTTTTTTCTTGTATTATGAGTTGACTAGAGCAATTTGAATAATGGCAGGGATAAGAAGTAACAAGTATTCATGTATTGTCTAATTTCTTTTTGTGGGGAAGATTGTAGTGTTTTGTAATCGAGTATGAAGTTTTATTTTCGTTTCCGATATGTATTCTTTATCACTAAGTAAACATCCTCATGGGTTGCTAAGAGCTTTTCCCTTTTTAATTTTAATCAAGATGGAGGTGAGTGGTATGATTCAGGAGTGATCTTCACTTTTCAGTACTTGAATTTTTATTTTGCAGTGGGGTGTGAATCATCCCCTCCCCCACTATAAAGCTACTTAGTAATGAGAGGGGGAAAAAGGATGATGAATTTTTAACAAATGCCTTTTCATTATGTACCCAGATGGCCATATGGTTTTCTTACTTTGATCTGCTGATGTGATGAATTATATTAATAGATTTCCTAATATTAAACCATCCTAGAAGGAACCCATTTTGTTCTTGGTGTTTCATTATTTTAATACATCTTGGGTCTGTTTTGCAGTGCGATTAATTAGTGAGGTTGTTCCACGTTTCTATTTTTAGTGTGGTGTTTTTGTCATTTTTTATGGGGGGTTTATGCTGGTACAGTGGGTTTCAGCTGGAAATCTTTCCATCGTTTTTAGTGATCTGGAACAAGGAGGATAAATACCTTTCAAATTGCGTACCTGTTGGTGGCAGCCACTGTGATTTCTGTGTTGAGAAGGATTCTGAGGCCCTGTCATGTGTAAACAGTTTGCAGGGTAGGAAGTGAGTGTTTAAGCACGCTTGCCACATGTTTATCTGCAGCCCTTGCCAGGAGCTGTTTGCATTGTGTGGGGATTAGCTATCTTTTGAAAGTTTAAGAGGACTTGCCTTTATAACTGCCTATCTTGGTAGGCTTTTGGAGATAATTATTTTCCACTGTACTCTTTTCTTCAGTACTTTTTTGGCTTTTTGCTTTTTTGAAATAGTTTTAGTCATTTATATTTTTCTTATCTTTTTTTAATTTCATCGAGAATTTGAACTTTCATTGAACAGGTTGTTTTTTTTTAAAGAATTGACCTTTGTTTGGTTATATTTCCTAATCTCATTTTCTTATAGTTGTATTTTTCTCCTTATTTTTTTGTTGAATACTAATATCCAGGCCTATTTTTTTTTACATTTCACCTGTTAAAATTTTAAAGTCATTTGTCAATTCTAATTACTTAAAACATTTCCATATTATTATGTTTATGTTAAATAAATCTGTCCTGCTTTCTTTCTAGATTTTTATTTTTGAATTGAATCCTTAGCTCTTCAGTTGTATTTTGCCCTTTAATAGTAACAGTGCTTAATCAATGAATTTTCCTCCCAGTGCACTGTTGGTCACATCCCACAGCCTTACTCTGAAGTGTTGTGACTATTTTCTCCCCTAAATACTCTATAATTTTAGTTTTGCTGTTCTATTTAGGCTAAAGACTATTTGGAAGTATGATTGAAATGTTTGTGTGATCCCTTTCATTGCATTAGTTTTTATTAGTATCCATTTTTAGTTTGTTGTGAGAGAATGTTGCTAGTGATGATTTTGCTTTTGGTAATTTATAGACATTTTTTGCATTTCTTTCAGAATATTAGCTTTTATATATGTTTCATTTGCTTGCAAAAGAAGTAATGTCTGCTTTTCGAGCTTATTGTTTGCTATATACATATATTTCTCAATTTCATATATCACTGACATTTTTAATTACATTTTCAGATTCCCTGTAGAGCCCTAATCATATTGTTTTTCGTTAATTATTTCAAGAATTTGAGAACCTGTTAATATCCTTCAATTCTATAATGTTTCTTTTGATTTTACTGTTCTTTATGTTACTTCTTTATAGCTTCTTTATTTAACAGAAATATACCTGTCTGTTACGTTTTATTTGTTATACATTTATTGCCCTTAATCTGTAAAAATAAGCCCTCCTTGACCAGCTTTATGCTTTCTACTTCAGTTGTCGTTTTTCTAATTTCGTAATGCATTTTCTGCTCTCACCTTTCATTCTAGTGATTTCTTTTAGAGAAAGCACTTCCTGCTTTCTGTTGTTGGAATTTACCTGGTATAATCTTACATATTTGTTTTACTTCTAACCTTTCTATGCCCTTTAAAAAGTAGCTATGTTTCTTTCAGATAGCACGTAGTTTTTTATGCTTAAAAACTCAGAGTTTGAGTGTCTGTGTTTTTAATATGAAATTTACTCCTATTTATATGTATTGCAATACCAAATGTGTTTTTTTACATCCTTCATTTAATTATAGCTTTCTTTTTTTCCTAAGTATTTATGTAACTAAGAAGGTACTTTTGACTCCTTCCCATGTGAATGGCAAGTTGGATGAATTGAGAGCATTTTGGGTCACACGTTTTATCTCTGTATTTATTACTCCACAGATACTCTGTAGCGTTATGTTTGTTGTTCATGTTGCAGAAGACAGTTCAGAGGCCACGTGGTATTTTACTTTTGTGATCGATGCCCCCAGCCCCTACCCCACCCTTCCTGAATTCCTGTGTAATTCTTTTCACCCTCGAAATTCATGAGCTATTCCAGGCAATATCTAGGTTCTGGTGTCTTATAATTAGTTCGCTAGATACATGGTATGTAATTTAGTCTACAGATGTAACTCTTAATAATTGGAAAATGTTTGTTCCATATGTTCCACTGGTCTTATCTCTCTTCGGAATGGCAATTATCTGTCCCTATTGTCTGTTTTCCATACTTCTCTTTGCCTTTGATTACGTTAGTCTCTTTTACCCTCTGAGTTTTATAAGTGCTTCTCCAGGGTGTCTGTCCGTAGCCTCGCTTACTCGGTTTTCTGTGCTGACTACTGCTTCTGAGGCTGGCTTTAATTCTCAGTGCCATTATTCGCGTCCTTGTAGTCTTTTAATTCCCAGAGTGTCCTTTCCATCTTACTCTGGTCTTGGTGTCTTGAGTTTTGTTGAGCATGCAAAGGAGAGTGTGTCTAAAACTTATTTCAGCTTCCCAGCATAAAACTAGGTTTTACATATTTTTCTCTGAGTCTTGAGTGGAATGCTCATGCCCTTTTTTTTGTTACACATCTTTTTAAAGATTTTACTTATTTATTTTTAGAGGGGGGAAGGGAGGGAGAAAGAGAAGGAGAGAAACATCAATGTATGATTGCCTCTCATGTGCTCCCTACTGGGGACCTGGCTTGCAACCAGGCTTGTGCCCTGACTGGGATTCAAACCGGCAACCTTTTGGTTCACAGGCCTGCACTCAGTCCACTTAGCTACACCAGCCAGGGCCTGTTACACATTTTTATTTCATCTGCCATCTCCCTTACTTCATTTATTCATTCTAAATAAGGAAAGGTGTGTTCCGATACGGTATATACCCTATGTAAAATGGCATCGGTAGCTGCTTCCTCAGACCTTGCGTTGAAAGGGGAGGGCCAGATGCTGCAAGTGTCTGGGTTGCGGGGGCGGGGCTGGGGCTGTGCGTTTTCTCAGTCTGAGCTCCATCGTCTGGTTTGGTGAAGCCGCACTGTGACGTGCCCGGGGTCTGTGCCCAGATTCTTCCCCGGCGGGGTCCGAGTTAAGTTGGAAAGGCCTAGCTGAGAGAATCTCAGCTGCTGCTGGGATTTCTCTGTAGAAATTCCCTGTAGAAATCAACCCCCGGCCTCGCCATCCCCTGCCCAGCCGTGTTTGGTTTTTACCTTACTGGTTCTGTGTCCGTGTCTCAAGGAGGGGGGCTGTGAGACGGTCCATCCGGATGTCTTGGGTTTGTCCCCATCTGCCTGACCTCCAGCAGAAGTCACTCAGTGCGTGGCTGTGCGTGGAATCCTCTTCTAGACTCCAGGATCTCTCTCTCTCTCCTTAAAAAACGGCTTTTGTGTGGAAGCTACGTATAACATAAAATTTATCATTTTCATTGTGTGTGTATGTACGGTGTAGGAGTAGTAAGTATGTTCACATTACTGTGCTACTGGTCTCTAGAATTTTCTCATCTGGCAACACTGGAACTCTACCCATTAAACAACTACCCCCTTCCCCTCCCCCAGCCCCTGGTAACTGCCATTCTACTTTCCGTTTTGTTTTGTTTTTTTTTTAAACAATATCATATTTATTTATTTATTTATTTATTTATTTTTAGAGAGGGAAGGGAGGGAGAAAGAGAGAGAGAAACATCAATGTGCGGATGCTGGGGGCCATGGCCTGCAACCCAGACATGTGTCCTGACTGGGAATTGAACCTGCGATGTTTTGGTTTGCAGCCCACGCTCAATCCACTGAGCTACGCCAGCCGGGGCCTAACAATATCTTTTTAAAAAATATTTTACTTATTTATTTATTTTTAGAGAGAGAGGAAGGGAGGGAGAAAGAGAGGGAGAGAAACGTTAATGTGCGAGAGATACGTCGATTGATCAGTTGCCTCTCATGTGGCCCTCACTGGGAACCTGGCCCGCAACCCAGGCATGTGTCCTGACTGAGAATCAAACCTGCGACCCCTTGGTTCTCAGCCCACGCTCAATCTACTGAGCCACACCAGCCAGGCTCTACTTTCCATGAATTTGACTAGTCTACAAGGGGGCACCCCCCAAAAAAGGAATTTATTTTAAAAATGGTGTATTTATTTTTACATGTTTAAAACTTCTCTCATCTTCGAAGTACTGTCCATTTGATGTAATATGTCTATCAAGACTATTTTCCACTGCTCAAAACAGTGTTTGAACTCCTCAATTTTGATGCCTTTTAGTGTTTCTACTGTTTCTTGCTTCACCTTTTCCACATCGGTAAAATGTTTTCCTCTGAGGACTTTTTTCATCGGGGCAACGACAAAGTGTCTAGGGGCGAGATCTGGTGAACAGGGAGGGAGGGGCATGGTAGTCATGCTGTTTTGGGGCAAAGTCTGCCGAGCACTCAGCGCTGGTAAGTCACCCATCACGAAATGGGCAAATGCGTTGAGTCTTCAAAACAAAAATCCACTGAAGCCGAACACAACCCCTGGCAACAATACCCACTGGTACACTGATACAGATGGGTTCCTAGAACAGTCAGCTGGTGAGGTAAGCCTGTACTATAAGGGGTCCACCCTCTAGAAAATAATTCTGGTTTTTGGGGGCCATCCTGATGGGTCCAAAAAACCATCCTGGTTTTTGGGATCCCCCACCTGCAGGTACCTCACATAAATATTTGTCTTTTAATAACTTAGCATTATGCCCTCAAAGTTCATTCATGTCATAGAACATGTGAGAATCTCCTTTTTAAGGCTGAATAATACCTCACTGTATGCATGTGCCATGTTTCATTTATCCATTTCACTTGTCGATGGGTTACGTCTACGTTTCGGCTGTCGTGAATGATGCTGCTGTGAATATAGGTATACACGTATCTCTTGGAGATCCTGCTTCCAATTTTGGGGGGTATATATCCAGAGGTGGAATTGCTGGATCATATGGTAGTTCTGTGTTTAATACTTTCTGAAAAACTATCCTAGTTTTCCTCCTATTTTAAAAGAAATTATTATGGCAAGTTTCAAAAATATGCGTGGTAAACACAGACCCACCATGACCCATCGTCCGGCTTCAGTACTCACCGACGTGTTGCCCTTCTGTTATCATGGATACCTATCTGCCCTCCACGCTCCCTAACGATGGTGGTTACATTATTACAGCTGTTTCAGGACAAAGCTCCATAAATAAAATGGACCATCATAGCTGAAGGTTTGATACATCATTACATCCATGTAACTCCTGCCCCTACTCTGAAACATAGAATGTTTCCAGTCCAGACTGTTGCTTTGTGTCCTTTGTCAGTTGCTGCTTCCTCCCCCAGAGACAATATCCGTTCTTGTTTGTTACCTGCAGGTTAGACTAGTTGGCCTGGTCTAGGACCCAGGGTGCCTCCTGTTTCCATGCTCCTGTGGTCAGCCTCTGGGGACTGGGAAGAGAGCAGGAGGTGTTAGTGGTCCCTGTGCCCTTTGCCTCACAGGACTCCCCTCTTGCAGCTTTTTGCAGGTCTGGGGTTCAGTGTCAGGTTCTGTTCCCACTGCCTTTGGCTTTTATTCTGTCCTGCTAGTATTTATTCTGTCCTGCTAGTATTATAAAGGAACCCAGTGAGAAGGTCCCAACATTTCTCCAACATTTAACACTTGTTGTATTTCCCTGGCTGGTGTGGTTCAGTGGATTGAGTGCTGGCCTGTAAATCAAAGGGTCGCCAGTTCGATTCCCAGTCAGGGCACATGCGTGGGTTGCGGGCAAGGTCCCCAGTGTGGGGTGCACAAGAGGCAACCACATGTTGATATTTCTTTCCCTCTCTTTCTCCCTCCCTTTTTCTAAAAATAAGTAAAATCTTAAAAAATCTCATTGGACTATATTTAACACCCTGCTTTTGTTGTAAAAGCAGTTATTCATATATTAAAAGTTTGAAATACAGAGAAGTAGAGGAAAATAAATCCATCATTGTTCTTTAACTGCATAATCACGATGAGCATTGCTGTGTTAACTGTGTCTTTTCCTGTGTACTTTTTTCCTCCGTGTGGTTTAACTGTCATCACAGTGCATACAACTGCATGTCCTGCTTTTTCACTCAATGTTGAAATGCCGTTATTTTTCCAACTACTCTATGAATGGCACAGTGGTCATTTTTTATTGGCTCCATAGTAGCAGTGCTAGGAGTTGTCATTTGTGCTTCATGCTGTACTAAGGCTAAGGAGCCCATTGGATCCTCACGACATACATGTGAGGTATGTGCGGTCACTCTGATTTTAGAGATGGAGAAATTGAGGCCAGAGGAAATGTCACACACTTGGTGAGTAGGAAGTCTGGGGCTCCAACCTCCAGATAGTCTAGCTCCCGTCTTCACACTTACGCACAGTGTTAAATTCATCATTCCTTTGAGTGGACTGTAGAGTGACCCCCCCATGTTACAAATGTGTAAACTGAGGCACAGAGAGGAGACATGACTCATGTGAGGTGAGGCAGCAGGGAAGTGGCAGAGCTGAGGCTAGAACCCAGGCTCCTGTCTTCTAGCACCATCTTCTGCCCCTGTTTCTGGAGACTCTTTGTTCTGCCTTGGGCGGGTCCTGCCTTGTCTCTAGTTCTTCCTCAGGATAGAATTACACCCCCCCTTTTTTTTCAAGCTTCTGGTTTTCCTTGCATTCTCATTGTCATCCTTCCAAATAGCCCTCAAGTGTCCTCACCTCTCTGGGCCTCAGTTTCTTCATCTTTCAAATGGGCATCTCCTTCCTCCGATTCCTATCTGGGCTGCTGTTGCTTCATCCCCTCTATCGAGGACTGTGCCAGCCCGGTGCTTTCCCAGACACTTGCAGGGAACTGTACTTGCGGCTGAGCTAGCATCTGCTTCCCCATCTGGTCCCAACTTTTTCCTTAATTACCCACTGAATTGGCTCTAACAAAACGCTGACAACTTGAATGAGACATTAGCTGATACATCGGCGCTCATGCCAGAGCCTCATGGGCTTTTCCAGGACGTGACAAACCAGGCCCCGCGAAACCCGGTGTGCCCTGGCTGGAGTCCCCGTCCCAGCTGAGTGGCAGGCCTGGCCAAGGTATGGGGTTCTTGTGCAGCTCCTGAATGCCCCCTTCCAGTGGCTGGACCCCAGGCGTTCCTGTTGTGTGATTGGGGCTGGGTCACAAACCTGGAAGTTTGGGGTTTCGTCCTCTCCTGTCGCTCCCTTGGTCCCTAACCCTTCACGTCATTTGTTCCAAATTACTCTTCTTCAGACGCTGTTTGTTTTGTTTTGCTGCCTCTCCATGTTTCCAACCGGTCTGGAAGCGTCAGGACTAAGTGTGCCTGGGGCAGCTTCTTGGCCTCCGGTACCACCTGTGGGCCTTTTGCGGGGCCTGCCTGGCTTTGCATCCCCATGAGGAGGTCCAGTAGCATGTAACACGGGGTTTGATGCTGACTTCTGTGACCCTCAGGAGAAAAAAGGCAGGGCTTCTGTTTTCTCACTGTAAGCAGGTGGAGTCAGAGGCTGCCTGGCGGCAGGTGTGAGGGATGCGGGCTCCGGGGCCAGCCAGTCTGGGTGCAGGTCTTGCCCTGCCACTTCCTCCGTGTGACCCTGGCCGAGTTGTCCAGCCCATCGCGTCCCGGTTTTCTCTTTGTAAACTGGGGATCAGAGAACCCCGTGAGTTAATTGTAAAGATTCAATGAGGCAGTACATGTAAAGCACACAGCATGAAATCACTCAAGTGTTACCTGGTTCCTCCCCTGTTGCCCCCCCACCCCGCTCCGCCCCCCCTTTTAAAGCTCACCTGCGGCAGGTTAAGTCAGTTGTACTCGGTTTAGGGGACTCATCACAGTCCCCCGTCCTGCTTCATCCAGGCATTTCCTTGTGTTCCCAGTTTCCCTCTGGCCCCGCGCTTCCTCATCTCCAGGCCCTTCATTCTGTGTGTTCACCGTGCATCTTTCTGTTTGTATGTGTTCTTGCAAAATGGGTGCTGCTGTTTTGTGTGCATGTTTAAAAAACTTACATCAGTGCTGTAGTGTCTCGATTGCATTCTGTTCCTGACTTTTGTACTCAGCGGCAAGTGTTTGAGGTCCATCATGGTGTGTCTGGCTGCTCGCTAGATAGAGGCAGCCCCCACATTTTTCCCAGCTGCCTTTCAGCGATGGGCGGTCAGGTTCCCTTAATTTCTCCCACCCCTAGTTACAGCTGAAGTGACATCCTTACCCATGCGCCCAGGGGGACTTCTGTGAGACCTTGGTCACGACGACGTGGACCCAAGGGTGGAATGTAGCACTGGATGAGAGAGAGAGTATTTGAAGGAAGCTGTGGGAGTCGATGTTTTCATTCCCTGAACTGAGTAAATCATAAACAGCGCTTGGCCAGTGAAGACGTTGACTGTCGGGCTCGATTTGAATCCAAGCCAAGGACCTCTTTTGTTTTTTAACTTCGTAACTTGAAATCACATGAATACAGATTCTTTGAAAACAATTTGGATAATAAAGAAGTAAAGAATAAAAACAGGATCCCCCTCCTACTGTGGTTCCCCTCCACACTGCCCCCCATCCTCCTAAGCCCCATTTCCTGTAGGTGAGCGCTAGTGACGGCGAATATTCAGGCCACGTCGTGTCTTGTACGTCACAGGCACAGCCTCGAACCATCCCTGGTGTGTGGTAGCTCAGCTCTTCTTCTCCCTTTGTAGGGTGTCCTAAGGCCCTCCCACGTTAGCCCCAGTAGATCTGCCTCGGTTTTCATCTGTGCTCAGTATTTCATTTTAAGGGTCTCCCCTAGTTTAACGTAACTAAGTCTCCTGATGGGTATTTTGCCTGTTGCCAGTGTTCTGGCTGTTATAACCAGAGAGCCAACCCTCCTTGTGGTGTTGGTCTGCTGGTGATGAATTCTTTGAGCTTTCGTACTTCTTTATTTTTTGAAAGATATTTTTGCTGGCTATTGAATTCCAGGTTGGCAGTTTTTTTTTCTTTGTTTCAATACTTTTGAGATGTTGCTTCGTTGTGCTCTGTTTTGATTGTTTCTGATGAGATACTGGCTGTTATTCTTATTCTTGTTCCTTTCTGTTATCTTTTTTGACTTTTTAGATGTTCTCTTTGTTTCTGGTTTGAACTGATTTGCTTGTGATATGCCCGAGAGTAGTTTTCCTTCAGCTTGTCATTCATGGAGCCTCTGGGTGTGCAGGGGTAGGCAAAAGTAGTTTTACAATTTGTTCATACGGAAAAATATATCATGCCAGAATAAATAATAATAGAATAAACTCCTTGTTTCAGGTTTGCCCACCCCTATATAGTTTGCACCGAATCAGAAACTTGGAGCCGCTATTTTTTTAAATGATCTTTCCTCTCCTTGCTCCCACTCCTTTTTTTCTTGGACTGCAGTTGCCTGTGGATTCGACCTTTTGAAGATGTTCTAAAGCACAGCCACGCCCTGTTTATCTTTGCTAATCTTTTTTCTCTCTCTTTCATTGTCAGTAGTTTCTTTCCCTGTGTCTTCAAGTTCATCAGTCTTGTCTTCGTCAGTATCTAATCTGTTCTACATCCCAGACCTTGTATTTTTCATCTCCAGAAGTTTGATGGGCGTCTTTTTCCAGCTCTTGTGTCTTTCTCTAGCTTGCCCATGTTTTCCCTACATTCTTACGTTTATGGAGTACGTTAATGTCTTTAAAATCTATCATCTGTGTCCTTTCTGGGTCTCTTCCTATTAATTTGTGTTTTTGCTTCTTTAATACATAGTACTTTTTCATTGGCAGGCACTGTGAATTTCACATCATTTGGTACTGGATGTTTTAATATCACTTCAGATATTTTCGTGCTTTGTCCTGTAATTGCTTGTTGTATTAGTTTCTTGTTGCTGCTGTATCACATTACCACAAACTTATTGGTGAAAGCTGCATGAATTTATTTTCTTACAGTTCTGGAAATTGGAAGTCCCACTGGGGTCTCCCTGGGCTCAGATCAAGGTGTTGTCAGGGCTGTGTTCCTTCTGAAAGCGCTGGGGGAGAATCTGTTTCCTTTTCCAGCTTCCAGGGGCCTCTTGCCTTCCTTGGCCTGTGGCTCCATTTCTTTACCTTGAAAGGCAGCAAGGTTGGGCAGAGTCCCTGTTCTTTGGCCACCTCTCCTGTTCTCTCTCTTCTGCTTCCTTCTTCTATTTAGAAGGACCTTGGCCTAGGGCCTCAGCAGGTAATTCAGGATAATCTCCCCATCTCAAGGTCATCTGATTAGCAGATTTAATTCCATGTGCATGTATCCTACACAGTCACAGGTCTGGGGATTAGGATGTAGACTTCTCTGGTGGGGGGTGGGGTTTACGGGGGTGGGGGTGGGGGGATTAATCTGCCCACCACAGCAGTTAGACTGCTGTGGGCGACCAGAGCAGTCTTTGGAATAGAGCAGGGTTTGGCAAACTATAGCCCAAGGGACAGATCTGGGCTGCCACCTGTTTTTATAAATACAGTTTTATTGGTACACAGCTATGTTTATTCATTTATGTATTGTCAGTGGCTGCTTTTAGTCCACAGTGGCCCACAAAACCTAACATGCTGTCTGGCCCTTTACAGAAAAGGTATTCTGGTCCCTTGTCTAGAGATGGTTTTTCTCCACTCTTGGGTACAGATCTGCCTGAGTGCTCAGTCTGATGCCCCTTGTATCATGAGAGTTCTCCGCTTTGGCTGTTGGGAATGTGAAGTTCTCTCAGCCCTGCGTGAGCCCTGAGCCGTGTTCTGCCAGGTTCCTTCTGGTGGCTCGCGTTCCCGGCTCAGGGTGTTCCCTAAGGTGCTTGTGGGAGTCAGTGCTCGTGCGGCTGAAGAATCGGAGCTTGATCTCTTTCCTCTGATTCCCTAACCCGCACATCCTTGCTTCCTGTTCTTCCATAATTCTTACCTCTGTCTCCTCAACTCAGGGTGACCCTTGAACTCCCTATTGGGGTTCCCCCTCTCTGCACCAAAGCTTGGAAATCCTCCGGGCAGTCAGCTGGGAGAGTCGTCGGACCCACCTGTTTGCTTTTCCTCACTGGGATCGCTGTCCCGTCTGCCTGTTGGCCAGTGTCCAGGAATTATTATTTCACGTATTTTATCCCATTTCTTAGTCATTGAAAGTGGGTGGTACCTCTAGTCTCGGTGGTTCTCTCATGAGCAGGAGCCACCAGCACTTCTGTCCATATTATTTGCATTTTCGAGGGTGCCTGGGAAGATGCCGTCCTGGAGGGGGCGTCGTGGGGTCGGAAGCTCTCTGTGTTCATGGTATTTCCAAATTGGCCGTGGTAAAGGCTGTGTCACTTCATACCTTTGACAGTCGCACTCTAATAGCAGGGGTGGGGGTGGGGGGCACACGAACACGTGATGCTTGGAGCTCTGTAAGGTGCTGGGAGCATGCCCAGGGTTGTGGTTCCTATGAAAGTGCTCCTCCTGGCTGTTCCTCCTGTGACCTGGGTCTCTGATAGCCGTTTTGCTCTGCCCAGCTAGGCTCAGCCTGGGCCTTGGAGGACTGTTATTTCCTCAGCAAGTGGGGGATGCCTCAGGGCATCTTCCTAAAGGCTGCTACTTTCTTTCCTGACATCTGTTGAGCACCTGCAGATTCTAAATAACGTCCCAAGTGCTTCATGTAGTCATTGTGATATAATTTAATTCTCTGCCACAACCCTGGGAGCTAGGGATGAAATGCAGAGGTGGCGTGGCTCGCCCAAGGTCACAGCAAGGAGCCTTTCTGCCTTGAAACCAAATCTGCCAATTCATTCATCAGACCATTCATTTTGGTCAAGACTCCCTAGGCTGCAAGTGACAGAAACGCATCTCAAACTTGCTTAAACTAAAAGGGACAGTTACTGGCATACCTACTGAACAGTAGGTACTTCGGTCACATTATCAGAAATGTGTTGCTGTTCATCTCTCAGCTCTCATTTCCTGTGTTGACTTATTCGTCAGGTGGATCCTCCCCAGGTGGTGGCAGAAACGGCTGTATCGTAGCTGGGCTTATTTCTCACCACAGTAGAGTAGTCCCAGTGGAAAGAGAGCACCTGCTTTCCAACAGTTTCAACCCAAGTCCCAGGGAAGGCTCCCATTGGCTCAGCTTGGGTCACAGGCTCATCCCTGAGCTAATCACAGTGCCAGGAGGGTGCTGTGTTCTGATTGGGTGGATGTGGGTCATTTGATTCTCCCCCTGGACTTGGGGGCTGGAGATAGCCCATTGAAACCACTTAGATCATGGGTTCCTGGGAGGGTGAGATAGTCTGTTTTGAAAGAAGGGAGGCTGAGTGGGTAGAAACCAAACCGTGTCCATATCACCCCTCTGGCTTCTGACAGCGAGCCTAGCCACTG
This sequence comes from Phyllostomus discolor, assembly GCF_004126475.2. NCBI lineage: Eukaryota > Metazoa > Chordata > Mammalia > Chiroptera > Phyllostomidae > Phyllostomus > Phyllostomus discolor. The sequence goes on from NC_040905.2 coordinate 197,987,304, forward strand.
CAGCCATTGGAGAGTCATTGTTCATGGTTCTCACAGGTCTGTTTGGTGCCTGCTCCCCTGAGTGGCTTGTCTCACTTGATCTTGGTCTGACGGTGGCATTCTGCCTTTCCCAGGTTCTGGCCATTAGCTCTTCTTTCTCACCACCTGGGGCAGGTGAGGCTTCCTGGCTTTTGCTCCCTCTTGGCAGAGCCGAGTCTGGCCTACAACTGCACCATGTTGACATGGAGCAGGCTGGGGGAGACGTTGGCACTGGAGCCCCAGTTCCTCAGCCCCAGGGTGGAGCTGACCCACTCCTGGGAGGTGCAGTCTGGGAGAGCAGAGGAGTGTGTGTGTGTGTGTGTGTGTGTGTGTGTGTGGTGGGGTGAGAGAGAACCGACCGTCCCACTGTGCTGTGCCCATTCCCCGTCTGAGGCCACTGAACAATCTCATCCCCCAGTCGGCACCAGGGAACAAGCGCCCAGAAGGCTGGGATGCCCCTGAACTCCCTCTTTCATCGTTAATATATGACTTTTCTGAGGGCGGTCTGGGACCTCCCACACTGGAGCAGCCAGCACCTGCCAACCCTGTCCTCAGACCTGCTGTTTCTGGATCCTGGGGGGGAGGGCTGGGAGGCGGGTGAGGTTGAGAATGCGAGCTTTTCCCAGATTCCCCCCCGCCAAGCAGCGCTCGCTTTTGCACACTGCAGGTTGACTGCCTCGCTCCCGTAACTGTCTTTGCGTGGGCTGAGTTTTTCCTCGCCTAGGTTTTTTTTTTTTTTTTTGAAGAATTTTCCTTTCTCCTGAGGGGACCGTTTAACTAGTTTATCCAGTTTTGAGGATCTCCCGCCTTCATATTTGAACTGCTCCTTTCAGAATGGGGAGGGGTCACTGTTAGACCCTGGGGGAGCCGGTCCAAGGTGTGGGATCCCTTTCTGAAGGTCAGCATTACTCTCTCCACCGAGCGCCTTCCGTGGCCAAGACACACGCTGGAGGTAACATGGAGAGGAAGGCTGACACAGAGTGTGTCTACATCTCTCCCCGAGACACGCTGGTCCCCACGGCCGGCCACACGTCAGGACTGCTCCTGACACCGGGAGGCCCAGCTGTGTCAGAGGGGTGGCGTCTGGCTGGGACAAGCTCCGTGACTCAGATGGCATCGTGTTTCATTTGTTCATGAGTCGAGACCCTAAAACTGTAGAGAAAGACGTTATTTTTACTCACTACAGGATTTCAAAAACTGTTGTAGCCAAAAGAACCCTTTCGTGGGCGAAGTCTTAACGTGGAAGCCCAGTGTATTACATAGAAATTATTTCTGAAATTGGGGAGGGAGGTCGGCATCATGACTTTCGTGGGCCCTCGGCACTTTTGCTTTCGGGGGCCTCTCCCTCCATAGGAACACGAAGAGGTGTACTTTATGACTGCATCGGTTATAAAGATGAGTATACTAACACTACATGTTAAACATTTTCTCTGACCTAAAAGTTCAGCGTCTTTATTCCGATTTTAAAAGAAGTTAAAGCATTGTTGTGGGGCCCCGGGGCTGGGGGAGGCGGCCAAGGAGACCGGTCCTTACCCACCTGGCCGCCCCCACGGTGACTCCGGAAGCAGGTGTAGGCGTGCAACCCGGTTGGAAGGCCGTCCACCGCACAGACTCGTCATTGGTACCCTAGCAGACACCACCTGTCGGTCTGCGTCACTGGGAAGAGTCGTGCAGTGTCACAACGAGGGTGGACTGTCAGGTCATTCTCTCCCCGCCTGCCCGTCTCCGCCCCCCCGCACGCCGGCCTGTCCCCGGAACCCGGGTCTTATTCTTCAGTCTCTTAAGCATGACTCCTGCCAACTGATTACCTGCTAGCTTCAGCTTGAACCCTTCTAGGGACAAGGAGCTCATTATTCTGTCTGAGTTCCTTCTGGTCCAGCTCTGTAGGACTTTGTGTCTTATTCCCTAAGCCAATGAATCCTTTAGTACCCAGGCCACTTCTGGGCTGGGATAGGAGTCTGGGGTTTGAGGCACAGCTCTGCCCCTCCGCTGATGCGTGACCCTAGCAAGGACCGCTGCCTCTCTGGGCCTGAGGTGCCCATTTGGGAACGGAGCAGGTTGGACACGGTGGTGCCCTCACACATCGCTGTTGTGTGATGCTGAAGGGAGCCCGAGACCTGTCCTGAGTAGCTGGCACCCACAGCCAAGTCAATTCTGGGATGTGACGGGCTTGTTGGCTCTTGCTTGGAGGTCTGTGTCCCTGCCCCCCTGGGTCCAGATGGGGCACTCTCATGGGTTTTTGACAACAGAAAATACGGGGGCAAGGAAGGGGAATGGGCATGTGGCTCGGAATGATCGCTGCTGCTGATTGAGTTTTCCTGAGATTTAGGAAAATATGGCCCTTCCAGAGCCCAGCGGGCAGCCATCCAGTGCCCACGCCGGTTGGGGGAGGGGGAGACAGGAGGCTGGCACGCTTTCTTCCCTGGGGCTTGCTGGGATGAGCTGTAGCGGAGTGGGGATGACCCTTCCCTTGCCCGTCCTGTGCAGCCTCTCCCAGTCCTCTGGTGCTTGGAAGAGGGATGCTCCTGTCTGTGCCCTGCCCTGTGTGCTCATGGTCTGGACTGTTTTTGTGACTGGCCCCCTGGCCCCCTCTGCCTCCCTTACCTGCCGTACTAGATGGCTCTCCTAGACCCCCCTCCACACCTTGTGCGTGTTGTTCCTTCTGCGGGGGGCATTGGTGTGATAGCTTCCCAGCACACCCAAAGAGTGGGGTGCAGGGTGAGCCCCCATCCTGCCCTCTAATCCAGCTGCTAATCCAATCAATCTGTGCCTGGTGTTTGCTCACCTGGTTCCTGCTCTCCACGTTGTAATTACTGATGCCTGCCTGTCTGCTCACCTTGCACCCGCTGGGGTGGACTTGCCACTGAGCACCAGCTTCAGGGGCTTAGAAGTTCCTGGAAACATTGACTTATTACTGGCTTAATGAGTGTGTCCCTGCCAGCCAGGAGTGTCCGGGAGAAAGCGTGAGCATGTGCCGTGCTGCACAGGACATCTGCGTGGCATCGGCTGAGTTCTCCTTTCTCTTGGGCCTGTCCTTTCAGGGTGGTTTGGTTTCTCACCATGAGTTTTTACTTAAATAACTCATCTAATGAAGTGCCAAGGCAGAAGTCGGTTTCATAGAGAGGCGTGGCTGAAACTCCCTCCCTCCACCCTTCCGTCTCTCTCCCTTCACACCTGCTGTGCCCAGGACCAGCAACTGAGAGAAGCCCAGATTCTGAGTGAACTCCAACTCAGCGTAGAGCATTCTGCTTTCTGAGTGGTAGCTTCTCATGGAATCTTTGTTAAGAACAAAGTTTGTTTTACTTCATTATGAAAAGTAGCACATGCTCTGTATAGAAAAAGTCGGAAAGCACAGAAAAGTCTGAGAAAGAAAGAAAACCGCCTGTAGATCCCTACCAGATGCTTATTATGCTTTCGATGTTTTGATTGTTTTTCTCCTCCTCCTCTGCCTCCTCCCCTCCCCCACTTCTCCTCCTCCTCTTTCTCTTCTTCCTCCTCCTCCTCTGCCTCCTCCCCTCCCCCCTTTTCTTCTTCAGTCAATACGTGCAATAGTTACAATTTTTCTCCTGTTTCAAAAAAAAAAAAAAGCTCAACGTTAAACAGTGAGCGTTTCCCAGTTTTATTGGTGCTGCACGGAGTGGCTGACCCTGGTTTTACCCAGCAGTACCCTGTTTGGGGGTGTTGTACTGCCTCTGGATTTCCCTCTTATATATAATGCTGTGAAGACTGTTTTATAAGTGGATTGGCATGTGTGGGTTGTTTCCCAGACTTTTCATCCGGAAGGAATGTCATTGACCACCCCGGCCCCCCCCCCCCCCCCACTCCAGTGTGTGTAAGTTTCATCTGGAGCGCTTGTGAAAGCAGCTCTCAGGGCCTCACCCCAGGGGTTCTGATTCGGTGAGTGAAGGTGATGCTCCAGAGTCTGCATCCTCCCGGCCTCCCTGGGCTGCGGGGGCTGCAGGTTCGGGGACCACCCTTGTTGTGGCATCACCCAGCCTCTCCTTTGAGGCTGTGGAGGTGAGACAGTGGGGGATGGGTGGCCGGTTCCCGCCCAGGCCAGTGGATAGCTCCCATGCTGGGACGCCTGGGGAGCCTGCAGGGGAAGGCAGCATTCTTTCACACAAGGGGGTCCCCTCCATCGAAGTGTGGCTGGGGGGGGGATTTCAGCCTCTCAGGGCAGGCCGATGTCGGTGCAGACAGGTGCTCAGCACTGGGATGTGGGTAGGGCCAGGGTAAGAACTACTTTAGGAAAGAAACTGGTGAAGAAGACCCTGACGAATTGTCTTAAATGAGAGTGAGTGACAGCTTTTCTAGGACACAAGGGGTTAAACAGGCGGCTGGCACAGCCTCCCCGGAGCCAAAGGGGGAACTCAGGAGTAAGTCACGACTGCTAATTAATTCAATTAAACTACTTTATAAGCTCCACTGGTGTCAGTAAATTGTTAAAGTCTATTAAAAATTGGTGGAACGTGATGAGGGTTTGGGGATGCCGCGTCCCCTTCCTACGGTTCTCGCCCCGCAGTGGGGTGCACTCGAGGAGGGGGTGTCAGAGGCCCCGTCTTGATGTCCCCGCCGACCCGCTGTGTGTGCTGAGGCAGATCCCTCCTCTCTCAGGCCTTGGTTTGCTCATCTGCACAGTTCAGCCACGGACTGGCTCTTGGGCACTCACCCACCCCTTTGGCGCCGGAGTTAGGATTTTCCAGCCCCTTCTGGCCAGAGGCAGCTATCCCTGCAGCTGCGCTGCCCCATTTTTGCCCTTCTTCCTTCCCACTGAGTTCCTCTGGCCAGTTTCTAGGGCGGATGTAAGGGCAGCCGACCCGAGGGGGGGAGGTGCAGGCTCTGGAGAGAGGGGTGTGAGGAGGGTGGCTTGCACCTCACACCTGTGCTGCTGCTCACCGACGCTGTGCTGAGTGAGGGTGCTGCTCGCTGCTTCTCCTTCTGCACCCCTTCCACGCCCGGAGTGGTGTCCTCTCCACTTGCGGGGGTGAGGATGCTGAGGCTCCCCGGGTCAAAGCAGCTTACCCACGAGTAAGGGGTGGAGTTGGAAGTTGAATCGGGGCTGCCGTACCTCCAAGTCCCCGGGCCTGACCGCTTCCTTCTGCAGATGTATTTAAAACTGCGCCTCCCAGCCAGACCTACTACGTGCAGTATGGCAGTCGTGAGGGAAAAACACCAGAAGTGTTCTTGTTCTCTAGCCAGCCCCCAGACAGGAGGAACCTGACAGAGGAGGTAACATCCCTGTCCTTGGAGGTATTCAGTGTATAAGCGATAGTTGGCTGATGGCTTCAATAGGCCTCTTACAACCCAGCTCCTGCGAGGAACGGTGGGCGTGGCTGCTGGCTGCTAGTTTAGAGCCGCTGGTGGTAAGGGCAGCGCGGGAATTGGGGGACTGCTTCCTGGTGCTTGGACACTGGGATGGGTGGTTCGTCTTCTGTTGGACCGCATCTTGTTCAGCCAAACAATAGGCCAAGCAGAGCCGGTGTTGAGGGAGGGTGGCTGTGGTCCTGGGTTCGAGGGTAGCCTTGGTCATTAACTAATCATCTGCGGATCTGTTCTTAAGCAAGTCCATTCCTCTCTCAGTTCTCGAAGCTGAAGCTCATTCCTTCATTTCCGAAAGTTGGCGACGGGCAGTGTGCTCCGTTTGTGGTCCATGGGGAGAGAGGGGGAGGGGTGGACTTAGGACTAGATGACCTGTGAATGGAGCATGCTCTGCTATTGGACCTTCAAAGGCTCTGAAAAGTCCTGCAGTAAAGAACTGAGATTGCCCTGGTTGGGTGGCTCAGTTGGTTGGAGCGTCATCCCATACACCGGAAGTTTGTGGGTTCGATCCTGGGTAGGGGCATGTAGCATGTACGGGAGGCAATCTATCGATGTCTCTCTGTCTTTCTCTCTCCCCCCTCCCCCACCCCTCCTCTCTCTCAAGTCAATAAACACATTCTCCTGTGAGAATTAAAAAAAAATAAAAAGGAAAGGAGATTAACTTTGTTTACTCAGCCTCCCCCAGCCCAGCCACACTTTTCCTTCCCCAAGCACACCTTTTGTTTAATGACCTGCTGGCTAAGGTGAACAGACTTCAAGTCTTAAATTTTACTCCAGGAGAGAGCCGCTTTTTTAGGTGGTTGTTTCTCTGGTTCTGTCTGTCCTGAGACTTCCATTCAGTAGACTGGGTCCACCAGCGCTTGGCAAGGTGGTGTCGAAGCCCCTGAGTTCGTCTTCTTAAACCAGAGTCCCTGTTTGTTCTGGGGCCCCAGAGCCCCTCCGTCGCCAGGCCCCCAGGATCTGGAATATCCTCTGCCTGGGGTTCCCTTCGCGGGCATTTATCTGCGGAGACTGCTCTTGGTGGGGGTTGGAAGTTACGTAAACGTGTACTACAAAATCCCAGTGACTCGGAGCTGCCAGTTTAAGAATTTGTGAACTGCAGCTGACCTTTTCAAAAGAAGGGTTGCCAAGGAAAATGCTCGTGTAAACAAGATCTTCAGGGAAAGAACTCTAAAGTGTGTAAGGACTCAATCTATTTTTAAGCCTTCTGAAAGCTCTCATTGGAATATAAACACCGTGCTAATTATAAAACACCTTTTCTGTTCACAACTGGTGTCAGCGAGATGGGGGGTTGGGTGGAGGAGGGGCGCAGTGTTTGCATGGGCAGTTAAACCAGAGACGAAGCTCCGGCCACACTAGCTGATGTAGTTGCCTGTCTTAAAAAATTCAGATCTCCCACGTGGTTCGACAACCCGGACGCCAGGGCAGGATTGGCCACGCGCTCCCACTGGCAGCAGTCAGCAGGAATGGGTGGCACGGGTCTCCCAACCCTGGACTCCAGCCTGGTTTGCTTGTGGGAGGTACCGGCTCAGCCGCTGACCCATTGAAATTCACAGCCCTGCCTTTCCTTGAATAATTTCCCCAGTGTTTAAGAGCACAGCATATAATTGCTCATTTCTTCTCCATTGACCATGGAGGCATTTCTCTGCCTTGTTCAGCAAAACTTTCAAAGATAGACTGTTTCAACAACAACGAACCGTGATTTATTGAGCACCTACTATATGCATCCGGCTCTGCAGGAAGCTGGAATTGGCGTTGAGAACAACTGCCTCCCGGAGCGTGTCACCCACCATGGTGGCCGTTGTGGAGGGCTTGAAGGGTGCTTCTCATCCACCAGCCGCGTGTCACCCACAGCGTCTGTCCTGCCTGTTCTATGCGGAACAGGGCTTTTGAAATGATGGACGTGGTCCTTGCTCTTTACCGACCATAGTCAGAGAGACAGGATGAAGGGGGAGGTGAACTCCTGAGAAGTCAGGCTGTTGGCTCCTTTTTTAGCTTTGGGGCTGCTGCGCCAGGGTGGGAGCAAGAGGGGCCTCAGAATGGGGGAGGGGTCGGGTCACCTGCTAGAGGAGATGTGTGACTTTGTGGTGTGATTAATATTGAGAAATGCACAGAGGAAAGGAGAGGTCATCCTAGGCTCAAATAAAGAGGTAGGTTATAATGGGAGGGTTTATATGCAAATGGCATTTCGAGATGCCTAAAATATCTCCTGAGGGAGGAGGCAAATAGCCAGTGGTCTAGTGGACAGTGTGTGGGGGGCAGTGAGAGTGTCTGGGGAGGGGCGGGATGGAAGGGGTGTGGGGGGTGAGGAGGAGGAAGGGAAGGAGAGAGGTTGGTGGGCAGATGGACAGGCGAACAGACAGGTCCTAGGTGCCCTGGTTGAGGACCCTGAAAACGCGGTGGAGACTGCTGCTCGAGGAAAGGGGGAGGAGCAGGTCTCAAGCCGCATGAGGGCACGGGCTGTGTCTGCCTGCCCGTCACTGTCCCCAGTCCCCAGCACAGGCCTGACGCAGCAGGTGCATGTCAGTGCTCTGGTGTGTGTGTGAGTGAAGGTGCTTAGTATGTATCGCGTTTATGCAGTGTTATGAGGAGATGTTATCGTTCCCTTTTACGGATGGAGATGGACTGTTACTGTGTGTGTGTGTGTGTGTGTGTGTGTGTGTCTGTGTATTGTGGCTTTGAGGGGAAGCGTGGGATCACCAGAAAGCTTTTTTTGGTAACGGCACTGTGAAATATTGATCAATTTGGTTCCATTGTGTGACCCAGGGACAATTTTACTAGCAGAAAATACGACCTTGTTATATGGCTATAATAAAAATTCCCAGGTTGAGCCAGGCCCAGAAAACCAAGCAGCTGGCCACGTGGGCAGGACTAGCCGATTCTGCATCTTTTTGCTAGGGTTGGTTTGCTGTTTGTTCCTTTATGGTGCCAGTGAGGAGCTCATTTACAGATTGGGGGTAACAAGTCCCAGCAGAAAATTTATAGAAAAAAAGCTTAACACCGAATTCAATTTGCGGTACTCCTGCAGTTAGGAAATGTCCTCTCTTGTTTAGTGGTGAGTGTGAACTGTCCCAGTCTAGCCTGAAAACTGTTCCCTGGGACAGTTTTTTTCTTAAATACTGATTTTAGAGAGAGAAAGGAAGATGGAGAGAGAGGGAAGGAGAAAGAGAAAAAGAAACATTGATTTAAAAAAAAGAGAGAGAAACATCAGTGTGTTGTTCTGCTTATGTACGCATTCACTGGCTGATTTCTGTGGGTGTCCTGACCAGGGACTGAACACGCGACCTTGGCCTATCAGGACAGTGCCCTACCCAGCTGACGCTCTACCCAGCCGGGCCCTGGGGAAGTTGGGAAGCAGAGGCAGGGTGTGATGAATGGGTGTCATGATACTGTACCGGATATGCATGTAACCGTGAGGATGTGTAAGGCGTGCAGGTGGCAGGTGCCCCCGGGTAGATGACAGGGAGGTGAGAACCGCTGTTCTTGCGGTCCCTCTCGGAAGGGGAGCACCTTGCCCTGCTGATGCTGACTGTTGTGTTGCAGGATGTGCGCCTTTCGTACAACTCAGTCCAGGGATGCGGGCCAGCATCTTCACCTGGTGCCCAACCCGCGCAGCACCACTCTGCTCCAGCTTTTCGTTTTGAAAGAATTTCAGACTTACGCAAGTTGGCAAAAATACCACAGAGAGTTTCCATATACCTTTCATCTAACTTCCTCAAATATTGGCACCTGACAGAATCACAGTATAATGCTCAAATTATATTAATAAGTTAATATTAATACAGGAAATGAATAATCATGCAACAAATATGACGTAATCCTCAGACCTTATTCAGATTCCGGCAGTGGTCCCACTAGGCCCTTGCTTGGTCCACGCCGGGGCAGATCCTTGGCCTGCCTCTGAATTCCATGCCCTTGACCCCTTTAAAGAGTCCCACTAGTTACTTTGTAGAATGCCCCCAGGGGGTGTGTTGGATGTTGGCTGGATCATTGACTCGGGCTATGCAGTTCCGGCAGTGGCACCCCAGAGCGAGGCTGTCCCCTTCCCAGTGCGTCACAGCAGAAGGTACAGGGTGTCCATATGACTTATCACGGGCAGCGTGGACTTGGAACTTGGTGAAGGTGGTATCTGTCAAGTTCTCTGTAAAGCTACTCTGTTACCCTGCGTATTAATGAGCATTTTGTAGGAGGTACTTTGTAACTATACAGGCATCCTTTTTCCTCGTCACACTTTTTGTCCGCTAATTTTGGCATCCGTGGATGATTCTTGCTTGCGATAGTTACTACTGTAGTGCTTTCAAATAGGGATTTCTTATTTCCATCATTCCTTCTACATTTATTAATTTGAATTCTAATGTAAAAAAGAGTTCTACTTTCTCATGTACTTATCCACTTATTTGTATCAGTGTAGACTCCTGCATGTCTATACTGATATAACAGTTTTAGACTTACTTTATGGATTATAATACATTCCTGTCATTATTTTGTTGCTCAAATGACTCCAGATTTGGCCAGAGCCTCCCCTTGGTGCAGCTCCTCTGCCCTCAGGACAAGTCCCATCATCTTCGATGACTGTTGGACACTCTCCGAGTGTCCCTGGCTCATCGTGTACTGTGCCTGCTTCAGCTCAGGTATCCGCCCTTCTTCCACAAAGGAGGGCAAGTGTTTTTGTCTTGTTGTTGTACCCCTCGCGCTCACCGTGTCTGGCACATGGTAGGGTCGCAGCAAGTGATCTCCGGATGAGTGAGCGACGGAAATGAGTCCTGGAAAGGGAGACAGAGTAGGCCGGGGCACTGAGGCTGCAGCGCCCTCCTGGGGAGCCTGAATTCGAGAGCTGGAAGTAGGGGGAGGCTCTTTCCCCGTTTCCTCTCCTTGTGCCTTAGGGTAGGGGTTTCCCAGTCTCGGTTTGTCCCCTTCAGCCTGTTCGCAGCACTGCACAGTCTGAAGTGCAGCCCAGGGTATCCCCGATCTTGGAGAGCAGGAAGAGCCAAGAGCGTGGAGAGCAGCCAAGGGGAGGAGGCTGGCTGGAGAGTGAGCTGCGGCTGGCGGAGCCCAGACCTGCTCCCTGACGACGACTCGGTTAAACAGCCGCCACAGCAGGCCAGATGCTCCAGTGGTGGCTGGCCCGGGTCCGGGGCCCCACTGGTGCGTGTGCAGCTGGGGGCTCCGAGAGCCACTTCTGCCCTCCCGAGATGCATGGGCCTCGCTTGAATATTTTATGAGTTTTTCTTTATAAAAGATTAAAACTCAGTCACATTGGCTTTGGAAAAGGCTGTCTAATCAGATTTTTATTTATGAGTTGGTTGTGTGTGTGTGCGCGTGCCTCTGAGGAGGAAAACTGGCTGTGAGGCTTTCCTGTCATCCATTTGGGCAGACCTTTATGCCAGGCGCGAACTTGGCCAGTGGCAGCCTTTTCAGAGTCGAGAGGCCTGGCTGGCTCCGGGCCGCCATGGCTGGCGTCCTTTGAGAGCGGTGCTGGCCCCTTCGCAAGGGAGAGCCTTCTCCAGGGGGAGTTGCGGATACGGATACTGCCTCGATTCAGGAGTTCGGGTTTGCGGAGTCCTCGGCCATCTGCATTCCCACCGATGCTGCATGGGGGTCCTGGAAGTGGGCCAGGCAGGGATGGCTGTCCCAGTTTGCAGATGGAGAAACTGAGACCCAGAACGAGGGAAGTGCCTGTCTCTCCATAGTGCTAAGGAGTCCGGAAATCATGAATGTTTATAAAAGATGTCACAGCGCCTCAGTGGCACTGCAGGGAAACCTGAACACCAGCTGCCAGCCTCTCATAGCTCTCCTGGGTTGGGGGCGCCAGCCTAGGTCTACTGCAGTTGAGGGAGATGTGGGAGGAGCAGGGGGAGTAACTGCGGTTGCTTGGAGCAGGTCACCTGGGAGGGGAAGGCAGTGCGAGCTTGCCCGGAACCTGTATTTACTGAGCACTTACGCTGGTGATCTTACCGTGGGGCATGGGCAGGGAGAGATTCCAGCAGATGTTGGAAGACCAGCTGTCAACAACAGCAAGCCTTCTGTGGTCTTTGGATAGGGACGCTGGGGGCCCATTTGTTCAGCCTGGCAGTGTAGCTGAGCATCTGCCCAGCCTGGTGTGCCCCCAGCTTAACACTCAGCATATCTAACCCCCCTCCAGGCTAAGGCGGCCCAGAGCAGGAAAGGGGCCGATTCTAGCATTCTTTTCAATCATTTACTCATCACCCGAGAAGTCTTTATCATGTGCCTTTA